>NC_087526.1:4876590-5184545 GCF_963921805.1 Phalacrocorax carbo
CGGCAATCCTTAGCTGTATGGACCTCTACCTCCAACACCTATGCCTACAAATGACTAGCAAGATTTGTAAGAAGCCATTCATGTACATAACTATTCGTGTATTTAGCAGAAATTTGTGTTGCAGGTCTCTGTATTTCACATTGGGTTAGAATAAAATATTTTTAGACTACGTGTTAATAATAAAAAGTCTAGTTCTGCAACTGAACCTTAAAAATTGAAGGATATGGCCTTGCAGAAGTAATTTGTAGGAGAGAGGCCTAAAATATCTATATGGCTCACAGACGATATTAAATTGATCTTGGGAATTCCTTGCCGATGCATTTTTTTGTACCTAGCCCAAGAAGGATACATTTGTATAACAATGAGAGGTACATAATAGGGACAACCTCTAAGCGAAAACAATGGGACTCTTTCTACTGATTTCAAAGTGTTTTGGATCAAGCTCTAAAGCCCATTCCATATTCCAGCTTGCCCGTGTCTCTGTTTTTAGTATAAATTGCCATGCTTTCCCATTTACCTAACACTGCTGTACACTTGCACAGCTCTCAAGTGACTAAGACCTTCCAATGTTTACAAACACATGGCTATCAGACAAGTGTCTGACAGTGTGTGGGTTTTCCTTGTTGCTCTGACTTCATGTAAGATTATGCTAAAGGCTTTGAAACACTGGATGCAGCTGGGGCTGTCGGCCTTGCAGTGTACAAGTTCAGAGACACATCCAACGGCCTTCAAATACACGCATAATACTTCCTTAAATCCACTCCTCACTACAGCATTTCAGAGTGTTTCCTGATGTCCCAGTTTTGGCTGGGATAGAGTTAATTTTCTTCGTTGGTGAGTGATGCAACTGCTTTGTTAGAATGTCACTTCTGGTGTAATTACATGATAAGAGGACTTTGCCAACAAAAACCCCATAGATCGTTCTTGCACAACACACCCTACTGAGCTCATAATTTGCAACCCTGTCAGCTGTGCTGATGCAACTCTTCATTTGACCATACAGAAAATTTGATCGCTGACATAAGCTGGGTTAGAAGCAGCACTAAAGAAAGGGGATGGGGTTTTAACCTTCATCTTTTCCTTGATTCGGTTTATACCACAGTCCCACAATTGCACTGGCACAACTGAAGGAGACAGCAAACTACAAGGCACAGAACAAGCAGGTTGAAGTAGGTGTTCTGAAACTAAATTACTGCTGAAGTCGCCATGTCATGTAACTACTCTGAGTCTTGTGTGTTAACGGATCCTAGTGAAGGAAGACTCCTGCCTTTTAAATACTTATTAACTAACTCTTACATGCTCATAAATTCTGATCCAGAACTCGGCTCTTTAATAAGTTTATCAGAAATAGTGTTTGTACAATCCTACTTGCATCTTTATTGCAAAGTGGCACTTGGCCTAGAAAGGGGCTTTGTAACAACCGTCTGAGTTTTAACCTCACTGGAAGAGTATGACAGGCAAGATCTGCATTTTCCTTGTTGGATAAGGATGGTAAAGGATTTGTTTCCAAAATACAGGAGATAAAAACTGCATAGTCTGAAGGTGTTCACCTGATTACAGTCTACTGCTGTTTCAAAGAAAGGCTGGCAAAGAGCGTATTTTACAATAGAGCTGCAGTACAGAAATTTCCATGATTAAGTTGTTCTGACCTTGCTTATGATAATGTCATAGTCTCCAGCTTTGAAGTAATTGAACAGAAGATCCACCTAATTCTGTCTTGGGCTAACATTTCAGGTTAAAAGGTTACTACTAGAACTGATCCTAGGAAAACAATAACTACCTCTGTCCATCAAATAAGCTGTGTTTAAACTGCTAAGAAGCCTGCCCTTCCAAAATTTGCAGCAAGATGGCATCTGCGCCATTAAGAAACAGCATACTGAACTGCAATACAGTAAAGGAGCAGATTCTTTTATGAGTGAGTCCTGGTTTTGGCTGGGGTAGAGTTAATTTTCTTCACTGTAACTGGTACAGTGCTGTGTTTTGGATTTAGTACGAGAATAATGTTGACAACATACTGATGTTTTAGGTGTTACTAAGCAGTGCTTACACTAAGTCAAGGACTTTTCAGCTTTCCGTGCTCTGTCAGGTGCACAAGAAGCCGGGAGGGGGCACAGCCAGGACAGCTGACCCAAACTGGCCAAGGGGATATCCCACCCCATATGACGTCATGGGCAGTATATAAACTGGGGGGAGCTGGCTGGGGGGTGGCGATCGCTGCTGGGGATGGGCTGGGCATCGGTGAGCAACTCTATCGTGCATCACTAGCTTTGTATATTCTTGCATCATTTTTAGTGTTCTTATTTTCTCTTCCTTTGCTGTCCTATTAAACTGTCTTTATCTCCACTCTCGGGTTCTACTTTTTGTCCCCTATTCTCTCCCCAATCCCATGGAGGGTGGGGGGAAGGTGAGCAAGCGGTTGTGTGGTGCTTAGTTGCTGGCTGGGGTTCAACCACAACAGACTGCTTGCTGTCACGGCAATATACACAACTGTCAAAAAAAACCCCCAAACTTAAAAAGTAAAAAAATGTTACCTCAGTTTTTGCTGAAGAATGATTTCTTAGAAAGGCTAACTATAGCTGCAAAAGAGCGGAAGCACAACCTCCACAGCAATAATCTTACTGCACGTCCCTATTTTGCCTAAATGAGGATGCAAAACACTACATAAATCTGTACTTCATCTCTTAGAAAGCAGTAACTTTACAATGTAGGAATGGTATTCAGTCCTAGTCTTCCCCAAAGTTAAACTAAAAACTCCTGGAATTTATTTGTAGCTGTTCTGCTTCCCTTCTCAAGTCTTGCTTCAGGAATTGGTGAGCAACAAATTGAATGGACGGAAGCATCCCAAGGTTTACTCTATCCCAGACAGACACATATAAAACCAGGTAACACACAAAAGCACTCAGAGAAGTCTGAATATGTACCATAGAGTGACCACTGTGTTCCTCCCTGGGGAAGTTCAAAGAGCAATCTTTATTCTCTTAAATCAGTTCTGCACACTGCAGCTCTACTGACTTTTCTGTTACTGTAGCACGTGAGTATGAGAATTGGAACTGGTGCCTATGACTTCTGGGGAGTCATGCAATACACAGCTTCCATCTCAAAACAGATATTGCTCCGCTAACTTGGACTCTGCTAATTATGAGTTCTAATCAATCTGGTCTTTCATTCTCTTGTTTTCAGCTGCTGATCAGGTCTAGACTTCCTGTATTTCCTCCCATAAAGACAAGCCCGTTATCTCTCAATTATGAGAGTTTGTGTCTTCTGAAAGATGCTCATAAATCCTGATTATTATGGTCTTCACTAGATTTCAGGTCACCAAAAACTGCAAACTGATCTGCTGAAGGAAGCTCTGTCACTAGTTTCACGTGTGACTGGCCCCCAAAGTATTTTAACTCTCCAAATGCAAAATTTCTTGTGTATCATGGTCAGTGTGTGAAATACCAGCCCAAGTCCCGTGTTACACAAGAAATAAAACTGATATGCAGGTGACATCAAAATGCTATTAAAGCACATGTTGAAACTTATACTAACACGAGTGGAATCAGAATTTTGTCCTGCAACTCTATGTCAGATTCCTCAGCTCTCAGCCAATTAGCACAGAACACCAGTTTTCCCTTTTTGCTTCTGCTGACAACTGAATGATCTTTGCTATATGAGTTAATGTGAAAAAAGTTATACATCAAAATTATTCCATATTTGGTAAGAGCAAGTTGAGATACGAATCAGAATGCATGGTCTGAATCTAATGCAAAACAAAAAGAAAGGACATCTCTGATAAGGGTACAAGTTATCCAGACTTATCCCTGAAAAAATGAACTTTGTTGCTTCTAAAATAGAAACACTTCAAACAGCAATGCATAAGCAAAACAAAGGTTTTTCTTTTCATATATATTTGATTCCCTAATGGAATTTAAGTGCTCAAAATAGTGATCAAAAATGTCTACTATTTTCTAAGCAATTTACCACTTGCAAGGAAAAAGCAAACACCACTACAATAATTACAATACATTTATCTTCCCTGCCTTGCGGTCCCATATCACGCTCTGAGAGGTGTTCTTATTGAGATTATTGATCTTACTGAAACATGCTGATAAAAAAAAAATCACATAACGTAATAAATGTAAGGGTGTTACGGTGGTTACTAATACTTGAAATACATGTGTACAAATATGATTTACTCAGCTGTTCATTGTTCCATACCTCCTAGAGAGTCTCTCTGTTCCACAATAGACAAAAGACTGTGTAAAAAAAGGACTCGACTGCAACTATGGATAAACCTAAGTGATCTGAGGGTTAATTACTAGCACTGGTGTAAACAGTTTCATGTTTACTCCAAGAGTACAGGGGACCACCATTGCAGCTTAGAAGGAAGCCTTCCACTTTCGTCCTTCCAAACCACAATCCCTCCTGTTCTTGGGACAAACTGACCGGAATTACTTTTATCAAAGCAAGTGGCAGGTGATCATTTTTTTTATAATCCAAAAATCCTGTACTAGCAGATGCTAAGTTTTAGCCATTTGTGAACTTACCCCACTTAGTATACTAAGACAAATAGCTTCCATAATTTGTTCTCTTCTTCAATACATTCAAGTGATTTTGAAACATAAATAATGGAAAGAAAATAATATATATAAGAAATGCTGACAGACGTAATTGCTCAGTGAAAGGGTTGCGTTAGTGAAGAGCTCGGGAGCTTCAGGCATGGCATGCAAGGTGATAACTGGTGAAGGGAAAAAAGCTCTGAACATCCTGCAACCAGGCAGAATGAGGAAAGGAGTTCAACAGAACAGCCAGATAGCAGCAGATCTGCCACAGCGCCTATTAGTGCCCGTAACCGTTTCAGGATCACAGCCCTAGAAGCATGAAATGGAGCACAGTGGTTTTCCTAATGAAGCCTCAATTGGATGCAAATTATTCCTCCCATATTTCTTCTTTGCTGGACACATAAAGTGAGGAAGGTGACCAGAATGCTGTCCACAATGCCTTCCTGACACTCGTTTCACTAATACTGCTAAGCCTGGACTTGTACTCAGGCAAGTTAAGACTGTTCCAAACCCTTTACTGGCATGTGTTGGCTATTTTTAGTACGAAGAAAAGTCCTAGATTTTTACAAAATTCAGTTAAGACAGAAATCAAATATTCACCTGAGGATTGTTAGCAAGCAAAGGGCTAAACATAAAATAAAACCATTTCCAGCTGGTTGGAAACCATTGGGAAAGCAGCCTGCCCTCCTCCCCTTACTAAATCAGGAGGGAAAAAACAAGTTGATAAGATCGAACTATTAACTAACAATATTTATACAGTGTTATATGGGCCTAAAATGTTTTCATAAGATGAAGTTCCTGGTTCTATGGAGCTAAAGTTAAACTCCAGTGTTGAGTACCTGCCAAGCTGCGATAAATCCTGGTTAAAGCTGTCAGGGTTTAAACACGGGGCAGGACCGAGATTCTTGCCTAGAGTCTTTCCTCAGCCTCCACCCAGCCCCACGGAAAGCAACAGTCCTTGTGCAGGGTGTGTTAAACCATGGAACAAGCTTAAAGGAAAGCAGGGAAGAAATCCCATCCGTAGGGCGTGTACCTCTGAAGGAGCCTCCTCTCAGTGCCAGACGTCCCAAGCTCCAGGAAGGGTGCGAGGGAATCGCGGCTCTCGGGAGAGACTGCTCCTCACGCACCGACGGCTGTGACGGGCCCTGATGTCTCCGCTGGTGCCCGGTGCCACGGGGCAGCGGCGCGGTGTGGGCTCTTCTGCGGGGAGCTGCGGCCGTTCCCCAGGCAAAAGCGTTTCAATGGGGGAAACTGCACGTGTCTGGGAAAGGACCCTGCGGGAAATGTGACACTGAGGGTGAAATGAAGTCAGCGGAAAATTTCCATCTTGGGAGAGCCAAAATCTCACTTGTGAGGACACCTCTGGACCTAGAGATTTGGGCCAGATTACATCGATTAAAATGCAGTTCGGGCATGATCAGGTGTTTTCTCACTCTTAACTATGTCAAAGGGCAATTTAACAATTCAAAGCAGAATTTCTGAACTCCAAACTTTTTCTGGGTTCTTACACTGCATTTTTTATATTTACAACAGCCACCAATATCTTTAAGCTATTTCTGTCATCCTGAAGTCTAAAACCTCTACCAGTTATGTTACAAATGTAACAAGAAACACTTCACTGCGGTTTCCCATATTAATTGGTAGAGCTTGCAGGGTCTCAGTTACACTGGACACAGCTTTCAGACCTTCCATGTCTGCAGTTTTTCATAGTTTTGGGTACCTAAGACCCTGGAATACTTCGAGGATGAAAGTGAGAACAATAAGAAACTTCTAGGCACATGCCTTCTTAAGAGCACTGTGCCTAGAAAAAAAGAGGAAGATCTGTGTACAAGAATATTCACTCCCCAAAAGGCAATGCAGAACCTGCTATGGAAGTTGTAAATATGTCCCTTTCCCTTGGACCTACTGAATTCCAAGGGGAGGAAAAAATGGAGAGGAAAATCAGATTCATCCCTTCAGCGTTCAAACTGGCACAAACAACACTCATGTGGCACATCATCTCTAGCCTCGCTGGCTTTGACAGCACTGCAGGAGTCTTCCACTGTCTTCCACACTCAGCTGCCTTTTCCTTGCTTCTTACGCACAATTATTACAGACCATAATCACATCCCTGTAACACTCCATTGGCCTTGGCATGTCACAGATACAAGATCCCTCCCCATAAACTGATACGTTGCTGTTACTATTATAAGCTGCATAATTTAGAATAACTGATATAAAAGTAGATGTTCACCTTCTCATTGTCATTGTACCGCTACCTAGAAGGACTTCTGTGGGTAGAGCTGCTTGTCAAGAAGGCAGGCAGCTAAAATGACTTTCTTCCTTTACATTTTCCCCTCCCTCTTCCTTTCCTGTTCCCTCACTTATAAAATGACAGAGAGAGCACTAGAGCTGTGAGAGAAAGCAAACATGAAAATGAGATGGGTGATTCCTAGAGTAGCTCTTGAGCATCAGAGATGTTAAATGTGAATCTGAACGTGAAGCCACCACCAAACAAGTCCCTGATGCTGATTCATTTTTTATTCGCCTTCCATAGTAGCAACTCCATCATCATGCTTTGGAAAAGACATCTTTCAGGTCTTTGTACTTACAAAGTTGTGACTGCTGGATGATACTCATATCTCTTCTCAGTGACATGAATTTATCTTCTTGACAAGTAAAGGCTCAAAATAGGCCCTAGGTCCTCTTTGCCAAGAAAGCATCTGAGGGGAAAAAACCCACAAACACAAAGTAAATAGAGACAAGAGCCTTTTGAGTGTTAGAATGCCCATCTTTATTGTTACTGTAAGCGTACTGAGCTACAACAAGCTGGCATAAATTCTAAAAAAACTAGGTTAAGACTCACAAGCAAGAGAACAAATGCTTTCTGTTGCTGCATCTAAGAAAAATGCTCTGAGCAAGGCTATTTGTCCCTAGTCATCAAAACAATTTCAACATGAAAGCTGATATTGTCAATCCAAATGTATCCTGAATTCATTTTTCTAAATAACAGTGCAGGAAGATCAGAGTTATGCTCAGAGATCACATGTAGGCTTCAGGTTAATGAAAATGAGGTTGTTTAATATTCTGCTGATTCCAGAAAAACAGCACTGACATGACTCACCTCATTTCTTTCTCCTCAGAGAATTACTCCTTTCTAACACAAGTCAGGATTTCTCTTCATATAACTAGATCATGAAACAGGAGTTCAGCTGTCTGTCAAACAGAAATCAAATTAAGCAAATCATGCATATTGTTTATATAATTGTATTTTAAAAATATTTATCAAGGGAAGGCATGTCAAATGGTCATGCATCGGTTTGGTTGGGGAATAGGCATCAAGCTAAATACATTTTGTTTTCCTCTTTTGTGTTCCTTGTGGGGACATTTCATTTGAAGAATTATTTTTCTGCAACTGAATGGATTTCAGTTGCAGGAATACCTGCCACTAAGCTGAAAAAATCTCATCATAACTTTTCATCGTAAGTATCAAAGGGTAGAAAGCCTGAGAGACAGAAATAAACGTATCAGATCATTGTATTGGCTGGGAAAATGTTGTAAACTTGTTTACCTTAAGAGTGTTATAGTGAGAAAATAAATGAAATAAAAGGAGAATCATGTTTCTACTAATAATCATTTGATCCTGCAAATATTTTTGCTTGTGACATTAATAGAATTATATTAAGCAGTAAAAGGGAACTTAAGGACAATTTTTCAAGTGCTTAGCATCCACAGGTAGAACCAGGTTTAGTTTCATTCCTGTTTCAGAGGGATTTACAAATCAATATACTTACAGTATACGGGTTGGTGCATGCCTCCGGCAGCTTCCATTCACTTCAGTGGAAATGCTCCGTTCCTTTTGGCATTGGTCCTTCAACAGGAAGAAAAGACTTTGCCTCACATTTATTTTTCCTGTCCAAGGCTTTGCCCTCAGAAGGAATGAGGAGCCTGCTTTAAGGTAAGGACATGAAAAGTGCAAACAGATCATCAGCATTATATATGAAACTTGAAGGCAAAAGGCATGCAGATAATCATACTTTTTACGTGAGAGACATTATTTAGCAACAGAGTTTTAAACAATTTAACACAATTATTTTTTCCTGCCCTCCCTCCCCCAAACAGGATGATGGTTCGTTTGGAAATAGCCAGGTGGCCTAGGGGCAGCTCGTCAGCTGGCATGCACAGCACCTAGGAATTTTTCCCAGACTGAGTCTCCTGATGCTTGGTTTGGCAGGAATGAGAGAAAATGAAATGTTTTAACTAAGTTAAAACAGCAAGGCAGATTCCAGCCTTGTTTGATTGATTTCTATCAGACATTATTTTAGGATCCAAAGGAGCCCTTTAAAGTGTCCTCTATAGAGGCAATCCATATGTGAGCTGGTTAAAAATACGTCGGTCTCATCTCGTGTGCTTTTATAGGGTACTAAAGCTGTCTTGGAGATATTCTTTCTCGGGTTGAAAATATTTTAATATATTCAGTCCTGCACGAATACTTAAATCTGATATGGAACTTTTCAACTATGTATTTTGTACAGGAAATCAGTAACATTCTTCATTGTAGAAGGCAAGTGTACCAATTAGTACAGACTCTCACAGAATTCACTAGAAACCATCAGCATTTTCTAGCATGACCTAAAAGCTATATAGAGAAAAGCCATTTAAAACTTGCTACTTCCTCTCTTTTTAGGACTAAAACGAGATTTGGCTTATTATTTTGCTATAAAGGGGAGATTTCTTACTTGAAAACTGGACCCAGTACCTATTCCAGACTGTGCTGTTTGCACAGCAAAAATAATTATCGTAAGTAATTTTTAGAGTTCATGACTCCCTTTCAAAGTTGAGTCATGGCAACTCAAAAGCTTGGCTCGAGGGGGAAGGAGTACAAAATACATCCTGATCTCTTTAAAGCATCCCTTAAACAAGTGTTTTGGATTTATTTGTTTGTTTGTTTCCTTGGGAATGTTTCATAGCATGATAAAAAGGGTTCATTTAGCTGTCTGTCTGGAATTAAGATGAGCTGTTTGACTGGCAAGGCTTAGAAGAAATTGCAAAACCTGACACTGAAAATGTGTCAAGATGGTAATGTGAAGCTCTCAAAAAAACCAACTTACAGAATGTCCTTGCTACCTTAATTTATTCCATTGCATTATGATATAGCTTAGATTACACTACCACATGCTACCTTTTCCTTAGGATCTACCCTACACCCAGCAGGAAGGGATAGTAAGGATTGAATGAGAAACTCTGATATTTTGCTTTAAACCCTTTGTTCAATTCCTGTTCTCACAACATACTGCAACTCACTGTTCGATGCAGCAGCTTACCCCAGCCACAGCCAGGTGTTACCGCAGCAGCCACGCTCAGGCCTTGGTCAAATGGAGTCTGAAGAATTTTGTTATCAAGCTTTATAGTAAATGTTGGCGCACAGGATTCCTTTTTTTTCAAAAGGTCACTAAAGTGACCAAACCTCTGGGAATACATCGGCCAAAGGTGACCCCCAAATGAGATGTGCAAAGGTGGTTACCTTTGAAATTCCTGCTTAAAGAAAAAAAGGCAAATACACTTCTCAGTGTGACAGATGTGATGAATCTTGGGTTAAATCCCCCCAAAATACAGAATCACAGAATGGCAGGGGATGGAAGGGACCTCTGGAGATCATCCCATCCCACCCCCTGCTTGAGCAGGGGCACAGGACCGCGTCCAGGCGGGGGGTGAATGTCTCCAGGGAAGGGACCCCACAGCCTCCCTGGGCAGCCTGTGCCCCTGCTTGGGCACCCGCACAGGGACGGGGTTTGTCCTCATATTGAGGTGGAACTTCCCATGTTCCAGCTTGTGCCCGTTGCCCCTTGGCCTGGCGTTGGGCACCACTGAAAAGAGCCCAGTCCCATCATCCCGACACCCGCCCTTTAGATATTTATAAGCATTGATGAGATCCCCCCTCAGCCTTTTCCTCTCCAGGCTGAACAAGCCCAGGTCTCTCAGCCTTTCCTCATGAGGGAGATGCTCCAGTCCCCTGATCATCTCGGTAGCTCTCCGCTGGAGATGCTCAAGCAGTTCCCTGTCCTTCTTGAACTAGGGAGCCCAGAACTGGACACAGCACTGCAGATGTGGCCTCACTGGGGCAGAGCAGAGGGGGAGGAGAACCTCCCTCGCCCTGCTGGCCACACTCCTTTTCATGCAGCCCAGGGCACCGTTGGCCTTCTCGGCCCCAAGGGCCCGATGCTGGCTCAGGGTCACCTCGCTGCCCCCCAGCACCCCCAGGGCCTTCTCAGCAGAGCCGCTTTCCAGCAGGTCACCCCCAGCCTGTACTGGTGCGGGGGGTTGATCCTCCCCAGGAGCAGGACCTTGCACTTGCTCTTGTTGAGTTTCATGAGGTTCCCCTGGGCCCAGCTCTGCAGCCTGTCCAGGTCTCGCTGGATGCCAGCACAGCCCTCTGGTGTATCAGCTGCTCCTCCCAGCTTGGCATCGTCACTGAACTTGCTGAGGTTACGCTCTGTCCCTTCGCCCAGGTCACTGATGAATATGTTGAACAGGACTGGACCCAGCACAGAGCCCTGGGGAACACCACTAGTGACAGGCTCCATCCAGACTCTGCCCCATTGATCACGACCCTCTGAGCTCTGTTATTGAGCCAGTTCTCCGTCCACCTCCCTGTCCTTTCATCTAACCCACACTTCCTAAGCTTACAACAAAGACACAACCCCCCAGAACTGCTTCTTTTGTCCATGCTTTCAGAAATGGTTAAAACACAGTTGCTTTTATAAGACATGCAAAATGTATTCCCTATATTTTGTTAAACACAAATATGTATGGGAAAGAATTAATAGAAAGTTTTCTGATGTAAAGTTTCATCCCTAAAATTTGGCAAACTTAAACCTGTTTTATGATAGGAACTCAGTCAGCTTCACGCATAACCCCTGCTCCCAAGTCAGCCCAAGATATCTACTTGTAGGTACGCATGTTCCTTAATGCTAGTTCTGTACGAAGACAAACCAATGTTTAATGCAGGTCCTCAGCACCACCTGCTCCGTAATAGATGAGGGGAGAACCCGCATGGTCCCAACAAGCGCTGGCTGAGGATTCTATAGGACTTTATTAGGAGAGAGATTAAAAGGCGTCCTTGGTTTTTACAAAACTCCAAGAGATGCTACCCGGAGCACTGAGTACAGAGAAGCAGCCCCTCTGCTGGCACCACCGCAAGGTGGGGACGAGTCACCTTTTATTAAAGGAAAAATTCCATAGAAACTGTTGCTCCCTTTAAACGAATTCCCAAACCGAACCATTTAGTTTGAGTCGAAATACCCTGCTTCCCCGGGGTCACCATGAGACACCCCCTGTGCCACCGGCCACCCCCAGCCGAAGGGGCGACCACGGGCAAGGCTCCTCGGAAGCCCCCGCCGGGCTGCGGGGGTGGGCGGGTGCCCCGGCGGGGCGCGGGGAGACACCGGCGCCTTCTGACGCCGGGGGACATCCCCCCCCACCCCCGAACACCCCCCTTCAGCCGCGGGCAGAAGCAGGCGGCGGGCGCCTCCGACAAGCCCCTGCCAGAGGGTCGAGCCACCTCCTCCCGGTGGGCGACGCGCCCCGAGGGACGGGACGGGGCGGGCGGAGGCGGGATGCGGGGGGGGCCGGCAGGGCTCGGGGGCGGGCGAGGTCCTCGCCCCGCATCCCGAGGGCGGGGCGGCCCCTCCCCACGCCCCGCGGTCACGCACTCCGGGGGCGGGGCGGCCCCCCGAGGCCGCGCACACCTGCGGCGACCCCCGCCTTTGTGCAGTGCAGGTGCAGCGCCCGTGTCCCCGTCCCCCCCCCCCGCCGTGACGTCACACGCCCGCTCGCGGGGCACCATGGGAGAATCCCAATGTTTTCCAACGGATGCGCTCAGCAGCGCGGCGGCTTGAGGCGACACCGGGAGCCACGCTCGGGGGGGCGTCCCGGGAGGGGGCGTCCCGGGAGGGGGCGGCGGGGGGCCGGGCCGTCGGCCCGCACCCCGGCTCTTCGCCACCCCGTCAGGCGGCATGGCCCACCCCCCTGAGGCGCCCGGAGCTGCCCCCTGAGCGGCCGGCGCAGGCGGAGCGCCCCGCCGCAGCCTGCCACGGCGCCGGGGAAGATGCTGCCGCGGCTGGCGCTGCCCGGCTGACGCCCCCCCGCCGCCGCCGCCGCCGCACCCCCGTCCCCATTGTCCCCCGGCCGCCTCCGGTTCCATGAGCGCCTCCTCCTCCCCCCGCCTCTGAGCTTCCCGCCCTCCACCTCATGGCTGCATCGGAAGAAGGGACCGGCTGCTTTCTCCCGAGAGGCAGGTCGCAGAGTGACCCCAGCATCCTCACCGACCCCGCGGGTCCCGGCGCCGGGGAGCACCCAGGTAACGGCCCCGCCGCCCCGGCAGCGCTCGGGGGGGGGGGGGCGGCCGGGGGCGCGCCGGGACCCGCCTGTCCGCCTCGGCCGGGCAGGGGAGCGGGTACCTATTTTCTGCAGTAAGCGCTGAAATGATGGAGCGGCTTGGCTCCAAAGAGGGTTACGGCGGAGCGATTCCCGCGGCTTTGCGAGGGCAGCGCTCGCCCGCAAAGTGAGGGTGCGGGGGGGTCCCCGGGGCAGCTGGGGGCTCCCCGCCCCTGGGCGCAGCGGCTCGGCCTGGCAGCGCTTAACGCCGCCATCCAGGTCCGCGCAGAGCTGATTTATTACTTTCGTGGGGCCGGGGAGGATGGGGTGGGGGGAGAGATGGGGGGGACTAAGGTCTAATAAAGCAGGCTGTTTGCATGGGATCACCATGGAGACAAGGGGAAGCAGAGTCGTAATTAAACGCTTTCTCCCCACAAGGTAATTTTCACTTCGTGGGGAGAAGCGTAATCTTCTTATGAAGTGTAGGCACAGAGGGTGGTGCTGGGGGGACGCAGCCGAATCCCTAGTATATAAATAGAATATTGAGATTAGATTTTTTTCTTTAACAATGGCTAATGATGTTTTCAGCTTAACTTCACTTTAAGGAAGAATTCTAAATGTCTGTTGGTGGTGAGTCAGTAATTTCAGATTGTCACAATCTAAGACATCATGACCCCGTCAGAAAAAAAAAAAACAAAAACAACCAAAAACAAATAACTACATCACTTCGATGTGATGGGATTGCACAGAAAGGCACAACACAAGCTGAAAGCAAAGGCTAAGAGCCTGTTTACTCTCAGTTTATCTGAATAGATGGTCGTACAAGAACTGGAAGGTTTCTGTGTGAGAAAAGGAGTAATCAAAACAGTGTAAGACAATGAATGGGGTGTTGATCATCACTGCCCATTACACTGAATTCTGAACTTAGAAACGGGTTTGGGTTTTGGGTCAGGCACTATCCGACTGGAAAAGGCAGTCCCTGAATGCAATTTTGGATTGAACTTTAGTTCTGGCCTTTTTCAGATTACTGAGGAAACAAAATAATCCAGGCTCTTTCCATACACCTGCTATACTGCTTCCTTCTGAACCAATAAGGATATTAATATTTGTAACTCTCTTAAGTCCTTCTATTTATTTATCTTATCAAGCGATTCTGAGCACCTTGTTCTGGAGTGAAATACAAATTAAATTAAGGCAAAGAGTAGATGATTTATCTCTGATGCCCAACTGTTCCGATACCCTAAGTGAAGGGAACAAAGGACTCTTCTAACATGAACTGCTCGACTCACTCCCAAAGGGGCAATCTTGACTGAAAGAGGAATGTATGTTTCTGCCATTTGATTTCTGGAAGCAGAAGTGACTAATGAAAGGAAAGCATATGCAGTTGCAGTTTTAATTCCTCTATATTAGTTTCTGCTAATTAATTATTTTGACCTTTGTGAAATATACAACAAAGAAAGTACACAACATGTCTGACGTATAGACAAAGATATAAACGTTATTATGGTTTTTGTGAGGAGAAAGAACTATCAATACTAAGTAGCATTTTTTTCCCCCTAATACAGACTTCACCAGATAAGACAGTGTCCCATTGCATGGCAGAAGCTATACTAATACGCAAGAAAAGATGCCTTTTATAGTATTGTGTTATGCATACAGTATGTGGAGAGAAACAAAAGGTGACAAATACATATGGTTTTTGTCCAGGTAGGTATAAATAATTAGTAGTAGAGTTAGCACATTTGGTAAGCTTTTCAGGTTTTAAATTTATTTATCAAATAGTACTGAACATCTGTATGCTTCAAAATGATAATAAAATGAATGTAAATGACTTAATTTAAATCTTATTTTACCCTACAGTGTTGTAGGTAATCAGTTACTATGATCGGTTTCATGTAATCGGCTACTCAAAAAACTGAAATAGAACTTATACTGTTGTAAGAATTATGTGTGCGAGATGACATAATTGTAATTTATCTTATTTTATTATTCTGGAAAACACTTTTGTCATTATAATACCAACATAACCATCTATGGACTCAAAGTCAAAAGAAAGTCTTAGGAGCACTATGAGATACATACAAAATTGTGTTTACATCCCAACCCCGCGTGCAGACAAACCATGTAGAGAAGTTTGAACGTGTAGGATTCATTGTTAACTTAAAAACGAAATTAATTTTTATTAACATATAAGTCATGCATTTAAGTTATACAGACAAATAAGCCTATAACAAAATATGGATAAAACTGAAGGATCACCACAAAATCAGTCCTACTTTTACATGGCATTTGAATGATACTGTATTCCTACTGGAGATGAACTCTTGCAACATTTTCTTGAATGCATGATGTTGTCAAGGATTATTCTGCACTAATTCATGTGGCTATGTCTACTGTAGGAAAGTATATCATGGTAGAAAATGCGGTAATAGATGAAGCCAGCCTATATTCTAAAGATTTTTCTTGTGTTTATGTGGGTTTGCTTAAAGATGTAATTTATATTCCTTTTCTTTACCTATACAATTTCAGTGGGGGGATTTTTAGCCCAGCTTTATACAGGAAATTTCAGTGACATAGTTGAGAATGTAGAGGTGGCAGCATATCGCTATTCACGTGTTTAGCTAAGAAAATTCTCTGATGTAATATCTCATATTCCTTTCTCTCTTGAAACGCCAGCTTAACAGTAGTATTGACTGTACATAGCATGGTTACAAGATTTGCTGGCTGTCCTGCACAAGTGCAGAATCTTTTCTGGACCATATAATATCTTTTTAGCTGGTACTGAGTAATGGAAACATCAGATTCAAGGAACTCAGGATGGACAGACTGCAGATGGCATGTGTTAGTTCACTTCCTATTGCTTTCATTAGCAATTTTTTTGATGAACGATTGCTTGAGGTCAAATCTCAAAGGAAGTTTTCCATGTGAGAACGAAGCTGAAGTTTGGTTTTTGGTGTTTTTTTTTTTGCATTTGTTTGTTTGTGGTTTTGTTTTGTTTGGTTTGTTTTTTTTTTTTTAAAAGGGGACTCCATCTTCTTCCAGCAAGAATATGGAATAACTAAGTAACTGGCTGGTACAAATAGCCTTAGATGTTGATTTTTGAGAAGTTCTGGACACTCGCAATCCTGACTGGTGCAAGCAGAAGCTGCAATTTCTCCAAGCCTTGAACAATCAGGGCTTCACAATAAAGCTTCTTATCTAGTGTGCTTTTCTTCACAAAGCATTCACCGTAGAAATGAAAAGCTATTTTATGACCTTGATTTACTAGAGCAGATGTAATCTATAGACTACAGTGAATTTTATCACACCTAAAAAGCTTAAAAATTTAACACATGCCACTATGATCTTATTAAATGTTCCTGCAGTAAAAAAGGTAAACAAGGTGTTCAGTAAACCAGACTAGAGACAGTTAATAGCTATTTATCCTAAACTAGAGATACAAATTCACTGATTCAGATCCTTCACATACAATTTTAATTAAACAGCAGCTCCTCACAATGATCAATTAAGACGTCACAATCATGGTCCAAGAAGAAAAATATGGACTTCAGTTATCTGTGCAGGCTTTACTGACAAATGGGTAACCTCCTCCAGCATTGAAAAGGTGCATATAGTTCCTATTGGTAGTGCAGAGAGTACTGGAAATAGTATAAGAAAGATAAGAAGGAATGAATGCTTCTTTGTTTTAATTGAATCAGTTATTTTCTCCTTCAATACAAAATAATACATTTCAGCCTGTGATTTCAGTGAATTATTTTAGGGCCACTGAGCAGTATTTTGTGAGAATTGGTATAGTACAGTGAACACTGGACTTCATATTTCAGTCTTTATTTAAGCACACTGTCACACTGACTGAGCAAGCCTTAAAAAGGAATATGGCCTGAATTTGAGAAACACGCATCAAAATACTTATGTCTTGCTTAACTATAGACTGTCTCTAACCTGTGCTGTTGTTAAGAAAGTGAATTTCACTTTTCTTATTGTGCAGTGACTTAATGCCAGATTCACAGGAGAAGAATCACAATTAACACAACTTTCATTTGGAAATCCTCATAGGAAGGAGTTCTACAGCCAGTAGCATCCTTCCCCGCTGCCATTAAGATGCCTGTTCAAAATCCCATTGTTTTCACTGAGTTTAGGAGAAGGCCAGAATATCCAATTGTATCAGATTTTCTGTATAAAGACACAGCTTAATTGACTGTAGATCTGGGGTTAGCTATGAGCTGAAAAACTACTTTAGAAAATATCACATCCTGCCACAACAGCAAACACACAAGAAGGTTTAGAAATTATAAAATACTAGTTAAGTTCTAATTTTAAAAATTAAAAGGTTGTGGAAGATGATTTAGATGGCAAAAGACAGCAATCACTAAAGAAAACATAATGCAAAGAGGGACTGCGTGAGTTCTAGAGAGCATAGGTTTTTCCTTTCGCCTTTCTCTTTCCCCTCCTCCATCTTTCCATGTCAGGACCAAGAGAGAAAGGAGATCCTAAAGAGCACAGGGATATGAAATTCAGAACAGATTTCAACGTCACCATCTATTTGATAGACAGTTGCAGGAAGCCAAAATATTGCTCTCCTTATACCCTTCCAGCAGTCACAGCGCACAGAAGAGATTGACAATCTAATTTGATTTGTAGTCATAAAAGATAGGGCTCCACAGACTGAAGAAGAGCACACCATGTCAAAACTCTCTATTACTTAAGGAGATACAGACAACCATGACAATGTGTGAAAATGGTGAAAATGTCACCCCCTCCCTCTTAATTTTGGGATAATCCATTTTAATTTGTATAGGTATACACTGGTGGCATCACATTTTGCTCTCTGGGCTGCTACTTTTACTCCCTGGCACCATGCAATTAGAGAGTGCTTTTTCAGGATTGGCACTACCAAGTTCTTCAGCGGACCTTGCCAGTGGTCCACCATCTCTTCCTCCTCATGCAGCGCAGGATCTGTACCAAGGCAAGGAGCTGTTGTGGTGCAAGCAGTAGTGTTAGGTGTTGTTAACAGTTACATTAGTGTAATTTCTTAGCATTCTGTTGGAGAAGACTGATGAAGGGGGTTTCTCAGCCTCTACACTCTGCTGTGGTGTGCTTCAAGTTCTAACAAGTTAAAGCTACTTCAGAACAGTTGTGCCAGAGATGTGCAACTATGTTGCTGCCAGACCCTAATTCGCTTTTTATTTCTATTGATACCATGTGTTACCAGCAGCACTGTGCACTGAATCAACTCAGGGAGAGAACAACTGCCTACAACTTAAAGCTCCTTCATCCCTGTTTCTAGTTATCATAATTCAAAAGTTTTGTAGCAGGAAGCGTTCTTGTAAGTATTCTTCTAGGATGCTAAGAGGAGAATTGAAGTGTTACGTTCCTTTTACGTTGTCTTTCTTTGGGCTGAAGGATGACCTGTAACCCAGCAGAGCCTCACGGGCAATATAAGGACATCAGCCACCTAAGTAATGCCTAAGGAAAGTCCTAAAGCAATAAAACATCAAAGTATAGTTATACTTTGTAGTAGTATACTAGCTTTTTTCCCCCCCTTCTTCTTTTTTAAAGCTGTAACCTAGCCTGAACAGACTGTGCCACTCCCTTCGTATGCCTACCATTGATTTCTCATAACTGTTTAGGGTTGATTATGCTGCTGAAGATTTTAATTAACACTTGCTGCTGACATATTTGTTCCTTCAGCAAGTTTGCTCAGTTTGAGTCTTGCGCATAGTGTTAGGGGGCTTGTTAGCAATTGGAAAGCTGTGCTTTTCCTCCTTGGCCATCAGGACATTACACTGGTAAACTGCATGACGTTGGAAGCTATTGGCAGGGAAGGTTTGAAAACTCAAAAGCATATTAAAAGTAAAGTATAGTAGCTTTGGGCTGCAGACACTTGTAAGGAACAAAGGGAAGGCAAAGAGAAAGAGGGGTACAATCGGAGTGCAGATAGACTGATGCCAGCTTTCTGAATCTGCTCTAGTAATTTTTGCTGCAAATCTGTTCATTACAGGCCCATAATTCAGAAAATCTTGTAACTGTGTGTTTCACTTAAAACATGTGCTTAAGATGCAAGGAAATTAATAGCAGAGTGAGCGCCAGGACAGAAGAAGATGCTCCTGATGCCCTGTCTGTCAGATGGCTGGTGCTCTCATCCCTTTGTAGTCATTTAGATCACCGCAACTTAAATGAGGGACTTGTAGGCTTATCTGGGATGTCTTTAGTTGTTGCATAAATTTTCAAATTCGACACTTAACACTTGAGCCAGGCCACCTATGAAATGTTTGGTGTTTTTTTTTTTTACCAGAAAGATTTTCATTTTCCTGTATCAACAAATCTGTACTGTTAACAGTTTGTTTGCCCTGCATCATATTTCTTCTGAAACAAGCGTACCAGGTCTCCTACATCCTTTCCCAACACTATTAATTTATGACCAAAATTAAATAAGCTAGTCAGTGCTTTTGCTCCAGTTTATGACTTAACCCTATTTTTCATATATATGAGGTTTTGTGATATTTTAAGTTCTCGCACTCAAAGTCAGAATGTTTCTGTTCTAATCCAACCAAAGGGCTCCCAGCAGAAACTTACTGTTCCACATGTATGTAGTTCCTTATGTGATATATGGGGAGTATACACAGGAACACTCAGTAGAGACTAGAAACATGCAGGATATTCATTTACATTCCAACTTAATACCTCATTTCCTTTTACACTGAAATCCAAATTTAAGCCCTATAAGGCCCCCCAAAACATTTTTTATTTGTGGGAAGGTACAGTTAGATTTTTTTATCACATAGCACCAGAAAAATCATCACTGTATTACCAAGTACTGCAATGCTAGTTATCCTTTAACAAATGGGCCACTGTGCTTTTGGGAAGGTCTTTTTCTTTCTCAGCAAATCCCCAAACCCTTGCTGGTCTGATCTAACCGGACCCCACGTCCCTGTGATGCAGAGGAACTTCACTGGAAGCACACAACTCCTTGTTTTTTAGCCTGTCTTGCAGTAGAGTATCTTGTCCTACCCCAGCAGCCCTCCTCCCTGGTGCATGACTCTCATGCATGGCAGCTCTTCCCCAATATTTTCCAGGAGGGGAGAGCAATCTCTCTGTTTCTGGAGAGGAGAATGGGCGCAGTGGACCTGGGCAACGTGCAGAGATGGGACTTACTGGATGTAGATTCGGTTGCCCTGAATGCGTAATTTTGGCACTGCACATATTTAGATGGGTGCCAATGGTGGGGCATCACTGTGTTGCCTGTCAGTCAATAAGATGCATGCTTAACACAAACTGCTTTAGCTGGTCACCTGGGTATTTTACTTACTGAAACTAACTACTTAGCTTATTTTGGGGGATTTAAGACAGAGCTTGGTGAAGTTATGTTTTAATGTTACTTTTGCAGCAGTTAAATGAGATCATTTAGTAAATATGCCATTCATGCTGAGGGTTGTTTTTAGGCTTTTCCAAGGTTTGGCAGTTCCCAGTGTTTGGGGACTGGTACTTAGTCAAATATTAGAGTTCTGTAAATGAAATAGAGACTTTTAATGGGGGAAAAAAGTATTTTACAGTTCTCTTTTCTCCTAAATCCCAAGTTGGCAGGTAGTTTGACTGTTGCTGAAAAGATATTTAAACCATTTAAATCTCTCAGAATTGGAAATACTAATTATACACCATCATAACCTAGCCTGGGTTTATGAGAGTGAAGTCATCATATTGGAAATACCTGGTGTTATTTTATGAACTTTTTTTGCATCTGTAATTACTTCTGCATCCTAGAGTAATAACTGAGGGTCCTGTTTTCCTCTAACTTTACAATCATTTTCTTCTGAGCAGAAAGACTGGACAGAATCTCGCTTTGAAATGCAGAAACCTGAGGGACCGTCACACAGTGCAAATGTTGGCTCTGCTCCCACGTTACAGAGACCCAATGCACTGCTACTTTGATACTCCAGGTGCTTGTTGGTTCTCTTACCGCTACTAGCAAAACCCTTGGGACACGTAAAGGATTGGGTCTACACTTGAGTATCAGAGTAGGTAGTCTATCACATCAGTGAAAAGCTTTTTCACTAGTTGTCTGAGCTAAGTATTCTATTATTCCTTCTTAAATCAGAATTAATTTATTAGTTCTAGAATGTCTTAAATATTATACCTCCCCTAGTTCCTGGGAATCCTCTCTCATGCACCAGAAAGAACCTAGTATGTGCACACAAGTTCTTTCTTCACATTGATGTTGGTTGCAACAACTATACTCTGGCATTGAAAGCAGCAGGGACGACATTGCACACTGTGGAAGTAACGCAGGATTTCTTTTATTAATTTTTATATTTATATCTAAATAATGCATTTGCATCTTATTTAAGAAATTTTTAGTTCTTAAGTATAAAACCATCAAAGCAAGCTGTGAGAGTGAAAAAGGGCTTTTTCAGAGTTGCGATATCTCGTACATCACACAGAGAAGTATTACAGGTCTCTTGCATACTCTCTACAAAGGGCATTTCTGTTTCCCTCCCTAACGTTTCAAATGTTTTGCACCATAAAAGAACTATCACAGATTACAAAAAAAACCCCCAGGCTCAGATTCTCCACACACAGATGTCTAGTCTGAGAAATACCTATGGGCTATATAAGAAATAGTGCGTGATTGTGACAGTTGCTGCACAGCACATAAAGAGAAACTGTTTCCACTTTAAGTAGTTTGCAACCTAATTTGAAAAGATACAGAAAACAGCGAAAAAACCCAAGTGTTTCTTATATTTTACATATGGGGAATTGAGCTGCAATTAATTGCCTTCTCTGAATTTCTGTAGGAAGCCAGTGGCACCACTGGAAGTTAACTCTGGATTTTGTAAGGCTCAGTCCCATATCTTAACCACAGAAATCATACACAGCAGTACTACTGTTGGGATAAATGCTGCTTATGTATCAAGGTGTTTCAGAGTCTACTAGTCAACTCATGTTAAAAAATGGGAGATGAAAAAGTATTTTGTATAGAAAAGGAAATCTGTTCTCATTGTAAGGATAGAGAACTCTGATTTTTATTTATTTATTTTTAAAAATAGAGCTGCAGTTTCTTTTTCTGTGGTTTCCAGTGTTTCATATTACAAATAATGGAGAAAACAGTTTAGGCAAGTGCATCTTGGAAATTTGGTGAATTAAGGAAAAATAATTCTGAGACTCTGTGCATAATGTTATACTGGGGCAGTTTATTTAAAATTTAAAATTTGATTGCATACATTAAGCACAAGTACTCAGTCTTGATTTGCACACTTAATTTGTGCACACAATTAGTTGCTTCTCTGTGCAAATAAGATAATCTCATAAGTCTGTCAAATAATAGCGAAACTTCACACTTTTACTATGAATGAAGATGGTTTAAGATTAGTCAGTCAATTAATGTTTGCACCACACTTTGAAAATATAATGAGTTACATAATGCTTGGAGTCATTTATCTGGAAAGGTAACTGTTTATTTTAGTGAGTAGTTAAGTAACAGTATTGATCTTTCACAATCTTTAGTTTTTGAACCCTGTTTCAAGACTGCCCAATTCTTGCTGCGATGAATGCGCTACACCATTTATTTATTTACATTATGGCATTTTTAAACCAAATTTGTGGATTTGTATTTTTAAAATTTAATATGTAGAATGAATTACCCTGGCTTCTCTAAGCAGGTCAGAGCTATAAATATCAAAGAGTAAGTGAAGATAAATATGATACCTTCATTTTGCTTGTAAATGTTTCTAGAGTTTGTGTGTTAATACACAGATTCTTTGTGCCTGTTAAATCCCCTGCTTTTGTTTGAAATTCAAGTTGATTTGTGGTCTAATGTATACACAATTTATACATGCCCTAGAGAGCACATCGTATAACTACTTGATGCAGGTCAATAGCTTCATGCTCGAGCCTGCATAAATATTTCAGTGAGATGATCTTAATCAAAGGGTATCTTACCTTGCTCTCTGTAGCGCAGTAATATCCTGTAATCACAAGCGGTTCATGCATGTGGACCTGTGATTATAACTAAAGAAAGGCATATCCTTACGCATAA
Source organism: Phalacrocorax carbo (assembly GCF_963921805.1). Taxonomy (NCBI): domain Eukaryota; kingdom Metazoa; phylum Chordata; class Aves; order Suliformes; family Phalacrocoracidae; genus Phalacrocorax; species Phalacrocorax carbo. The sequence goes on from NC_087526.1 coordinate 4,899,523, forward strand.
AGCACTTAATGATCGTTGTGTATAATGAAGAGACAGTTCATGTGTTAACTTCCTTATTCTAATTTTTTCTTAACATCCTCAAAGCGTTCTGTTGCTGTACAACCAGCAATTGGAGATAGATCACTGCGTTACATCAAACCAGTGAAGCCTTCAACCTTTTCTGAGGGCTGCTACATCCCTCAGGCCACGCAGTCTCCCTTATGCCGTGCCCATATTGATCTACTGTGAAAGTCTGTCATATTTCATTCAGTTGCTCACACAGAACTCTGCATCTGACCTCTCAACTAAACAGCCTGCACCAAGACTTGGTTTTTTTATCCTTGTAAGAAGAGCTTTACTGGTCCATCCAGTCTAGCACAGTGATCTTGACAGTGGCAGTAGATGCTGCTATTTAGGGAGAGTGTACTTGCCTAGCCTTGATGCTTGAGACAGGCTGGAAGCAAAGCAAAGGGTGGCTGAATGAACACACGTGAACGCCAGATGAAACATTCAGGGTCAATCCCTGTGGCCGAGTTCAAATAACACACACAAGCGTTGATGTTTTGGGCAAGTTTGCTCAGCATCTAGCACCAGCCCTACTTGCTTGGGGGAACTCAGAGAAAACATTAGTAGAAATCAGTCTCCAAGAGAGTTTCTTGGCTTCTGCAAGTACGTTTTCATTCTTTTATCATGAATGATAAGAATCTGTGTAGAATATTTAGATAGAGCACACACTCTCAACAGAAAGGTTAGCTACTATTCTACAGAAGAATTTTACACTCTTCCCTATTTCCAGATCTTGTCATGTAAAAGATGTGATGAGATGGCTTTGCCAGAAGTCACCGCCTAAGCCAGAATACTTCAGCCCTTCAGTTATGTACGATGGGCAGAGCTGGGGAAGATGACAGGAAGTTTAGGACTGGAGCCTGCAAAGTTTCCCACACAATACTTAGTGTTGCCATGATATTTCAGCCGGAATTGAGAACTGCGGTAAAGGAACAGAGAAGGGAAATAGTTAAAAGATTTCGTCTCAACCAGCACACGTTATGGTCAGCTGTATAATGGCCACCACTAAACATCCACTTGAGGGATCACTGAATTCCTGTAAGCATTGCAGTGGCTTCTTCCCTGCATTTTGAATGAGCGTGGCAGAGTGAGACAGGTGGGTTGAGAACCTTAAATCTTGACCATCCCAAATTGTTTCAGCAGCAGAGAGAAAATGACAGTACAAGAAAAAACCATACTCCCTCAACAGTGTGCCAATCACCTCTAATGATGGCTCAGAGTAAGGGGGGATTTCACAAACTACTGCAGAAAAGGGGAGAAAAGTTGTACAGACTTTCACTGGCAGGCCTTGGAAATCACAGTTGTTGAGATTGTTTGACAGATTTGGTTCTGTATGTTTACCTTCTCTCCATGTATCTAAATCCTCAGCCCCTTTTGGGTTGCTCACAATGCATGATAGTGTATGTAACACTGACTTAATTGAGTTTCTCTGAAGTTCATGCTTTGCAGATGGGAATTCTGTAACTTTGTAAGCTCTGCATTTATGATAGAAGAAAAAATGGATTTTTTAAAATTAAATTATAGAAGCTATGCAGACTGGGTAGCAGCTTTCTGGGATTGCAGAAGTTTCAAGGAGAAAAGCATCCTATTTTCAGATACAGCAGTTCAGTTTAACTTCAGCTAAATATGTTTACTCTCATAACAGTTGCTCATTTGACTTAGCTCTATGTTACAATGCCCAGAAGCAGAAATAAGTACTCATATTAGAATACGAACTATAGAGAAAGCTCTAGAAAAAAGAAAATAACAGAATCCCAGAATCCCAGATTGGAAGGGACCTCAGGGATCATCTAGTCCAACCTTTCTAGGAAAAGCACAGTCTAGACAAGATGGCCCAGCACCCTGTCCAGACAACTCTTGAAGGTGTCCAACGTGGCTGAGTCAACCACTTCCCTGGGGAGATTATTCCAATGGTGACTGTCCTCACTGTTAAAAATATCCCTCCTGTGTCCAATTGGAAGTTCTCTGAGCAACTTGTGTCCGTTCCCCCTTGTCCTCTACATGTGACTCCTTGTAAAAAGAGAGTCTCCATCTTCTTTGTAGCTACCCCTTAAGTACTGGTACATGAGGATGAGATCCCCTCTAAGCCTCCTTTTCTCAAGACTGAACAAACCCGGCTCTCCCAGCCTATCCTCATATGGCAGCTTCCCAGTCCTTTAATCACCTTGGTGGCCCTTCTCTGGACCCCTTCCAGCCTGGCCACATCCTTTTTGTATAGCGGGGACCAGAACTGCACACAGCACTCCAGGTGTGGCCTGACAAATGCTGGGTAGAGCGGGATAATGACTTCTTTGTCTCTCCTGGTGATGCTCTTTTTGATGCAACCCAGCATCCTGTTGGCCTTCTTGGCCGCAGCAGCAACTGTTGGCTCCTGTTGAGCTTCCTGTCCACCAGGACCCCCAGGTCCCTTCCCACAGAGCTGCTCTCCAGCCAGGTGGATCCCAATCTGTGCTGCCAGACTGGAGCCTAGTCTTTGACTTATACAAATTCTCTACTTGTTCACCATGAGTTTTAAATGCCTAGTTTCTTGTTTAACTCAAGGAAATTAATGGAAAAATCAGAACTGAGATAAACTACATATACCACTTCAGATTTCAGGTATGAGATACTTAGCTCTAGAGAACTAGCAACCTGTAACACCTCTTCCTGCTAGTGAGGAACATAGGTGAACTTACTGTCATCTGGGAATACCCTACATTTAGGAACATAACAGAGGTCCTGAAGAACATGCTAGTTTACTGTAAACTCCTTATATTAATTAAGAATTGAATGGTGCGATACAAAAAAATTACATCCTCACTAAACCTGTGACTCTGCTAGATCTGTAATAGGAGCAAATATCAGCAATGGCCTGAGGCTAATTTACTTGAACCCTTGCAGTAGTGGTTAACTTAAGAGATGACATGTTCAGATGTGTATTTTCTTAAGGCAAACATAGAGTATGTGAACAACAGCTGTCAAGATAAGACAGCAAATAGATTTCTTAATGTTATGGTGTACATTTTCTGCTGTAATTCAACCAGAACAATAAACTGAAAGGAAGCCAAGTAAAAGAGATCATTTTAACTAGTAAACATACAAAGAAGCGTCCTCAAAAAATCCAGAATATTGTGAGTGAATTAGAACATTTTCAGAAGGGGCTCTAACTTGTAATAGAAATGTATCCTGTATCTCTTTTCTTTAGTCCACAAAAGTATCTTTGAAGGCAACATAGGTTGATCCGGAGAACTGGCATTCCTCCCATCTCACCGAGTTGGTCTTTCCTACATTCTCTTATTCTCTTGTGAAAGAGTTGAGCTTGTTGCACCTTTTTATTTTACTCTTCAGTCTGTTTATCCTACAATTTTTTCACTTTTTTGCCACCTAGTCTGAGTTCACTCCATTAGCTAGCACTTTTCTTCTGCCTTAGCAAATGCAGGAGCCCATGCTCCAGATGCCTTTCTCCCAAATTATTCTTCTGGAAACAGAATGGGTGTACTATTGTAACAACAGAGAAGCCAACAAAGCCTGCCTTCCTAAACTGTCAGAAACCTCATTTATGAGTTATGACTTAAGATTGGATCCTCTTGTCTAATAAAGCATCATTCTTACTGGAAACTATTCCCTTAGGGCACTTATAGCGTCTCTCCTGTGTGGATGCTTCGGTGTGTAAGCAAAACTGACCTCACACTGAGGCTTTTCCTATAGGTAGTACTCGATAGGGTCACTAGTGACTGTTTTCATGAACTATATCCTTTGTTGAAAGTTGCTGGTAAGCTCCAAAGTTATCGTGGGTGACATGAGATGAAAAGTGATTAAATGATCCTTGTTTATGAAAGAAGAACCTGCGAGCAAAAAATAGAAGCAGCTGTTTTCAGTAACTTGCTGTTCCATTTATATTTTTCTCACTCTTGCTCTCATATCACTATTTCTAGGATGTGTTTAGGCTTTACTCCAACACATCAAAGGTCTCTGGTTCTACCAATCTCCTCGAAAAAACCTGCAGTATGACCTGGGGCATTACTCATCTATCTTATATAGCAGATGATGATTTATATAATCAGCTCTCTGGTGTCCTGCACCTGCAGAAAATTTGTTCCACTTCCCATCCTGGAATTTAATATTTTTCTATTCCTCTATTTTTTTGCCCATTGAGCATTTTTGACATATTTTGCAGTAACTTAATTAAAAAAACCAAACCCAACAAAAATCCCCCAACAACACCCCACACTCCAACCCAAACAAAAAACATACTACCAAGAGATTATGCATTTTGAGATCATGGTTTGTTTGGCTACTCTAATGAAGTGATTTTAAAAGACTTATGTTACTGAATATGCTCTTTGCAGTGTAGACATCATGAAAATATCAGCAGAGAAATACACCCTAAATTTTTCAACAGGTATGCATGGGATAATGTTTTCATGCTATCCAAAAGGGCAGATCTCTCGAAAGGAGAATACACCTTTATATATCTCTCGCTCTCTTATTTTTTCTTTTTTTTCTTTTTTTTCCCATCCTGTTAAAAGAAATGGAAGCTCCTTCTGGTGGGTTTAATTAATTAGTTTTAAATTCAAAGCCTCCTCCCACCCTCCCTAAAGAAATTCCCCTGCAATTTGCCATCACGGCATTGAAAAAATCTTTTTTAGATCTTGGTAGTGGATGTAAAGTTGTCTGAGAACAAAAGCTACTTTTGAACAGATTAATTCAAATATACATATCCAGGTAGAAAAAAATGCAGTAGACACTCTAGCTCTTCAAAATGGACTTTCATTTTAAGTAGTTTCTTGAAGAAAGAGGAGAACCTGAGACATTACACCCTGCCTTTTCAGAATTCTAATTTTTAAGCACGAGAAAACTTTTTTCCTGCTTTATGTTAATAATCTGATTTTTAGCCAGATAGTGTCTGTTAAAATGTAATCATACAGACAGAAAGATCTTTTCTGACAGAAAGAGACAAGTCTAAGCATATCAGAGCCAATGGGAATGCATGCAGTTTAGGGATTTTGTTGTTATAGATCATAATATTCTCATAATACAAGAGAGATTACAGAAATATGGCATAGTCTTATTTTGTCTGACATTGTAAAGAAAGAAAGACTTAAAGGATTAGTCTTGCTAACTTAGCTGTTCCTTTGCAACATATTGTGATATAATAGAAAATAATGCAGTGCATACCCTGAAAATGAAAGAGAGCCTCTGGTCAGAATCTTGTTAATGCCAGAAATGATTTAAAGCTAGCTAACAGTCCCAGCTTTCTGTCCCAGAAATGACAACATAAGATGTGACACCTCTTATTCTAATGCTACATAAGAGCATATCATGCATATGATTAAGGTGTCATTCAACACAACTAATGCCTCAAGTTTCACTTCTCTCCATTGTTAGAAACCTGAGGACAGCACAAGAAAGCAGGATTAGGTTTTAGATGGAATCTGCTACTTTGACAGGGAATGAAACTACTTTCTTTTCCAATGTCTATTGAGAGGGATGGGCTAACGAGGCAAAGTGAACTGCTTTTCACTCAAGTAAGCTAAGCACCTAATTTACACATTCATTGGACACAAAGCTTCACTCGCTGTGCTAACAAATCACCATAATGAAGCATTTGCACACCCACACACATTTATACACATGCTGTTGCTCAGCTTGCACCTGCAATGATGGTGAATAGATGTGTAATTGCATATGTAAGTTGTTGAAAGAACAGCTACTAGGCAAGGTCTATATAGCTCTAGTAAGTGGCTGCTTTTTTCCTCCACATTGCTGTGGTTGGCAACTTTTTGGAAGCTGTTTTACCACATAACTCCTGCTCTTCCATTATACAACCCTCAAAGAGTTTTCCAAGGAGCCTGTATCAGCTCTACAGGTGTTGGTATTGAGTCACGAAAATGTTGGGTAACTGCTCCATGGGTTCGTGTCTCTTGCAGAGTCAGAGCTGTGAGTCTCCAGCCTCTGAATCTGATGAGCTCAGAGCAAGGAAAAGTGCTAGAGGGCCAAAGTTCAAGCATGCTTAGATCTTACAGATAAAGAAAGTTGTGTAGAAGAGGTCAGAAACTGGTACTAGAAGATTCCCCTGAGAATAACAAATACTGCATGTTGAAATCTGCAAAATTTTCTTCTGTGTATTGCTAACGGCATTGCTGTATTTTCTGGCTTACAGCATATGGTCACTTGGTACCACAAATCAGTAATCCCATCTTCAGAGGAGCCACTAATGCTGAAGTCATACCACTTCATTAAACATCCAAGTTCCTGACTTCAAAATCATGAGTGTTACTGTAAAATTTTTAATACTACCTTCTCAGAATCAAGTTTTTGTTCCCTTATTTCCCCTGTAACATATATCTGTGCACAAAACAAAATCATTGATAACTTGATGTTTTGTATCCTCCAGAAATAGCACTGAGATCCCTTTGTAGTCATTTTACCATTGCAACAAGCCTGACTGACCCAGTGCTCCTGCTCTCGTCATTTGGATAGCTTTCAGAAGGTGTGACTTCAAAGCAACTGTTCCAAACTAGTATGTCTGGAGTGGTTTTAAGTAGCTGCTTTATTCCATTGTTGTTCTGCCCGTAACACACTCTGCTGTCTAGATGTGAAAAAGGCTTCATCTATTCCACTGACATCTAAGTCTACTTGAGGTTACAACCTTGTTATTTAGGGTTATTTCTCATGACAGATGGGTTATTTACAGCAATTGTTTCCCAAACATGCACAGTGTATCATTTCCATAAATTGTCGGCAGCTTTGGGATCACAAGTATCACAGTGTATTTGTTTAGTCTTATCCATTTATCTGCAAATCATCAAATTCAAAATGGCCCCAACATCAGATTTCAATAACAGTGATGTTTGAATAGTAATTATATTCTTCTTTTTAGAGTTTTGTTTTAAAATTAGCAGTTCTAATTATACGTTTTAAATGGGCATTTCATGTCAGTGTGCATGATACTACCGTCCATCGGTTTGTTTGACTGAGGACAATGGAAACTCGCAGTTGCACATCTAAACCGGTGTGTCACTGCAAAACCTTTTGCACTGTTAAATTCATGGACACTAAACCATGAGTCTCTCTCAGGTCTTGTGCTACCGTATAAATCACATCCGTTGAAAATTGATTTGATATGCATAATCACTGTTTGATTTTAGTATCTCCTAAGAAGGCTATTTTATATAAGTGAAAATAACAGCATGGGTCAAGCTTATGGTTTTCTCTAGTAAGCAAGCTATTCTGATTACCCTGTCCTAATAGCATAATAGCATTCTGTATGGTCCCTCCTCAACAATAACTCTCGTGATTACAGTCTGCATGTGGTCCAGGCCCTGATGGAGAGGAAGGGGTTGGGTTTGGGGTTTTGTTGTTGCCTGAATCTGAATTTGAAATGTATGTAGCTAGATTTTTCTGCACTGCAGCAACAGTCAAGCTCAAGGATAATCTTTAGGATAAGGAAGGGTAGCCATCAGGTTTTATTAATTAGGTCAGTTTTTGCCACTGTGACTGAAAAAAATAAAAATTGCAGCCATTACTGTTGGGGGAGATGGAAAAGGAGAGGTAAGGACAGGATGGGAGCTGTCGCCTGTTTACCTTCATATTTTGCTGTGTTTTCCTGTCAATGAAAATGTGCTTTTTAGGTGAAAAGCACAACCCAAAGGGTAGTCTGGATTTCCCACATTTCCTTTCTTCAAGGCTCATGTCACTATAAATCCATCAGGCCTGCAGTCACATCCTCAAACTAGCTCTGAGTGAGCTTAGGAGAGGCCATCTTAAAGCACCAGCTTGGGCCCTAATAACTCTATATAAGAGGTTGCTCAAACTTCAGCTATATTTAGGACAGAATTTCAGCCGATGAAGTAGTACTTAAGAGCTGTTTCTCTAAAACAATTTAGAATGCAGAGCCAAGGATGAAGCCATTCAGCCATCATAGGGGATGAGAACAAAGCTTTTAGATGCAAAAGGATTTAACTGTAGAACAGTCCTCAGAAGTGTTTGGGCAAATCTAGCCTGATAGACCCTAAGAAATATTAACATAACTATCCTAATTTTCCAATTTTTTCCACCAAAAATTACATTTACGATTGTAACTCCAATTCTATTTTCAGAATATTCATAAGATAACCTCCCCTCCCTGAAAAAGACTCCAGAAAACCCAACTCCAACTAAATTTTGACCCCTCAAAAAAGAAAAGAACCAGGCAATTATGTCTGTAAGTAACTAAGTTATTGGTAATGGGTTTATGCAGAAAGTGCTTAAATACTCAGATCACAGATAGCATTAAAAAAGTATATAACAGCCCTGAGAGCACCCAAGAGAGGGCCCAAATAACCCATCCTGATGATGTGACTAAGCCCTGATGGGAAGGACTTGAAAGACAATTTCACTGCAATTGCATGCAGAATTCTTTTTCTGTAAACAACAGAACCTCAGTTCTTCTGGGAATACTGCAGTCACTTCAACACTTCAAGAAAAAACAAAGTTTGCAATTTGTTAGTTCATGATATGTACTTTGTTTACTATACAATAAGAGATTTAATGAAATGGCTTGGGGATTGAAACAGAATTTTTCAGCTATTCATAATTTTGTAGCTGATTTAACCATTCACCTAGAATTGTGATGCAGAGCAAGTAATTGCACATGTTAATAGCAATTACAATAACTAACAGGCATAATTAAGTGGTTTGCATATGCACTCATGGGATTTCTGTGCATACAAATGATTTGTATATTTTGGCATCTGATTTTACAAATTTTCTTCATTGTATGTAAAAGAACTCTCTTTTATATGTTGTTGCCATGCCTATTTCTTTCTGCACAACGTATTATACTAAATGTTCAAAGCATTTAAGCACACAATTACCACTGATATGTATTTCAACCAAATGATTGTAATTGACTGACTGTTTAACCAGACTGGATGAATAACGTTTGGTTGTTTTTTTTCATATCAAAGACTTATTATTATGTGTTTGTCTAGTTCTCTGGTACATCAATGACTGTCTTATTGCCTAAAAATACACAAATTTTAGAAACATGGTTTTGTAACTTCACTTTGAAAAACACCTTTATGTGTCTTTGGGGTTTTTTTTGAGAATCTACCTGTGGAAGATCCAACTTACTAAAGAGTTGATAGCACAGAGGCCAGAATTTGCCAGATTGTATTTCTTCCTTTGGTTTTGTTTCATTACTTCAATGTTCCTTTTTTATTTTCATTTTTTAAAGACTGAATAAGTCATGCTACTAAATGATTACCCCATCCCTGCTCTTTAAGTTCGGTTTCCAGTTTCTCCAGTCACTTTATTTAATCTTGTCACAATGGTTTTAAACGTGGCAAATAAACTGGTTCTGAACTGGTAAAGGTTATCGTGCATTGGTTAAGACAGGGAGTGCTTATTCTGGAGCTGCATACCTCTAGGGTGTGATCATCTCCTCAGAAGCAGAAGAGAACAAAGTCTTTGCATTCCTATTTACAAAGGGCCAAATTTTAGTTTGAGTGGCACACTGGTTTTCTGAATGAATCAAAACCACCGGAGCTGTCATTAAGCTTGTCCACTTTCACTTACTCCTGGTTTTTTCCACACCTAAGACGTGCCAGTTCCTTTCCAGAGTAAGCCAGGAAGAGTCCTCCAAGAGACCACAGCTGATGTGACTGTTCATTTGGTAGGGTAAGGGGTTTTGTTTGTACATCTTCGCTTTTGGAAAATTCGGCTGAGATTTGCCTTGAGGTATCTGCATAACCCATTTCACCATGAAATGGAATAAAAGAAATGGGAAAGAATCCCCTGAATTCAGAGAACCAGAAATTCAGACAACCCAGAAAGTTTTAGCTGTATCAGTTGTATGGTTTGGCAGTTTTATACTGCAGCTAGACTTTTTTCAGGGAGCAGAGTGACTAGCTGCAGAAGAGACAGAGCTAATGATGGTTGAAGTGTTCTAATGATGCCTTTTGTGTACAAACAAAGTACAAATCTATTATATTCTGCTTTCATTTTATTAATTAGTCATTCATTACCCAATGCACTATCAATTAAGCCTCTCTGAAGAAATTCTTAGTATCCTCCTGTTCCTTTTATTCATAATAAATATATCAGTCTCTGATTAAATGTCTGAATTTTTAGAACGGCTTTAGAGGATACAACTAGTCTACCTCTTTACAGTATGGCCCAAGGCTCTGATGACATAATTAAAGCATGCTTTAGTGGTCAGACGAGCTACCCACAGCGTGCATCCTCAGTGGCCTCGTCCAAAGTCATAATGGTTATGGTTCAACCTAAAATCAATCTCCAGGAGTGTCTCAATATGCATGTCTCAGAACACACTGAGTCAGCCTGTGCTGGAATGAAGCAAACAACCCCTGTTTATTAAAATAACAAATTCTTATTTCAGCGCATTTGCAAAGAGAGAAAATATTTAGGTTCTCAGAAGCAAGGTACCAAATGGCCATGTAAGTCTGGGAACACACTCAAATGGTTCAATCTATTCTAATTTGGCTAATTTATCTGAAAAGTTATAGTGGTCTCTCCCATTAAAAAAATTAGGCAACATCTGTACAAAGCAAGGTTTGAATAACCAAGCATATGTTTTGCACACATGCAAATAAGCTTAATTAAGAGTTGCACTCAGTCATAGAGTGAACTGACATAAGGTATGGGACTACAACTGAGCGATGCCACTTGCATTTGGCTGCTGAACTCATACAATGCACATTTTTAATACTGCAGAAATAATCTAGCAAGTACAAGTTGATGATAGTGTCAGGAAAACTGTAATAAAATCAAAGGGAATATGCAGATAGAAAGTAAGAAAGTGCAAATATATTACGTGTCAGGAATTATTTTCTCAGCTATAATGGATATCATTGCATCTAACTAAAAGAGTAAGGGCTGTAAAAATAAAATTGGGTCATTCTATAACCTTAATTAGTAACTACTAATCTTCCTAAACTTATTGCCTTCTCAACGAGTCAAAACCCCCCAGACTTCTGCCTCCAGTTCCCCAGATAACCTGTAATAACTTTCAGATTGCATTTTATTAAACTGATGCTGACTTGAAACATGAACAAGTTCTGTTCTTCTCAAAAAATACAGAAATAGCTAAAAATCAGAATTAGAGAGAAAGCCTTCCCTTACTTCTTTTTATAGTCACAGTTTGAATTTCATGCATGGCAGTAGCTCCAAGGCATTGAAGATATTAGATAATTTTTAGTTCTACCTATTATGTGAGCTGTTTTAGAAAAGAGAAGAACCTACTCAAATATATTTAAAGATAAAAGCAAAACATGAAACACAGCATTTTGAATGTATGCCAGCCTCTGCATCAATGACATTCACGAGCCAACTGCATTCAAAAACAATCACACAGAGCCTGAATTCACAGAACCATTACAGCAAAACCTGCCAGACTTAATGCATGCAGTTGTTTAATCTCCATTGTAGTATTGAAAGATGGCAGTTGTGCTTCCCGGCCACAGTGCTTCATTTTGTCATTAGTTTACACCAGTTTTTACCAATCACGACAGTCTAGTGCAAAGGCTAGCTTTACACTCAAATGGGGGAAAGTTGTAAGGAGAAGCCACTTAATTACATGCAGTAGGACTGCTATGAAGCATTCTTGGCCACCTGTGATTGTTAATGAGCTAGATTTTCAGTTGGTGGAAAATAGCTGTCTTCATGGAATTGGGCTGGTTAACTCAAGCTGAGGAACTGGTGTGTTCTCTTTTCTTATCTTTCACTTTCTCCCACATACACCCCCATTATCTTTAAAATGTTTTAACTGCTTCTACTGGGCAGAGGAGGAGAATAGGAGCAAGGTAGCTTCTTGTCAGAGTAATTGCCTTATTCTCGGTTTTAATTGAGATAATAGGCCTATGTGCCTTCACATTTAGGAAAACAATCTTGAACTGCTGTTGAAGAACCAGCCTGGAAAACCATCCAAATATGTATAATGAAACATAAACTGAATGGGGTGCATAAAAACCTCTAGTCTATTACTTTTGTAGAGGGCCATTAACTCTTAGAATGCAGTCATGAATATTGTGTGCACACCTGAGTTTGCAAGCATCGCAATGCCTGCTGTACTTTCTGTAGAGCTCTGGGGTAATAGGACACCCTCCTGCAAATTATGCTTGTTAGTACAAGCTCCTGGGCAGTGGGAAAAACCCACATCAAATGACAGCTGTCTAGCTGCTTATTTTCTTCCCATATCCTAGAGGCAAATGTTTACCTAATGAAGAGGTGAAGAGACAGCCTGTGATTTTTGGGTTTTTTTTGTGGTTTTTTTTTTTTCTTCCCTGAAGCCTCTGACAGTATTTGAACCAGTTGTGCACCTTTTTCTACTATATTTATGCTTCCATTTATTTCAATGGGATTTGGGGGTGCTTAGTATTTCACAACGTTTTTAACACAGTGTGTAAGAGGAATGTGGAATTCAGACTTTGGAAACCACTCCTGCACAGATCCCTGTGAAACTCAACAAGAGATGGTTGTTAGAACAGTGTATTAACACCGTGTATTAACACTATACTAGAAGGACTGCTTGTGATCCAATATGCTATTTAGTTTTTTCTTATGCTTTCCTAACCTCTGTGTATATGGGTTGTACATAATTTATATACACTGGCTACTATTTTTAACCAATGGTATTTTTACTTCAAGAAGCTCCCATAGCGTTCTGATTGGCCTTTTTCTCTGATCTGCTACAACCTTTGGGTTGACTTAGTGCACTAATGATGTCTTCCTAAGATAGATAGTTCCTCTACCCAAGTCACACATTTGTGAATCAAGAAATTGAAATGTACAGGGACTCTGGTGAAGACCAATAGAATCTGTATCTTAAATTTCATCTTTTATTACTGCTTTGCAAGTGAGAGCAGAAAAATATTTTTGCCTGTCCTCTGCATCACGTGGGCTTAGTCACAAAGACCTTCATTCTATAGATGTAGTAGGAAGATGATAAACCAAATTTCTTGTTAAAAACTACCATTCACTCTATTTTTCTCATACAAGAACATCTGTGTTTTCATGAACAGAAGTCACGTGTTGCTAAAGTAAACGCTGAAAAGATCTTTTAGTTTCCATTGAAGAAAACAGTTGAACTTCCATCTACTTCAAAAGATGTCTATATGTACTCCTGGCCATTTTAATGGTTCTCTCTAGTAAATCTAAAGGCTAGAAGATCAGTTGTCATGGGAACTGGCAACAGATGACTCAAGAAAACAAAATTAAATGTTGGCTTGATGTCAACAGCTAATCTAGTGCCCTGCCAGCTGAAATCACAGTTAACACGAACCATGCCTAACAAGCTGTGATTTGAACAGTTGCAGCCAAAGATAGAGTTTCTCACCCCATGAACAGGAGAATATTTGAAACATTGAAACTAATGAGAGGACCCAAAAAGTTTGGGAACAGTGAAACTTAAAAACCCCCACTGTTTATAATTCTTGAGTTAGGGCCTCAAGAGCTATAAATCAGAGTTCCTTCTTTGACATCAAGATAATTATATCAAATTAATTACCATTTCAAGATCTGTCTTAGCATTTTCAGAATCTATAAGATTGATTTGTGCTGGGACACAGTCCAAAAAATTGTTTCAAATTGTGGTTTTAGCACATTTGTTATCTAGAAAATAAAATTCTTATGCTATAAGGTATTTTGCAAAGAAACATCTTTAAGCATATAATTTTTAGACTTGGAATTTAAATAAATACACTTTTTAAATAATCATATCTACCTTGTTTTGTTCATCATCAGTAGACTTTAAGGCCTAAAGGGCTACATTAAGGACTGTAATTCAGAGAATATATTAAATAATTGTCTTTTTTATACAGTGATGGAAAATACAGCCTCAGTTAAGAACAATCCACTAATACCTGGCTCCTCCTAGTGACTGTTATATTAGCATAATAAAAAATAGAACAGTCTCAAAATAACATAAGAGTGTGTTTAGGGCTTGTTTACATAAACACGGACTGTGAAAATTCATGCAGTTTAATTTATGAAAGTACAGTGGATTAATTAACTATTAAAATCTATGTGGACAGTCATGTCAAGAATTAAAGTAAGCTACATTTAATTTAGCTTTATTCTTTTCCAAAATAAATGAACCTAAATTGAATTAAGATTACTTTAATTCTAAGAGAGAGTATTCAAGCAAATTTAGTGTGGTTTAATTAAGCTACTGCAAGCACACACAGTTAGGAAATTTGGATTAGATTTTGTGAGCATTACCATGTAAAAAAGCCCTTAGATTCACACACAGAACAACTTTTAGGCTGAAATGTCCTTGCTTGCTGTACTGTATCAGTCTGGTTACTTAAGTAAATGTACAGCAATTGACTTTGCTCTGGGATTTCCTGTATGCATTATTGCCATTTTCTCTGTAGTGGTACTACATATTACAGGCTACTGCATTGGGAACATTTTCTAACCTTCATGCAGTTTTGGTTTTTTGTACTACATACCAGAATTGTCTACTACCACAACACAATAATCTACACAACCACTTTGAAGTTTTAGAAGTTTTATACTGTCAGCATAGCTTTGTTGTCACTGGTGGATTGCCAAAGGCTTGTTCAGAGCCTATGACAATGAAGCACTCATTGGCTTGATACATAATAAATAGAGTAGGACCTCATTTGCCTTTTTACATATTTAAAATACATAGACGCCTTCTCAGTTAGCATTTCATATGCATCTAGAACAATTTAAGGTCAGGAATAGATTAATCCCAATTTACCCAATGCATCCCCATGTTTAAAGTCCACAGTCAGAGGAAATACAAGTCAACTAAACTCACACAAAAAGAACCTCTAGCTTTGTAAAAGACTGCATACATTTAAGGGGGTGAAAATGTATGTCTGTCTCAGTCTGCATATGAGGGGTTATACGTGAAATCTGTTACCTATGACACCTTTCTTCTCTGGAAGATGAAGTTGAGGAGTAGACAAGGAGAAGTGTAAAGAGATATAGAACTTTGTTGTAACCATGCAATGCCCTGGTTAGTCAGTGCGTCTGAGGCATTGCAGACATGCTGTAGACTCTTTCTGAAAAAGTTAATTTGTGGCTGGCCTATCATGAAGCAAAGAGGGAGTTGTGCTGTAATATCATGTCTTCTGAGATTGTGTAATTTATGATCTTTGTTCAAGACTGTGCCTAAAGGCACAGTTTAGCCCATATTTTGCATGCAGGCAATTCAAAGAAAAATAGGTGCGAGCGCAGTGCACAATTTGTCTGGCTTTTCTTCCAGAACACATACAGGTTGCTGCCTTGTGCATTACTAAGAGTAAATAATGTTACAAATTGTATCTCACATTTACCCATTTGCATTATAGTCCATTATAATTGCGTTACAGTCTATTATACAGAATATTTTGTAAAGAATATAATTATTAATAAAATTTAAGGTTTAGATTTTTTTTAGAAAATATTCTTTATCATGATTGGTTATTCCCAACAAGTGTTTTATTAATTCAAGATTGCCCTACGTTTTTGATGGGAGTTGGGACTTTTTAAGGAAGCAAGGCCCTGGTCTGGATGTTGCGTCGTCCTGAGCTGACCTTGGTGCTGAACGCCGGCGGGGTCTCTGGTACTCATTGCTACGCCACTGGTGCTCCCAGTGCGAGAGAGAGATGTATGTGAGGAGATATATCGCGTTGGTGTGCCTTACTCTTATTAGCTGATTAATGTAGAGCCAGTCTCAAATTCTTATAGCAATTTTTGAGGGAGGCTGATGAAGAGAGGCCCAAACCAGCAGTCCATGAAAGCATTATTAGACAAAAACTCAACAATTCATGACATACTGAATTAGCCAGTTTTAGTCCTCACAGCAATGAAAATATGATTTCAGGGCTACAGCCTGTACATCATACAGTATGCTTATATTCCCTTGTTTAATGATCTTTCCTGTATAGGGACGGCAGAAGTCCACGTTTTCAGAACTGACTGCAAACAAAACATGTGCTTTCACACAGTGTGCAAATTGCCTTCTCATTGATTATTCCCTTGGAAGATCATCACGATTTCAAATGAAAAGGCAAGAGAGATTGTGAAGTAAGGCTCTCATAATGTGAGAAGAAGTAGGAGAGAATCTTAAAGGGAATTACAGCTCAGTGTTACTGCCTTTTGACATTGCTCTTTTCCATCTCTTTTATGTTGGCTGGTGGCAAAATGGTCATCCATGTTTCAAGTGATATGCTCTGTGGTGATGAATGTTAGGAGTTACAGGGGCCTTGTTTTAACAGGTGAGAAGAGAGATACGTGTTGTGTGTGATATTAGGGAATATCTGTAAAGCTTCCCTCAAAAATTTATTTGGAGCTCAAACTAGCAAGTTCAACTGCAAATACAAAAAGTCATCTCAAGAAGTTAAATACCAGCTGTTGGTTATCAAAAATCGTTCCACTTCTGCTGGTTGTATTTTTTTGTACTGAGCCAAACTGAACCTGACTTACTATTTCTTGTTTTACAAAAATTACTCTAGCAGTCTAGAATAGTGGCTAATTTATTGGCTTCTAAGCTTTTCCAACTTTGGTCAAGTGGAATTTTCTATTGTGCTTCAGTGTTTCTGTCTGAAGGTCAAAAACATACATTCGGGGCATCTGTAAAAATATAGGTAAATAATTGATGGGTGTGGACATGGAATTTACATAAACAGATCATAGGATCATAGGGTGATTCAGGTTGGAAGGGATCACAGAAGATCATCTAGACCAATACAAAGATTCTTTGCGAAGAAGAGTTTCTAGTTTCTCGGAGGATGCTATGGTTGGAAAATAAACTGAACAATGAAGTTATACCTTGCGACTGCAGAAACAAATTTATAGCATTATTATGTTTCTTTATTTTATCAAATACCTTAAGATGAGCTCTCATTCCTGTGAAAGTCAGTGCCAGTGAAATAAAAAATGCAACGTTGGTCCTTCACTGCTTTTGGAGCAGTACTTATGTGTAATCAGTTTAGAGTCAAATTATTCAGCTTTCGTTCATAGAGTAATGCTTTGCTGTGTAGATAATCACAACAACCCTCAACAGAAATACGTATGATTTAGTGATGTGAGTAACAGTAGCAGCATCTGGCCTTTGCATTATTTGCACCCTCATCCTCACACTCAGAATAGCTGTATATACTGTCACAGTAGCTGATAAGCTGTATCAATGACAGCTTTACCAATTGATACTATTTCCCATCCACTGTATTCATTTACAGGATTATAATGAGTATTGACAGAAAGCCCTAGAGTTCTGACACTGGTGCAGTTGGAACACTGCATTTATCATTCTTCGCCTACGCAGTTAAGACCAGACTTAATGATTTTAATAATAGCTCAGCATTACAGTGAGTGGCTTCTGTTTGAAAAACTAACTGAAAAACTAACATTGAAATGGAGCTAGCAATGGTGTACTGTTGAAATAATCATTTCAGACGTATGTAAAACAGATATGGTACTGCATGTTCCCCATTGGCTAAATTACGACTGTAGAGTCTTGACTGTGCTGGGAATAGGCAGCAGCTATCTATTCCTGACCCCTCAACATGAGGTACCTAATCTTTTCTTCCCTCTTACCCTCACAGGGTAACAAAGAGAGTATCTACACAAAATCACATATAAAAGATATAAATACAAACAGAAAATGTATTGAAATTCTCAGCCTTTCACCATTTCACTGTTTTCCCCTTACAGTAATTTCTGGGCTTGGACCGGACTTTATACAATTCAGTTGCATAACAACCTTTCAGTAAACCATTAAATTGCTTACACTAACAACAAATTTTTATGACAGCTGATAAAAATTAAAAATGACAAAAAGTCTTATTGAGAAAACAAAAGGAACTTATTGCCACATTTAAAACCAAAAAATATCTTAATTAAGGCTGATCAAGAGACAAAGGGATAGTGGCATACGCAATTTCTATCTTTTGAAAAAACTTTTTAGGACATTTTAAAGATACTTCCATGAATATATTGGAATATCTGGTCTCTCTTTTTCTACTAACTACAACATTAATTCCAAATCAGAAAAGGTTACAAATGTTAATTATTGAAGTAGTAACAAAGTACTCCAAGCATGTTAAGTGTATTCATATGAAAAGGGCTTTAAAATAAGAGGGGTTTCTCCAGGTTCATGACAATAGGAGAACAAATGCTTCATTCTAGAGTCTTTCTACATCTAATCTCAAGGTTTCTGGTTTAAAGAGCAGTTGTTTTCAATTTTTATGAATATGCCTCTTCTATAGGTATTCATTAAATCTGATAGAAGAAAGTCTCAAAATTGAGTCCAAACACAATTTATGAGTATTTAAGAAATACTGAATAAGTTATAGTCCTAATTTCACCTAATTTAAAACCTGTTTAAGAGGGATTCCTCAAATGCCATTTTTTCTTCAGTGTGTTTCAGAGAGTCTACTGTTTCTATTTGAAGAGTTCTAAAATTACCACTGAGCATTCTGATACACAGACACATTTTCACATGGTCATTTTTTCTTGAAAAACAGGAATTGGAAGCAAAACACCTTGGATTTTCAAGTGGTAGCTTAGCCAGTTTGGCCCCACCCACCCCTTCCTCGATGGGGAAACAAGCTTTTCAGTATCCTTACAGGGGTTTGTATGCTAAGTTTGTGCTACGTCAATAGCAATCTCTTTTTATTGAAAAACTTAAATAAACTGCACAGTAAAACATTGGAAGATGGAATGTTGCCCAACTTTAGTGAAAGGGGACACCATTTGTTACCAGCAAAGAATACCTTATATTTTAGCTGTAGTCCAAAGAAGATCTATGACCTCATAAATAAATGAATGTCTTCAAACACAGAAATACACTGACAGCTGAAATGTAGAATATTATATCTAAAACTATTACTGCATGCACACAATTTTACATGAAACATTTAGGGTGCTTTACAAAATTCACATACTTGAAGTATGCTTGCTACGAAAAGCTTAACAAAAGCTTAGTTCTCCACTACATTGCGAACGCCAGAGTGTATGAAGTGTATGAAGGGAGTTCAGATTCTTAAAGAGGTATTTTAAAAAGGCATGAATTCACTGCAGAGTTTATTTATTCCTGCAGTGTAAGTTGCTGGAGGTGCTTCATATATGGGAGTGTAAAAATGAGAGTTCTGAGTGTCATGCAAAAAGGCAAGATTAAAGTCTGGGTCCTCTTAAGGAGGAAAAGCTCTATTTTATTTAGGCAATGGAGAATCTGAAAATAAGCCATTCCAAGCTTTGTAGGAATTTTGTCCATCAGCAAGAGCACAAAACATCAACTTTCTCAATATTTTCATTTGTTAGCTCAGTCCTGTATCAAAAGTTTCCACTTGCCTTCGTTGTTGCAGTCAGCCTCAAAATCCCTCCAACATTTCCTGTGTGGCCATGGCACAACTCCATTGGTTAACAACCATTTCTGTTGGCCTAAACAGTGATGGTTCATATAAACTTCTAGACCAGAAAGGATCTGTCTTATTTTTCAGCAAAACATTTAAGAAGCTTTTGCCAGATTGTCAAACTTGTGTGCCTAAATTTCAAGTATTAGGAAGCTTAGCAAACGTGGTTTTAAAACTCAAAGAAGCATGTTTGCACATAAGGCATCTCACTGACAGGTGAAGCCTATTAAACTTGTTAAGACTACGTACTTAAATTTAAGCACATGTTTGGGACCTTTCCTGTGTCAGTGTCTAATTTTCAAAAGAGATTTTGCTTAATATTTTTTATTTATATTTGAAAGTTAGGCCTTTGGTTGTCATAGTTTTTTCCAGAACTCCAGTAAGTAGAAGGGATGAATTTTGTACACAGAATGGTGAGATAGTAATTATCTTTTTTTTTTTTTTAAATTAACTAAGCAATTCAATACAAGCAAGGAAGCACACTTTTATATATGAGGATGTTTGTCCTTTTCCTTCTTCAACTTTACCTTACACTTTTCCCTCCTTTACCCAGCTGTCCAGAAGTCTGATCAGAGACCTATTTACCTGCCCAATTTTAGCATTCCTTCATTCAGGAATCATTCAGAAATGGCTACTCTTGCCAGAAACAAGGTGAAGAGGCTTACAAGATGACTCAACATCCTTCTCTCTCTTATGATACAACACAAAAAGATTATTAGACTTTGCAGCACATGCCTGAGAGATTATAATAGGAAGAACTTACTGAATAACAATTAGATTAATGGCCAGATACTGATGGATGGGTCAGGATAATGCTCACTAGAAAACTACTAAATACTAAAAGAAAAATTGGATTTTTTTTTTTTTTCCACTTGTCATTGCATTTAATCCTCCGGGATATTTAATCTCTTGTCACATTACAGGTGTAATTACATAAAGACAATCTGGAAACCCAGATTTATCAACAAGCAAACCTCCCAGATTTCTGGGCTGGCTTCCCCTCTAGAGAGAATCAGATACTGCTGAAATGCAAAAATTATACTCAGAAAATGTAAGGAAGTCCTTAGCTAGAACATACAGATATAACTATATTTTATACATATATACACATAATTTTTGACCTAAGTTATTCCACTGACATTAATTAAAAGACTCCCAGTGGTGTTAATAGTCATTGAAACAGTGCTTCATTCAACTTGTTCCTTAAAGCGCCCTGCAGGAAATAAGTAACAGGTTGTCCATTGAAGTCTGATTTATGGCTGAAAGTCTATGCCCCTGTTTTACACATGGCCATTGAATTAAAATAAATTGACCGTATATCATCCATATGATTAGCGTACTTTTTTCAGAACAAGCAATTTACCTGAGTTGCAATGGATCATTCAGTCACTGACTAAACTATTCTGGAAAATAAATGTGGGTGGTTGTAGAAGATGCCTAAGAAGACTCAGTAAAAGAAAAAAAAAATTTAACATATATATTCCATGG
The DNA here is from genome assembly GCF_963921805.1 of Phalacrocorax carbo. Taxonomy (NCBI): domain Eukaryota; kingdom Metazoa; phylum Chordata; class Aves; order Suliformes; family Phalacrocoracidae; genus Phalacrocorax; species Phalacrocorax carbo. Next base: position 4,920,408 of record NC_087526.1, read on the forward strand.
GGCAAAAAAGACTGTGATTTAGTTGAATTAATAAGATTTTTTGAAAATTTGTTTAGATTTTCTCCCTGAATTTTGGAAGTTCACTAGCCATTTTAAGAGCAAGAGGTATGCTCAGTTCTCTGAGGTGGAACTGTTTGCCAGAACACTACTTCAAGAATTACATGACCTAATATCTACAGAAGCAGGCAGTGTTTGGTTTACTTTAAAAATATTTTCCTTTAGAGCTGAAAAATTATAACTTTGGAACATGGGTTTAATGTCCAGCATTTCAATCTGCTAACAGATGTAAACTAATGCTGCTCAATAGTAGGGACAAGATATTTCTGAGCAGTCAGCAAAGATCTCAAGCAGCTGCAGAATGAGATTTCAGCAAAGAACTGTGAATAGTGATTATATTTGAAAGTGTGCAAGAATTCCTGTACCTCTGTTTTTGGCTACCTCCATACAGACACCTTGCAAGCGAGGATCTCAAACAAGAACTGTTTTTCATTTTGATCTTATTTTCTGCCTCATCGGCATAGAATACTTGAGGAGAACAGTCATTGTGGTTTTAAGTCTGCTTTTGCCTTCTTGCAAGAAAGCCAGTGTTTTTAAATTTAGATGGTAATAATATGTTCCCAGTGACAAAATAATGTACAAAACCATTCTGAGATATGACTGCGTGAAGCTGAGAGCAATGCAGCTGTTCACAGAGTCCTTTCTTGTTTCTTTTAAATCTAGAACATCTGCCTTTCTAAAACACTTCAGTGTTAAGTCTCCCTAATGAAGGCATTTAGGATTGCAGGAAGGAAAGACTGTTTTCCTGCATTCTGGGAAGTATGGTTAAGACTGAGTGGGGAATAATATGAAATTTAGATATTCTAGAAAAAAATAGTAAGGGAAAAGCCCAGAACAGGCTTTCACTACTGTAATTTAAGCTGGAATCTTTTCAAACAGCGCTGAAGCAGTTTGCTGACAGTGCTATAAGACAAAATTGCCTTGGGAGAAAGGAATCACAGGTTTGATGTGGTAGCTGACTGAAAGTTACAGTGGGGTTAGAGGCACTTTAACGACCAAAACATCTCCAATGTGTTTGTTTCTGGTGTTAAACCGAGTCTAGAGGTCTCCTCCAGCATTTCCAATGAAAAATCCATATTGGTTAAACAGTGACATCCAGCTTCTTCTACAGGAGAGAAAAAGAAACTTTTGCAACCGAGAGAAGTTGATTTGCAGATTTTCATCTGGTTCTTCATTTAGAAAAGTGAGCCCAGTTCTGAGCATTACGTGGGTTTTCGCAGTTGCATACAGTATACTATTAATGATCCAGGCGCCTGTCAGTGAAGACATGATTTTCATGGTTAAAATAGGAAATGCATTCATCTGTTTTACATAATATAAACAGACTTGGATAGAGCCCAAAGGGTCCATCCTTGTATTCCTATGCAACTTGAAAAGAAAAAAGTGAAGGAGTTTCATGGGAGAACAGTAACAGAGGGTGAAAGGAAATAACTGTTTTCTTCCTTGGCTTGAGCTGCCGCATTCTGTGTGCTCCAAGCAACAGCAGCACTCTGAGGTAAGTAGCAAGGAATAGAAGAAATGAATAGAAAATGGATAAGTACTTCCTGCTACTGATGCCTTATCTTGTTAGTTATACTGATCTATCATATTTACTTGGAGTTTTAACTGAGGTGAGTGGATATTATGTACTCTAAAGCTTTGGACATTTTTTTAATATTTCTGAGATTCTATATTGAGGCTATGCAGCTAGCTTTTAAAGTTAAGGAAGCAGGACTCCTATGACATTTTGCTTGTGATACGATGTGCCAGAATGTCTTATCTCTGTGATCATTAGGAATGCAGAAAAACAAAATCAATTGACTCTCTTCAAGGTGAAAAAAGTAGGATTGTTCTTTCATACGTTGTGCTCTGAAAATCATACATGTCATAACCATGAATGTATTCTTCAAAACCAGGAATCAGTGGTGGTGCTGGCAGATTAATTGCATAACGGTCCATTACACGTGCTTCATTTCAGTGTTGATATGTACACTTTTTCAGTAAGGAGAGGGATTTCTTTCTCCAGTTATGTTGCAGAGAAGCGGGGGGGAGGCAGGGAATGGGGAATTTTTCCCACTGCAAGTGTCACAATGCTTTTTAGTTTAGACGTGTGTTGGATAGCTGGTCTCTTTCCTCCTGGCACTGTTGAGAAAAACAGTTACTCTAAAACATCCAGGAGTGTAAGAAAGTTTATTTTTATGGAACTTTTACATCTGGTCAGGTAATCTAACAGTTGTCCAGCATGCCTATGATTGTATTTTGCTGTATAGTTTGAAGATGCAGGATGTTTTTAGCTACCTAGTACTTAAGACATTAACGTATATTGATTTCAACCTACAACTGAACAAATCAGTTGAAAAGAAACGTATTATTTTGCAAATTATGAACGTTTTCAATAACGTATAAAACAACATACTGAAGCATTCAGGAGGAGATCTCTTTTTTTTTAATGAATTTGGATGTGCATTATGATTGAAATAAAGTGCCTGGTGAAATTAAATTCACATACTTAAAAAAAAAGTCATCAATTCCCTTCCTCTCTCACTCTTCCTACACATTATTCATGTGGTATGGGGAAAGCTGTTCTGTAAGTTCCACACAAAAGCAAAGCGAAAAGAAAGCCAAAGATGTTTTAGTTAAATAATGATTATTCTTCGGGATCCTTTTAAAGCACAAAACAAAATGTTCTCCAGAAACTGAGAAAACATCACATACGTAATTTCAGATAATTACATGTTATATACTGGAAAGGCAGTATATTAAGAGCACATTGTTAAGATTTTAAAGGCAAGCACTAAAAACTTAAGAAATGACAGAATTATGGTTGCCTATGCAACCTTCATTTGGTTTCTTGTGCATATGCATTATGATGCAGCTTTTGAGCGCATGATCACACACATTTTTCTCCAGTTATCTATGAAGCCAGAAGTATTAATACATTCAGAAGCCTTTTTTATAGTGCCTATCACTACAGTACCTGCTCCACAAAAGCCCCAAGAAGTGTGGGGCTGGTGTGTCCACCTTACACAGCTGAGAGTGTGCAGAGCATCAGAGAGAGATTTAAAAATACTAATTTTGACCGCTTCACTTGACACTATGATTTTCCAGAACCATTTGATCAGGCAGAGTGTTACATGCTTAGGGAATAATGTCTACTAAATTGTCTTGTGGATTCTTACCTACCTGAAGATTTGCATGTCAACCATAGTTTCAAGATGTTTAAATTACTTACTTCTTTCCCTCACAAGTAGTCTGGCAGGGGTAGGAGATGGAACCTAGCTCTCCAAGGCCTTCTCCATCTACCTTTTCCTACAGTTCCCTGACCCATTCACAACTTCTGCAGCGAAGCCATCATACAATTTCTCAGTGAATGACTATAGAATATTGCATTAAGATTATGCAGCCAATACCAAGCATGTATGGGTTCTAGTAGTGACCTCAGAATATAAATCAAAACAGCCCCAGACCTTCTGCCACACAGATCAACATCACTGTCACCAGCAGTGTTTCAGCCAGTAGATCTACTGCAGAGAGTAGCAGGGTAACTGAACTGAACCAGCAGACAGGAATGAAGATGAAACGTTTACCAACACCCATCAGGTATTTTCCAATAGAGAAAGAGTGGTCTCACATCTCAGATTCCATCTGAGGCTCTGGATGACAGTGTGCTTTGAGTTTAACTTTTTTCTTTCCATTTAAATTTCTCCAGCTGAGTTTTGTCTTTATTGAAATTTTGGCTCCAGATTTTTCTCTCCTTTGTATTTCTAATCCTACACTTCACCATTCCCAGGCACAATTTTTCTTCTCTTAAATCTAAGCACAGGACAAAGTTTAGGACATATACTTTGTAGGCAAAACCAATCAAGAAGTTGTTCTGCTTTTAGCTATTTGTTTCCATTCCCACATGTAGTTCAGCATCCTGCACTCAGCTGCTTGACCTTCATTTTTTCCCACTGAATGGTTTCTGAGGCAATGTTGGGAAGTGTAGCACTGCAATAACCCAGGCTAAGACCACCCTTTAAAAAAGAAGTTAAATTATACATATTAAAGGGTTAAGGAGACTTTCAGTAGCTCTTGGGGGCAACATCGTTTTTCAGTAAACCTAGATAAAATATTTTAATCTCCCTTTAAATGAACAATATGGGTTTTGCCATTGGATTTATAGTATTAGTCAATAGAATGAGTCTATTTCATGTAATTCCTAGTAGCACCAGTCCTGATACCTATAATAATCTATAGTGGCTATGTTGTAAGCATTAAATGTTATCCACAAGAACATGCTATGAATGCAATATTATAATGGAAATTATGAGTTGATAAATGATACTTGATTAATTTATGGATCTCAAATGTGTAGAAATACTTTTCCACCACCAACCCCTTGTTTCTGCTGGAAATCTGGCACTATTTTGCAATTATAAAGCAACCCTGAGGTAACAGAATGTGATTTATGTAGTTTTTGGAGGGTTGAAAAGAAGTTAATTCATAGTAGACCTCATATGAGTAACATCATGGAATTTACTTCAGCATGGTCTTGTCACAGTGACAACTACCCAATGCAACTTCCTACTTGCGTGACTGGAACACTTTTCCTCACTCTCCTTGGTGTGTTAGAGGTGAATAAATCTCAGCTGAGAGTGGATAAAAGATTTCCAATTTCGCTTTAGTATTTTCCTGTTCTGTGGTTTTGACCTAAACACTTAACTGGCTTTTGTGGTAAAAAGAGAGATAGGAGTACAAGGCTGTTTGGAGGAAGAAATCTACTAACCTGGGGAAACAGAAATGTTTTTCTTAATGCATGGACATCCTCAGAAATCTGATTAAGCACATAAGGTATGAAAATCCCAAAGGGCTGTGTGGTGAACTGAAATAGATTGCAGTTTGATTTGTAACAGTCACTTTATTGTTGCGGTTTGCTTTTTCTATCTCTAATCTCCAAAAGCCATGTCTACGAGAGGTAACTTTGCAATGGTATGACATTTTTCATCCCTTTTTTGGACTTCAGAATAAAGACTTCCTTTTCACTACAGCAGCTGGTAAAGAACCTAATAGTGAAAATGCCTTAACTGAATTAAATGAATCACTGATCTGATTTAGACAACAATTCCTATTGTGACCTGGGAAGATTTTCTCATTGTTTCCAGGAATTGGAAAAAAAGGTTCTATTTGAACATAAAAATTTTGAAATTTATGGAATTTTTTCATTACACAGGAAATCCTTTTACTATCTATTTCTAATGTTTATGAAAGCACTTTCATTTGGTGCATTTTTTTACTTACATATTTTTTACTGCAGGGTCCTGTGGCAGATCCTCGGCTGATATAAGTAACAATAGATCAACTGATTTAATAAGATCTGTAATAATTTATAACACTGATTGTGAATCTGCCCTTGAAAAATTATTTTGAAAGTGCTTAGTTCTCTGCGGTAGGAAAAAGTTTTGTGGTTAGAATACTGGACTAAGGAAAGGGTTTGGTCTATATCCAGTTGTGCAAAACTTTGGAAAAATCATTAAAATCTGTGCCTCAGTCTTGTCTTGTAAAGTTTGACTAACCCCTTTTTTTTGGAATATTTAAATTCTGATCTCTTCAGAAAGGCACTTTTATTTATCAATTATTTTCTTGCCTGTTTTTACAGCTTATACCTTGGAGTTATACAGCTCCAAAAAGAAACAAAACCCAAACCCTGCTCTGCAACTTTTACAACAGTAATTTTCTAATTCTAAGAGGCAAGTTGTGAAAAAAATACTTCTTTGGCATGATCGTAGAGCCCATCACTGTAGATAAACCTGAGCCGTATACAAATAGGAGCTGCCTTGCTGCAAGTAGTGATCACAAAATAATGTTATGACAGAGATCTAAAACAAGAATGAAGATGTCAGAGCTACCTAGCAGCAAATGTAAATTTAATCTTAAGATAAAAGCATATCAAATATACCCAAGTGGCTTATTGACAGAGATGCTAATTAGAAAAAACTGTATTATGCACACAGCCATTTGTTCCAAATGGCTCTTCAGGGATGAGGTTAAGGAGGCATTTCTCCTGTGCGGTTTCTTCTTGTTTACAGAGGTTGTTAATATTTGCATAACCGTCTCAGTGAAAAAATATGTCGAGTGAACAATACAGACTTAAATGTGACTCTGGAAATTTCAGTTTTTAATGAAAAAAATTTGCAAGACTTCAGGAGCTGAAGTTTTAAGGAGAAGCTGTAAATTACAGACAAGTATCAATAATAGAAGATTTCAACTCCCCTCATATATCCTGGGTCACTGCCTCTTCAGGACAAGATCTAGGGATAAATAATTTTGGACACAGTAGATGACTGCTTCATCAAACAACTAATCTTAGAACCCACAAGAAAAGATACCATTCTGAATTTCATCTTGAGTGGTGCTGAGGACTCAGTTCAAAAGGATTTAAGTGGGTAACAGCCAAAACACAATTGTGGAGGGACAGGAGCCCCAGTGCATCCAACATAGAGGTACTTAGTTTCTAGAAGTGGGACTACATAAGAATGTGGTGATTAGGTAAAAAAGGAAACCCTAAAATACACAGTCCAAAAAGTAAGATGCCTACAACATGCCTCAACCCAGGTGAAATACACGGCCTTAACTCAGGATAAAGCTGTCCTAAAATACCACGAATGGTCAATAGGGAAGTTAAGGAGATACTGCAAGGAAAAGGTTGGCATTCAGAAATTAAAATTTGACCAAATGAGGAGAACAGGATCACATTAGAAACTCGGAGCATCCTTCTCATTTTCGATCGCTAGCACTGCATGACTCTAAAGCCACCAGATTTCTCTTTGCCTAAAATGGCGCTAAATGCTCCTGTCACAGGGAAGGCATCCTCCTGCCAAAACAACTGCCAGGAATGTCCTCTCTATTAAGCAAACACCCACCCATTACCTTAAGAATCCAATGGACATTGCAAATGGTAGTCATACCTTTCACAGTAAATTAAATTACTTGTGTCCTTTTACTCAAAGAGGATAAATGAAGCCCAGAAGGAGAAAACAGGTTGCTCAAGTCAGTAGCAGGACTTCACTAAAAAAAAAATCAACAGTATTCCCAGGTTGGGGATATCTTGGCCCATGCGCACAGACAGGCTGTATGCAAAGTTAGGCAAGAAATTTAAATAGTGTCCAATTTATGGATAATTTTCTGGGAAAAGATCCCACACTGAAGCACAAATACCTTAATAACTTGGGGTAGAATCCTGAGCTGGCAACACTGGATGTGTTAGAAGAATAATTAATCTTTCCTGGTAAGGATTTACTGGAAAACAAGTAAGCTGCCCCTTAGCAACGTTTTTTTCCTGATATATCTGCCAAAGCTAGTTCTGCTATGAACCACTCTCAGTCATAGCAACACCACAATTATTTTTGCCAAGCATTTAGCAACTGTGTTGCCACATGTCATTACAAATAAATAATGCATCTTTGAAATGACAAGTAAGGGAAGTGTGAAAAGGGGGTTGTTAGAATCCTTTCACCTGGTCGGCAGGCGACCCAACCTGGGTGAGGGTGCCGCAAGCTGTTATTGGGGACTGTCATAAACAGAACAGCTTCCAGCCCAAAATGTGCTGGAAAGATGACTGACTTTGTCAGAGAGCTTTTGCTTATCGCAAGCCAAAGGAACAACACAAACCTGATAGTATAACAGCATCCAGCAAAGAAAAAACTGTTAATTCCCTAATAAAATAATGAGCCATAAATGTTAGTAGAGCGAAAGCCCGAGGGGAGGCTCTGCACATCAGCTGAGAACAACCTGACATTACCCAGCAGAACGAGTGGGTAGGGCAGTACATTCTAGGCAGGTCCCTACTGCACACTTATGATTTCAGCATCCTGCATTAGAGATTTGCCTTCCCACAAGAACTCTCTGGCTTGCAACACCACCCATAGGATAACTCTGCTGCCTGGGGAAGCACATGGCTTGTGACAACTGCAGCATAGCCGTTCCCCACCTAACCAGCCAGTCACCGCTAAGCCAGGCAGGTCAGGGGGGCTACTGCTGGCATTTCCTAGGATGAGAAGTTGATGAAAGGTCAGGGCAGTTTTACCACATCATTTCTGCCTCTTATGCAGTGCAAAACCACTGAGTTCTGAGAAAGGGGATCCATGTACCTTGAGCCACAGCAGCTCCTGGAAGCACCTCCCTGCTTTTGCCCAGGGCTCTCCCTCACGTTCTACTCAGCATCACTCAGCTCCTAAGCTGAGTTCCTTCAGAGTAGAGGAATTCTTTCTCTCCATTCTGCAATGTAGGTGTACGTGATGCTTTATTATACCTATCAAGGCTGTCTGTAATGTACTTGCTCTTACATATCCAGCTCCAGATTTACAGAGAAGATCTGCAAGCAGATGCCTCAGTCCAGTTTATATATACAGCTGTAAATCTACCCATGGGCACAGTTATGATGATTATGCATGCAAGACAGATAATGAAAAAACAAAAATATCTAATTAAACATGAATTTTCTATTATACAGCAAGTAGAACTGTGTAAGTTTATAAACAGTGTACATAGATCTCCCTTGCTGGATGACACAGGATCACTGCTGTGAAATTTTTGCAAACCTTTGAAACCTTTGCAAAGTTAGGCATGATCAGGCAAATATAGAAAGAGATGACAAAAAGAAAAGGAGTTGGAGTAGAGACAGTTGTGGTAGAAATACGAGATTGGCCTTATTAACAGCTGAATTTTTAACCTGCAAATACAGAAGAACTGCAAATGTGATCTCCCATTATTTAAATAGATTGCATCACAATCCCTTCTTCAGCCACACTACCTTCAAAGATGTTTCAGTTTTAATAGATTATCTGACATTCAAAAATACAAGTGTGGAGAGAGTTGCTAATGTATTTGGACTGGGGAGCTTCATTTTGGTCATCTTTGCCTCTAGGTTCCTTTTAAAACATTTAACAGCAGCTTCATTCCTCTTGGCTTCTATGAAGTGAGGATTTTCATTTATTTATGCTGATGAGGAACTTTTCAATATCCTCTTCCTCTCTTGTTGCCATTATACAGAAGAGGGCAATGATTTTTAAAGGAAACTGGTTTTTATCTAGAACATACAAAATTAAAAATATACTGGAAAATGCGGTGTAATTCAGGCTCACGGAACTCTAGAGATGCAGTTAAAGAATACTTGTTAATGGAATTAATTTTTCATGCTCCACATAAGCAGAGGAATGTATTTCAGGGAATATATAGGCCTACAATATAAAATCAGAGTCAGTTTCAAAAGCAATGTAATGAAATAGTAGAAACCTGACCTGATGATTTGTTTAAATATCCCGTAACTTGTTAGTGGCACAACAAATGCTCAGCTTCGCCTGTTTCACAGTGGTTGAAAGGAAAATGTCACATGTGACTAACCTGAAGGTTACCTGTAATATTTAAGGCGGGCAGCCCCTTCTAAACCTTCAGCTTCTAGTTGATCTATGTATTCATAACTTTGCTGCCAAGTATTACTTTAAAACTAAAACTAAAGACAGGATTCAAATACAAAGCCTGGGTCACTGCCATCCCCTCTTCCCTTGAGACTGCTTGTGCTGCTTTCTCCAGATTTTGTGCACCAAAGCCCTTCAGATTTACTTCCCCAGTTCTTCCCTGTTCTTTAATTCTTTCTGCAGAAAGTTCACCTCCCTCCCCAGAAAATCTTGAGATTTTCTTAGAAGTCATGTAACTTAAATTAAACCATGGGGTTTTGAGCCTTTATGACTCACTTTACCAAGTTCTCCTGAATAACCATGTGGGCCAGAAAATTAATTAATTTCTATTGTCTGTTTCCAAAATCTATTAATATCAATGTTCTTCAAGAAGAAATAAGCTCTGTCACTCACAGAAAACTGAACTACCAGACCCTAATGTTATTTTTGCAGTACTAAATTTTTGTCTAAAGGTAGATCTCAGTCTACTGCAAGATTATCTGGGCATGATCACCAAGCACCATACTACCTCGGCAGCGCTTTGGAAGATGAACGAATATATTCCAGTATCAGAAACTTGAAGAATGCAAATTTCTCATTTTCACTTCTAGAGAATAAGCATTGCAATTTGATCCACAGGCACCATAATGGTTCAAAACCCAGACAGCCAAGGAGATCCCAGAATTTTCTCCTTTTGCCTTGCTCCTCTCCCACTGAAAAAAAATGGATGGGAAGGAGGCAATATTCAAGACAATGTTACATTTCTGACACCTAGCAATAGTAATACAGGCAACGGACTCTCCCTCCCTATGTCAGCAAGCCCAAAGCCTTCTTCCTCATTTTCAGTGCCAGAGAAATAGGACTGGGCCTATTTGTGTAGCATATTCACAGTTCCCTTTGTAGACTCTAACTGGCATGTAACACCTGCACTGCCACTGGAAGTCACTTATAAACGGCTGCGCAAAGCAGAGAAGAACAGCAGGACCCTCCCAGCTCTCCCATTACCCCAGATAACAACAGCTTTTCCCAGTTTTTCTTATTCCTCTCAGGAAGATGGAAGATAGGTGATAATTCCCTTTCAAACAGCATTTAACAATCATCTGGAAGGCAAGAATTGCTATACTCCAGAGAGATTAGCACAGTAAAACACAATTATAATGAATAAAATGAGACAACAACTGCAACAATGTGCAAATCCAGAGATCCTTGGGGCTGTATGAATAACTGATATTTTACTATGCTGGCAGTTCTGAAAAAGTATTTTTAAAATTTCTGTTTGAAGGAAATGTTCAACGTTTCATACTTTGTTAAACTGAAGGAAGTCGAAACAGTTTCATAACAAAGATATTAATCAGAGGTTTTTTGCTGGTGGAGGGTAAGGCTACTTTTCAACTCAAAGGTGTCACTGAAAAATTTTATCTAGAATATTTTCTCCAGCTCTAACTTCTGCTGCCTGCAATGAACTGATGGCATAGGTAAAACACCTTTGGATGTGCAGAGCTGTGAACTAGTGTAATTTTATAGTGAGTATCCCATTTGGAATTTGGGATTATAAAATTCCAGAATTGGGAAGATGCGAAGAATCTTGAGTTTTCATGTAAAAAGCTGAACATTTTTTAAATCTTCCTGGCTGCAGACAAGAAATGAGGCAGCAGTCATTAAGCTAGAGAGTCCTTAAAGGCAAAATAAAATTTAAAGTAAATCAATCTTGTGATTCTGGATCTCTGACTCATGATTTTAAATAGTTTGAGGTGAAGAAACTGGGTTTGGCCTTCTTTAGTACAGGTGTTTACTGTGGGTATGCACTCTGTGATTATTCAGAAGGCAATTTATGCCAAAAGACACGCCAGATTATTTTCTTCCAAGCATACAATAGCGTGGCTACTTACCAAATGCCATTACGAATGCCAGTTACTGTTATTTGCACATATATCAGGGTGCAAACATATATCTGTCATTCCATAACTATTAAAACACAGTTAGATGCTTTTCCCACTAGGCTACTTTTTTTCATAGTTCATTATTCACTATTCAAAATTCATGATAGAAAGCAACAAAATCCCTGAATAACATTTAGGTTTTAGGGACCATCTGTAAATGAGGGGCTAATATATAAATTACCCAGAGTGCAGCTGTATTCTGGTCCACATAGCTTTTAGTTTCCTCTCAATTGGGAATGGAGCTGGATTCATAAGCAAACCAAGAAACAACCCTTCCCCCTGCCCTGAAAGACAGAACCCTGTTTGAGAGGGAAGAAAATCCCAGGAAATTTGCATTGCTTATCAGTACACGAATGAACACTGCTGAAGCTTCAAAAAAGCTTTTGGAAGATGCTTGTGGATTCTTTGAATGAAATATTGAACAGGGGTCTAAAAATGAACTCTGGTTTTACAAATAAAAAATGTAGAAAGAAAATTAGTGTTATTGTAAAGGAGAAAGGAACTGTTTACTTTTTATGTTTCTGCTCATTAACAGTGTGATTAAATGGAAGAAGGTGAGATGAGATAGACCATGTGTCATGTATTTCCACTGAAGACAGCCAGGCAGCATCATGTTTGACTTCAGAATAAATTCCCCTGTAGCTGTGCATGTCAGTATGCCTTGATTTTATTAAATGTCATGCTAGAAAATATTACTTTGCTGTGTTTGTATGAAGTAACTACTGGTGCTATCCCATCTGTGCCTCAATCTTCATTAGCCTCTGCTCTCATTTTCTACAAAGATTAATCTATTTTGAGAAAAATCATGGCAAGAAATTATGCTTGTATAGCAAGGTCTCATTCTGCAAATTGTGAGAACTGTGAAGTTGTCCTTCTGTTTGCACTGAATCTAAGGCCACAATGTCAAAGAGAAATGATTAAACGAATCTGCAAAAAGGCGTATATTGGCAATCCTTGGTTTGGCTTGTGTAACTGAGTGGTTACATGTACGTAGCCAGAACTGGCCAGCCATTATATGATTCATACCTACAGCTGTGGCAACTCTATATCAAATTAGGTCTAAATATGCACATACTTCATGTACAGCTGCACACTACAACCATTGAAAATGTTTTTCTGCAACTGTCAGTGCAGTCACTCCACGCACCATTCAGGTCTGTTTGGAAAAACAGGGACATTATCTATTCGTGCACCTTCAGCGTGCACTCACCCCAGACAGCACTGACCTCACAGCTTCAGAATTCTGTCATGTTTATAGCAAGATAAGATATATCATGCCACTGAGCAACTCTGTGGAACTTCCTTGGCCTTTGACTGCAGTCAGAATTTGCTGGGTTGCAGGATTTAGCTAAAGAAGCTAAAAAGCAGAGTGCAGGACCAATATTCGGTGGTGAAGGTTCTCTTTCCAGCACTGGTTCAACGTGAGACATGTCACTCTACACGTTGTGTTTTAGCTTTCCTCCTTTGTAAAGCACTTGGGTGTATACTTACAAAAGAGTATTATGTAAGTCTCGGTTGTTATATTAACCTAAAAATTGGAAAATGTTATAATAATACATGATACTAAGCTATTTCATGTGGGGTTTTTATCATTTTTAATGACTATAGGCTCTCCAGGCTAGTTTGTAGAACAAGATGCCGAGGACCACTTTGCTGAAGAGTTTGTATGTCTCAAGTGGCTTTACAGTTGCCATGGTAAAGTTTATTTGCTGAGTGCCAAAGTGCATCATGGAGGAAGAGAGATGTTTTCCTTCTTAAATGGTCAAAACATAAGTTAAACCTGCCTTTAGGCAGGCTCGGTGTACCCTGCAGCCACCCTGGAACATTTTCAACAAATAAGAAAAGTTTGCAGTTTGAAGCAGGAACAATTTTTTGTTTTTTTCAGCTGACGTTGCCAGTTTTGGCTTGGGAGGTGCTTAACTGTCAAAGCTTTTCACTTTTAATGTTGATGAAATACGAAGTAGCACTGCCCTTCTGCCAACCCCAGGAGGGGGCGCGGGGGAGAGGAAACAAAAATCACAGGAAAAAAGCATGGGAAAAAAAAGGTGAGGAGAGCATTTAGGCACTCAGGTGTTATAAATATGAGCATTCAAGACAGCACTCTACTAGATGCCAAAATTTAACTTCTAACTTGTTCCTTATCTTGTTTTATTTGAAAGTCATCATACATGCTACTAGGACGAATTATGTGCATTATTGAGAGTGGGTTAGAAACAGCACAGGTGAGTTAGTCAAACTTTGCAGTGGGTTCTGCTAGACTGGGTTCTACTAGGTAGCCTAGTTGGATTTAGAATATCTCTGATGCTGACTATGCCACACTAAAATCAAGCTCCCAAACCCTCTCTTGGTCTGACCTACATGAGAAGTAGCTGTTTTATAATCAAATCTGTATTACCAGCAGACTTCTTAATTTTGTTGCAGATTTTTTGAATGTAATTAAGTAATATAATGTATAATATTGCATGTATACATACATACTGTATAAATATACTCGTTAGACACAGACACACTATAGAATATCTACTGAATTTGGGGAGGGCAGGGCATGCGTGCATTTGTAGTGCATAAGCAAAAAGTTCAAAGCCATAACCAAAGAAAAGCAAACATGAGGAAGAGGGTGGTCTATTTTGCCCTGAAAATTGGGCTCTCCTCTAACACCCTGCTGCCTTGCTGGATGCAGCTGCAGAGCACAGGCTCACGCCCTGCGAAAATACTCTCCTTGCTGTTTGTGTAGCACGTAAGTGGCTGTTGAAAGTTGAGGTCACTGAGAGGAAGTGATCTGTGCAGAGGCTAGAGCCACCATGTGACGTCTCATTTTGCTTCTTGCCACCCAGACCTCTGTGCTGGGGCAGCAGGTGGAGACGTTCTATTAGTTCTACATCACCTTCTGGCACCGACTGGCTCTGCTGTTGTATGAGAGGCTGATGTTAACACCAGATCTGTGCACGATTGTTTTTAACAGCAGTACAAGTTTCATCCAGATCAGGCATGGGCAAATGATCATATGTCTGTCAAATCAGCCAGAGCTGTGATACAGAGTTTATGCCAGCTCTGTGCTTTTGTGCCAGATTGATGCCAACTGTGGGAAGACAGACAATGCTTGCTATGGCATAAAGCACAAGTGGCGCAGGCAAATGATACCTGATCCAGCAACAAGCTTGCAGGAACAAAGATGACTGATCAACATTTTTTGAACACATTTGAGAGGGAAGAATGAATTTCTACTGGATTTGCACTTTGTGTCATTGGGGCTAAAACTATATTTATTGGATACCAGCCCAAGACTTTGTAAACCAAGGCCTGCTTTTTCGGGTCTGTATCTTCTAAGGGTTTCTCTACAGTGTGGAAAAGAAGCTGTGTTAGAGAATCTGAGCTGCTGTATCTAATTCAATGCCATGCATTTATCACGGAAACTGATAACTCTTTCCATCCAGCACCCTGCTACTGACAGTATGGCTTAGCTCTCCATTTTAGAGCTTACAGCTATACAAATGCTGCAGTGATATTTAAGCACCCTGGCTAGTTTTGGTTACTCAGACATCTCTAGCACAATACTTCGCTGTACATTTTACAAATATCTCATTTCCATTTCCTTATTAAACAAAAGAAAGAACAAAATCATAAGATATGTTTTATTTTCAGCTTTATGCAATCTGTTCTGGTTTTAGTGGTTTTATTGTGAATCACGTGTTTTGGGTAACATATCCATGTGTTTTTGCAAATATGATCTCCTAGTGATCCCACCAGGAATGCTCAAGACACGTAACTCCCATAACTTCAGAGTAAATTTCTAGCACGGCACCTGGCCCGTGTGGTCAACATGTGAATAAAATCACTGAGCACCAGCACATGTCAAAGAAGTAAAGCCTAATAGATCAGGTGCCTGGAAGCAGGATATGAGCTATTTGGTATAAAATGTCCTCCTTAAACTCCTGGGGAGGTATTCTGTTTGCTGATTTATTGTGACAGGAATTCTTAGTCCTGTGCCCACACAAAATGTCATCACAGCCAGTATCAATTTCATACCTCTGCAGGAAGATCACGGGGACAGACTCACACCTGCTCTGCTAATCATGGGCCATTTAGGTCAGGGTCAGGCTTTGCTGATCAGCAGCACAGGGAAGTTATGCTGCTTCATGAGCTGTGCCTATTTCTGTGCATGAAAAGAAATCTGTGTTTTTCAGTGCTGTCAGTCTGATACCCTCAAATTTGCTTCCCTCAGCACTAAAGGACAAGCTGGGTGGGCTTCTAGCAAGTATGCAGCGACCACATGCAACTGTGTGGAGAAAGGATGTCTCGCCAATCATTCTGCCTTATTTCCAAAGAAGTGTATTTATTTTAGAGCCACTATCTGAACTCACTATCCAAAGGCTATACCGATAGCCAGATGTCAGAATGACAATTTTTGTTCTTTCAAGCTTTTCCCCAGTAGCTTTAAATAGAAGAATAAATTTTCCACAGAGAAATAATCTTCTATTAATAGCATTAGATCATTTCAGCACTTGAAAGGAAGAAATTAGTTGAGTTTTTTATGGGCTTTTTAAAATACTTTTTAAAAATACTGTAAGTTCTTTTATTGTGCAGGCAAGAGTGTCTGCCTTCAGAGTTTTAATTACTGGAGGGAAAAAAAATATCTCTGAGTTCAAAAAACTAAAATAGTGAATGAAACTATGTGAAATGACTTAAAATAAACATCTTCAAACAATCTGGTCCTATGTGTCAGTTCTTTCTCTTGCGTTGATAATCTTATCTCAGTTGTTGAAACAGACTTGCACAGATTGCATAGGAAGCTTGAAGATGATTGAAAGGACTTCTGCTTCTCTAGTGCAGCAAATTGCCAATAAGAGGTGATGTTCTGAAGGGCAGTCTCGACAGATTTCCTCACTATATTTTTCTCATAACGGAGAAAATTTGGCCAGTTACGCTTCCGTGATCTCACATTCTAAGATCTGTCCTCATTCATTTAAGAAAATGAGAGGAAAACAAGCCGTAGGCTTCTACGCATTTTCCAAATAAACTTTGTTATCCTCATGTAAAACACTAAGAGGATATTCCAAGTGGCAAAGAGCTTTATACACAGCTTCACTTAAAAGCAAAAACATAAAACATGTTTTGTTCTCCAGTCACAGAAATTTCAGTAATTTATTGTAATGAATGGGCAATGTCAAAGGAACATATGGTATTTTTAGCTCTGCTTCATTACCCAATGTGGTAAACCAATCCCGAATACTTGTAATGTCTAAAAGCTTTCTCTGAGAAGAAAGGCTTTTCCTGCATAGTCTTGATTAAAGTCAGACTGCTATTGTCCAGAGGATCAGTAAACTGTACTGAGCAGGAAGAGGAGGCTGCCTGCAGGATAAGTAGTCAGATCTGAACAAATGCTGAAATGCTAGCAAAAACCAGAGTTGGGTGTAAAAGCAGAATGTATATAGAGAAGAGGAAGGACAGCCCAGTGAGCAAGGGAATAGTCTCTGATGGGGAGATGTAATTTCAGCATGACAGACTCCTTGTCTGACCCTATGCTCAGGAATTTAGGACTGAAGCTGTATGTTAGAGGCAGATAAGCTCAAGCTAACATGACGAAACAGGGCAGTATAAGGCATAATAATATGTGCCTATAAATGCAGTAGAGCTGACAGGCACATTTGATACCAATATTCTCTGTTAATGTGTTTCACAACATTTTTTACTGTTATATTTGGTACATTAATCCCTTTGACCTGCCAATGAATTTGGCTTATGCTTGAGTAAGCTGACCTTTCTTTCTTTTTCCTCTCTTACTGCACAAGATCCTTGACCTGGGTTCACATACTCTGCTGAGTCTAGACATGAGTCAAAAAAAAGGGATCTGGCTTATTCTAAACTAAGTTATGAGATTTCAGAATGAAGAATGGTTTTCTGCCATGAGCTTCCTCTATTGTTTCTAAATATAATATTATAGATAGCTTCAAACAGAGATGTAGTTTGGATATACCTTACACTGTATAGGATGGAGCACACAATGATGAACATGTTCACTTGGAATAGCACGGATCAGCCTGGCAAGCACTGAACACCCTTCCAGTTCTCATAAAAGCCTGTGGGTTTTAGAGTTTCTTGGAACATCACAGGATCAAATCCAAATTATGCCTAGACCAGTGAAATTCAATACCGTCATTACACAAAACAACCTACAAAGTCAACAGCAGTCTGAAATCTCTGCAAATGCTGAAGAACAATAGCATAAATTCCAAGACAGTGTGATATGGAAATCTTTAAATATCTTCATTTTCATTACATACATAAGTAATCAGTTTTTGCAGCTAAAGATACTTCTATTAGCTCCCATATATGTTTCTGGCATAAAGAAGGTTCCAGGAGATTTTTGTGGCTTTTTAGTGGTATAACCCAAAACACACATAGGCCTCCTCAGGAGGAAGCTGTTATTATAATACTGGGGGGGGGGGGGGGGGGGAGGTCGTGTTTCCAGCTCTCCATGACTCATGCAAGCAGCTGAGAACACAGTTAAAATATGAAAGCTGAAAAGAAACTGAGAAGAGGGAGTAATTATTCCACTTCTCTTTCTCTTGGAAGAACTAAAAAATACATAAATTTAGGTCAGACAGGGTAAAAATATTCCATGCTGCTTTTCCTTCCATGCTGTTTGGTCTTTGTGTGATTTATAAAAACAGGCCCAGGATATGGTTGAAACGAACATGACTATTATTTACTTGTTTAATAAAAACCTCATGCACTGAAATAGAAATTCAGTTCATATTCTATGATGGTTTTAAAATGAAAGTTTTGTCACAATCTGGTTAACCATTTTGCGTAAAAATAATAAAATAAAAAAAAAAAGAGAAGGCAACAAGAGGAAAAATTCCAAATACTCTTGCTGAAAGGCAAAAGTTAGAAAAACATTCATTAGATGATTCCTTCTCAAAAATATGACCCAAATGAAAATTGAGAGCTCGAGACCAAAGAACTATCTGGGATTGTCAGTTTTAAAAGAACATGTGAATTAAAAACCTGTTGCCAGTAAAATTAACAAAACTTGTCTCCACAAAGACAGAGCCTCCTGACATGCTTTTAATTTTGAAAAGGGTAGTTATTTTTTGTTCTTTTGCATAAACACTGACCAGCAGAATAGAAGTGCAATCATGTGCTCCCTAGACACTTCGCAATATTATAGACTCTCATAATTTTTTTTTACACCATTACATTATAAATTAAGTCTGTAAATGTACAACTGGGGCAGTCTTACCGGTTCAGATAAAATGAGCAGAATAGGATTTTGATGAGCAACCTCTGTATGTACGTATGTATGTGAAACACGGTACAGAGAGTTTGTTATACCAAGGCAGATTGAAGCTGCTCCACATTCACCATGCTGGCCCCGACCACTAAGTTGCCTTGACAAAGCCATGGGAAAATTTATTAGTAGGAAAATCTTGTGCAATTCAGAGTTGCTACAGCTTCTCCTGTTTCATCTGCAGGCTGATCTAGGGTGAGCAGGACAATGCCAGACTCATTAGCCACATAGTGACACTTATGGAAACCTTCCAGGCACTTACAGGCAGATGTGGGGAACCTTTACCAACGCTGCTACAGACTTTTAAATGCAAATGCTGCTTGTAGACTTTTAAAATATCAAGAAAGCCATTTCTCAGCAGTTATCATTTACATTTTAGTTTTGCTCATGGCATTCTTTGTACCTGCTTTGAATATGTTTCTATGCTACCTCCTACCTCCTCTGTTTATTTCAGCTTTAGATAGTTCTTTCCAAGATGGTGTAAGCACTGTGTCATTAAACATCACACTTCTACATACTATTGCCTAATACTTCTAGAGATAGTAACCATCTGCAAACATATTGTTGAGGTTTATTATGTGACCTTTGCAGTTGTAAGCAGTACAACCTAACGAGCCCACAAAGTTTCTACTTGAAAAGAACATGACTATTAAAATGGTATTTAAGACATTTCTTTCTCCTTCTTTCAAATGTAACCATTTGAAGAAATTATTATGATGCTTTTCTGACTTGTTTTTAGCAACAGTTGTCTCATTTGTGTGGAAAGAATGTTTTATGAAGTAAAAAATGAATACAAATCTCAGTTCTTGCACTGAGCTGCATAAAGACTCACTCCAATTAATGAAATCAGTAGAAGTCTGGTTAAATGCAAAGCCCTTTCTCCACTAAATTGAGTGCACTATAAACCTTAGAAAAGAACAAGCTAAAAGAAACTCATCCACCTGTGCAATAGAGTAAATTTGCTTTTTCTGTCACAACCATAGCATCATTCTAGCAACTTTGAAATTGTCATTATACCTATTTTGTTAATGTATGCATAGCAAATTCATTGAAGCTAAAATGTCTTGCTGAATGGCCCTAGAAGTTCTGGACACAGGGATATGTAACAGACAAGTGTAGCAAATGGACCTTTCAGATAGCTGTAGTATGGGGTAAAACAAAATACAAGGTAATTTTTACTTTACCAGAAATTTAAGAGACAAAGTCTTGATGACAGTGTCTTTCTGTACCAAAAACTCACAGGAATTTGGATGTGTGTTTAGACTTTTGAATTTTGTAATTTAGTAAGAGAAATAATGATCTTTATCCGTCCTCTGGAAAGAAAATACAGGAATTCTTAGTTCACTTTTGGAAGGATGGTTGTTTAGTTTGGTTGACATTTTTGCTTTAAAGAAGCATCTTGTTTCCTTTGCACTTTGCAAGGAAGGAGGTTGTTCTCTGTCAAGTTAGAGTCACAAGATCACGCTACTTAACAAATGCACACCAGAAGATGTTAAGTCCTCAGCAGCAGCTGTTCACAGACCCACTTCTAATGGGCTGCATCACTTGCTAATGTAGACACAGCCAATACATTATGTTAGCAAAAGGAATAGCAGTTACTTTCATAGTTGTTCTCCCTGCTTGGCTGCTGGGCGACACAGAGAGTTAATGGACAGAAATCGCTGTTCTCCAGCCATATTCTCATTTTGTTGTTGCCATGTGGGACATTTTCTCTCTATTCTTCTATTTCTTACACAGGGCAAGGATTACAACTCAGAAGTTTATTTTTCCTAGCTCCTATAATACAAGAAGAAAACATTTTGGAATGGAGTCATTCCAAGAACTTCAGAGGAGACAGCTTTACGGATTTTGAGTAATTTCCATGCTCGTTCCTTGCCCTGAAGATCCCATCATTCCCATTAGGAATAGATTGTGGTCTTGTTTCAAACAAACAGTGATAATCACTACAGTAAATTTGATAGGCAATTATTTCTCTTGGCCTCAATCAGTAAAGAATTTCATTTTAGAACTCATATTGCTCTATTAGCACTTTAAAGATTGTTACTCAGAGCCCATCTATTTGGAAGCAGAATCTCGATTTTTGGAGTATAGACCTTCCAGGGACTCATCAATTTTTAAAGATACTCATATCTCTATAGTTAAGCATGTTTTGTTAGATCAGTGCTTTAAAGCCCTTATCTGAGCCTTGAGATAGTGCCACAGTAAGGAGCAAGTAATGTTAACTCTAACACAAGATTTAACAGGTAAGGAGTGCCATTGCCCATGGAGACTTTGTTCTGTCTGGCCTTCTGCTCGGTGCATATGCACATATGTTTGTGTCTCTTCAAGTATGCTGAGGACAACAGATTATTTGCAGCACCTTGCTGCTTTTTGCGGTCTGCTGAGTATTTAGTATAATTGCCTCTTTGGAAAATACCAGTAGACAGTGGGACAAATCAATCTTTTCAAATCTATACCCCCCTCAGAGTTCCCTACGTGTCTCATATTTACAGAATGTTATGTGCAGCAAACCAAACCCCCTCTAGAAAGTATTTAACCATTCATTCAGGTGATATGACCTCCTAAGAAGGGTTTCATCAGAATTTACATACCAACCAAATGCAGAAATAACTGGCAGCTTTATAACAGTTTTACAAGGAGCCAAATTGGGTACATAACCTTTAGACAAAGGTTGAATTCAGTCCCTGTGCCTGTTTGCTGTCTACCTTTCTCTGTCGCTGTTCTCACTTATGTAATATTTTTGTTGTCTAAGTATTTCTTCTTCCAAATCTCTGTCCTCTTCTGTATAGCAGGCCTGGAGTATGCATCAGAGACTGTTGACTAATGCGTATTTGTTGCCAATGGCTGTAAGGAAAGTGAAAGTGCAAAGCAGCAGGAGTGATAAAGAAAAGAAAAAAAGGCAGATGCTCTTGCATTTCACTAAGCAGAATCAAGTTTTCTATCTGCAGTAGTGGCATTGAGCAGTGACAAAGCACCAACAGAGAGCTGCGGTGCATTCAAGGGAAGAAGGAAATTAGGCATTAAATTACAAGGGCATAAAAGTGCATATAACGTGAGGATTTGGTTATTTCTCTAATATACAAGTTTGGGATGGATATAAAGTGAGAGTTGATTGTATGTCTGACAGACATAGACTCCCACAAACAGAAGAAACTCTGAACAGGTCAATTCTAAGACATGTATCCCAGAAAAAAGCAATGAATAGTTCCCTGTTAGCAAGCATGGTGCTCTTACACTGATGACTTCCCTGGGTGTTACGTGCCCCTCTAAATGTAACTGCTATCAGGGATAAGCTGCAGTGAAATGGATTTGAAGGTGCCTCTTGGAAACAGCACAGGGTGTGTTTCAGTCTGCAGACTCCCTGAGGTAGCTATAAAAAAACATCCTTTCAACAGGTTTGCAGCAAGGCTACAGCTAATTAAACAGCTGCAGGTGGTGAAACAGTGGTCCTGCACTGCAGACAACAACTTTACTATGAGTGCATGGAAAGCCTAATTCAAGCTATCCCTGTACTTCCTGGGCTTGGCCTCCCTTTGTTCCACAGAGCCACATCCAGGAGGCTTGGGGCAACTGCCCAGTCCTGGGAATTTGTAACACCTGTGTGGTAGGCAGGTAGATGCAAGGTGGACAAGGCCTGGTGCACAGGCTGGCTCTTGGCCCTCTGCAGAGGTACTGCTCGTTTGACTTCATTTGAGTAGGTTTGTTGTGAATGCCAGGAGATGCTGCTCTGTCTGGTGCCTGAGCAAGCTCTCTCCGGGTGAGAGGCATACAAATGTCAAGTTTCCCCCCTCAAAAGAAGATATTGTACAGGCTCGGGTAACTGAATTGTGATTATACAGCAATCCTTCATTAGCCTAATTTTCTTACTGTTATTTAGTTCTTTCTTATCCAGATAAACCTTGTTGAGGGTTCCTTTACACAAACACTGAAAAACTTATTTTGTTAATGAATTGCTAATGTCACACTGTGCATTGGAAATCACAAGAAGTGTTACTGGGACTTGACACAATGATCCAAAAGCGTGAAAGGTTCCCAATTAATTTCTTTGCACCTTGGCTTATATGGTGGTAATGTTGTTAGGTGATATGTCAGCTTCACAAAGGAACGTTTTCTGGAAGAAATCACAGATCTCAAGCATATAAAGCATGTTTTTATCTAAGAGATTTAGCTGGAGTTGCCACTTCCCTACTCTCTTTCCTCTGATAAGTATAATCTGTTTCCCTGTTCACTTCAACTAAAGCCGCTTTAAAATCCAAACACTTTGAAGGGATGCTCGGCGTGACAGAATGGAAATAAACTTCCTGGGCAAGCACAGCCCCCTTCTACCACCCACAAATTTTGTTTTGGGTTTTTCTTTTTCCTTCTTCAATTAAAGAAAAACGTTAAATCATAATTTAACATACGAAACAGCAGTGTAAATAATAGAACAAGGATACACGGCAAACATTTGAGTATGAAGTGGAAATGGAGGCTTGGACTCTGGAGATCACAGGAAGGATAGAAAGCAAAGCAGAGTAACTTGCATTTTCATGCAGGGAAGTATAAAAACCTAATCAGGATTCATACCACCTGGCTAAAACAAAGGTGATACAGCCCAATAACAGTCTGTACTCGGTGGAATCTTAACCCAGAGCTGGTTTGGGTATGGTGCTCATAAAGGACCCTATTCCCCTTTGTCAGTCTGCCATTTATCTTAGCATTTTCACCCTGCCCCCATGTATGTCCATGAATCTGAAGTATGCACAGATTTACTGTGCCAGATTTTCCCCCCAAGGTAACTCGGTGAATGATGTAGTTATCATGTGGATGAACCTGGCCCACTATCCATATGTTTCCTTATGAGATTAAAGTGTTGGGTGAGATGAAATCCAAGGCTGGGATTCATGAACATAAAGGGTTACAATTTTGAGAACAGATAGATAAGAATTCAATCCATTTTCACCACACTGTTGACCAGAAAACCCCTAAAAATTTGGAAAGGTAAATGCCTTAATTTGCACCTCAGTCTTGTAATTTTCCTGACTTTGTTTCCATATTTTTCTGGTGTAACAACTATGATGGTCAAAGAAACAATCTATGTCAAGTCAGCAGCTGTGCATCCAAAATGAGCTTATGATTACACTCAATAATGTACTACAGGTACTTTGCCTTTTCTAAATAACTACACTGTTAGGAACTAGGTTTCTGTTTTACAAAGGACTCTGTGTAAATTTTTCCAAACCAACCCAAAATAATACTGAAACATTCACAGCTTCAAATACAAAGTCGTTCAAAAAATAAATAAATTTCAGGTTCATCAAAAGCTTTCTTCTAATTTCTAATTTTAATTTCTAATTTCTAAAAGTCATTCAATATTGGAAAAATCAAAATACTATATGTTCAGAAAACGGAAATGGAGACTTCAAACTGGAACATTCCACTGTAGTTTTCTTTCAAAGAGAGTCAAGAAAGAGAGCATGTCTGCAGAAATGCAGGTGACAGAAAACATTTTTAGAACAAGGAAGAGCTCCATCACAGGAAACATCTAACTAGCGCAATAAAAAAGCTCTTCAGTTTGAATTCTGCTTCTCTGGAACATAACAGAAGTGTTCAAAGGCTCCTAGACACAGTTTACCCCTGTCCTACAGGTTGAATTATTGTCATCAGTTCTTCCTCTTTTAGGTTGCTAAACTAAGGAAAAAGGTGTTTGTTCCTGCTGCTAATTCTATTTCCCAAAGCTCCAGATAGTCTTTACTCTAAAGCCAAGACAACCTTTCTGCATTCTTTCCCCTGCAAGTTTCTCTCACTAGGTAAAGAGTACCCTCTGTATAGAGAGAACTGCTGTTTCTTGGCTAACCTTACAAATGTCTGGCTTGCGTGATTCAGGACTGACCGGTAGCAGACATGGACTCTTTAAAAGCTCAGCTCTCCCTGCAACATCCTCCTTAACACCCTTTTTAGAGGTAGACGCTCATTCTAGGCAGCACTGAAAGTTAGTGTCGGGGAAATGTAATGCAAAGGCACCAAAAAGCCGAAAAGGTCATTTTGATTCCCCTCACTGTCTCTACCCTCTGGAGTGGACCAAAGGGAACCTTTTTTTCCATTTGTAACTCCGTATCTGAGTTGCAAAGACAGATGCAATGACAGCAAAGGGGAGAACATGCAGAGCTGCATTACAAACCAATTCATCAGAAAACAGAACACGCCTGCCTTACAAATTTGCCTGCAGCTCTTGTCTGCTGTGTTATTTTTAAACTGCCTGCAGGTTGCAGATTTTTCAGTGGTCCTTCTCCTAGCAGCGTACACAGCGGATTTAGCAAGGCACAACTTCCATTACCATGAATCTAAGTTACCAAAATTCCCATCACATTAAAATTCAGCATCCTTCATCTTCACAGAAACTTCTTGCTGCAATTTGCGTATTCACAAGAGAGCATCCCGTCTCTTACAGCCTCTCTTGGTGGCAAGGTCAGTATAACTTGGCTCTGCATCCCTCATGTTCCCAACGGCTATACGTCAGCCTGCAGAGTTCAGCCTGCAGTCGCTATAATCAGCAATCCAGGCATCAAGCTACAGACTCTTTGGCTCATCATGAAAATCCCAAGAAGATAGACCCAACTGACTGAACCCAATCCTCAAGTTCACAACACCGTTATCACCCAGACATGATGGTCTCAGCAGCAAATCCATCTGCTGTACAAATGAAGGCTATGTGTGGGCATAGGGTACTCTTCCATCACACATCCAGGACTCAAGCTTCACAGTACTCCAGCAAAGCTGCCCCACTTCTGTGGGAGGCTGGATGGGACAGAGTCAGGACCTGACATCTGTAAATGGGGAGCTTCTATGCGCAGAAAAACTGCACTATCCATACACAATTCCTATAGAGAAGGGACTAACAGGGAGAGTATTCTATTTGTGTCACAACAATATTTTAAAGAAGAAAGCAATGGAGCATTTTTCAGAAACACTGATCACCACAGCTGCTGCTGCTGTAAACAGAAGCTGCAGATGCTCACACTTTCTGAGGGGTCAGACCCTGCAGCCAAATGTAATGAATATTATGGGTTGTTTCCGTCTTCTCTGTTGCCTGGTTTATTCTGCAGCCCAGAGCAGTACTGCAGAGCAGTACCCACCCTGTCAGAACCTCTCCCCTCATCTGATTTGGGATGTCTCAGACATTAAGCCATTCACACTCTTGACCACTGTTAGGAGCTCTAGAAATTGCCCCAGCTAACATTCTAAGAAGCACTTGCCCAGCATCATCAGCAGGGTCACAGCCACATTCATTTCCACCACTTCGACACACACAGAGTAGATTACAGCTGTGTGTTATATGAGGGGTTTGGTTTGGATCCGGAGCTCCAGCACAGAAACCTTTGCCCTCAGTAGGGTACAGCAGGGACTTGGAAGTAATTTTTATATAAACAGCCAAGAAGCTTCAGTCAGAGTGAAATGCTCTGGCCCTGCAGGGCTGATGACTGTCTCCTTGTGGGACAGTGTGGGAGCAATTGGTCTGTCTCAGCAGTGATGGCCAAGCAGAGTTAGGTTAGAGTTAGAGGGTTAGGCTGCTGTGCTGTGGGTTAAGCTTGCACTCACTTGACCCTGTACAACGACTGTCCCTCATCCTTCTACATTACACAGCTAGTTAAGTTGTTCATTTCTCCCTGCTGATACGGAGAGTCTTGATTTGGCTCTCGGCTGTTTATATTTTGCAGACATTCTCTATGTAATTGCATGGCCTGGCCCCAAGCTACCAGGCTCTGGGAGAAATAACCACATTATTCCACAGAACAGTTAGCATAATTAAAATATTGACTGCAGATTAAAAAATGTGCTGAATGTTTCACAGAGTGGTTGGAGGGTTGGCAAGTCTTGGCAGCTTGTTGGCTGCAGGAACTGGCTGATATTTAGGTGCGCCTTCTCCTTCAGTATTCATTGCTGTACGTGGGAACTGCTTTTTGTGCTGTCAACTTCTTATCTCCCAAGCAGCCAACCCACAACCAAGAAAAAATGAACTGACTGGAAATGAGGAGCTCCAAGGGCTTTCTTGTGATTCTTATTGCCAGTGAGACCATTTCCTTGTTATTTATGACTTCAGGACATCTGTCTTACTGTGCCTCTATCTATTTTTATTTGTGTCCGTCTCTCCAAATGCACAGTGTAGGAACTGCATATGGTGAGAATGTACCAGGTGATAAAACCATTTACTTAAGAACTGTCTGTATCATATGAAAAGCATTAATAAACTTAAAAAGCCCAAGAAAACCTCCACTGGAACTTTTGTTTTAGCTATTATTCCTTCTCTGACATTTTATTTCTATCTGTATTTCATCTGCAACTAAAATCTAAGGCATAAAATCCTTATATTTCCACAACCAAGAGGGCAGAAGGGGATGGAAGAAACCCAGTTGACAAGGCTGGTAGAAACTACAGAAGCATGGATCACTACAGGGCCCTTAGCGCCTTTGCAGTATCTCCCCGTTCTCTCTCTTAGGGGAATATCTGGGATAATAACTATTGCTAGAGACACAGAGGTTTGGGTTTGAATGACTTCCTGGTTCTGCCTACATTCCCTGTTGTCTGGAAAAAAGACTAAAATGATCTCATGCTACCAGGGTTAAACAAAACATGTGGATGATGCCTAAACCACTTCGCAGACACCTGCATTCTGAATGAAATGCAGTAGGATCAGTAACTTGCCAAGGTGCTGCTTTAAATCAGCTTCTTATTTAATCTTCACTTACATGCTTGAGAAATTTCTGGGATGGTGGGAAGTGTTTGAGCACCAGTGCAGTCTCCACCGGTCTCCAGGGATGACTAAGCTGAGGCTGTCCTACTTCACTGTAGCTTCCAGGGACAAGGGTCTGATTTACAGTCTGATCTCCAGCTCTTTTGAGATGAGCTAATTTTGTGAACATTTCCATTCCCACTCAAGGGATGTCACAAGAAATGGCCAAATGCTATTTTCTGGGGCTTCTATTATAGCTTTAAAGTAATCATAATAGCAAATTAATAGCAGATCTACTCTGCCATTTTCCATTCTCATTGCCACCTCTGTAATCAAGAGCAGCGCAACTCCTTCAAAGCTTTTTTCTGTGATACTTCTTAGTTTTGAATACGCAATTAGGAAAGAAGCACGATATCTTGGCACTCTGTAGGCTACTGCCCTCCTTCTATGCTAGGCTTATGGCTAGTTTCTACTCTCAACTTAGTATTGACCTCCAGACTGTAAATCATAACTATCACCTTGGGTAGGCACCATTCTTTCCAAGGCAAAAATATGCTTTTACATACATTTTAAATCTAAATTAAACCCCAAGATAAACTCTGTGGAATGAGACAAAAGATGCTCTAAATTCAGTACATAGAAAAATTCACTGCACATGCACAATGTGGGGGGCAGGAATTGTTACAGCCTTTTGTCTGCTCTGATAGTTCACATGGCCAAGTTTTTAGTTTGTCTCCACTGAATGATTCATCTCTATTACCAGTATTTTCAAAATTAAATGGAAGAGGAGGAATGTGTTCATTCCCCTGCTGTGTTTAATAATCTTCCAAAAATTGTTTCCTGTTTACTTGGAAATCCTCACCTCCATGCTGTGATATAAGCATTTTCACCCTGTTAACTCAAAAACAAAGCCAAGAAGATGCTGTATAGTTTTTATCTTGTACTCATAAAGCAATTTATGATAAATGTTGTTCCAGAGAGAAATTACTTGGAAATGTGCATATGTTCATAGCTCCACATTGCTCATTTAAATCATAACTGATTGCTGAAAAAAATACAAATTGTCATTCAGTTTTTAGTCATGTAACATGGCTAATGATTGATGGCAGCTTCTCTTTTAACAATCACTGTATTGGTGCCCAAATACAAAGCTCAGTAAAGCCATCAATAAGCCCATTTATGGAACTGTGCTTCTTTCTTCCATGGTACTAGCTAGCACACAACTGTGAATAGTCAGTATGCATTGTTTTGTGCAAGACTTGCCTATAAGCAAAACTTACAGTGTATTTTCAAGACAAAATATTAAAAATACCTAAATTGCTTTTCCAGCTGAAGCATTATCTCTGAATTCCAGTGGCTTGGCTGGACAAAAGGCAAAGAATTTCCTTCTACCTTCCTCAAGGAATAAGTCTGCAGTATAGTTGCAGCATTTTACCTACGTAGCACATATCAAACAAGCTATTCTTCTATAAAAGATTTGCATTAGCTCACATAAGTCAGTGTGTTCTGTGTCAGCTTATGTGAAAAGAGTTCTTTTAAAAGGCAGCAGTATCCTGTGGCCTGAGAACAGAACTGGAAGCTAGGAATTCAGAAGGGACCTGAGCTTTCTCACACTTCCTCTCAGTTCTTCATAAATGTTGAAATTTTTCTAAATGAACTCTACATTTACATGATTAACTGGAGGTCGCATGGGCCTGATTTACAGATGTGTTAAATTTCTACTACTCCTATTAAAGCTATTGGGAGCTCTCAGCTCTCCATGTTTCAGAAGGCTGTAATGCAGATACACGCAGCCCTTGGGAGGGAGGGTGACACTGTTACCTTGATGAGTACCGGACATGGACAGAGGTAGAAAAGCAATGGAATAAAGCATAGGGTGTACAAATTCAGCACATCCCCCTCTCTATGGGCCTCATAGCCCTGATTAATCCATGAGGGACAGCAGCAGTGGAGATACTGAAGTATTTGGCATCCAGACAGGTACTGTGCAAGACCAGAGTCAAGAGAGCAGCTGGTGGGAAGCACCAGGCTGGCACAGAGAGGTTGAACATCCCTCTGGCTGGCATCCCTCAGCCTGGCCACCAGCTCCAGCAACGCAGAAACTTTCTTTAAAATTCTTGCACTGCTTATCTCGGTGACTAGACTGAATGCTTGTTAGCTGGGGAGCCTCCTTTTGCTGAAGTTTTTTGTCTAACAGCTGTCTTTCTTCTCTTCCCCTATCAGATGAGATGGAGCAGTCCCCTGCAATGCATTCTGACTACTTGGTCTCAGGGATTCGAACTCCGCCAGTGAGGAGGAACAGCAAACTGGCAACACTGGGCAGGATCTTCAAACCATGGAAGTGGCGGAAAAAGAAAAATGAGAAGCTAAAGCAGACATCTGCAGGTAGGATGACAACAAAAGAGTGATGCTGCACAGAGCAAAGCTTAGCTTGGGCGAAATTTGCTTACACAGGAAATGTTAATGGTGGTCTGATCTAAACTTTGTTTAGAGATTTCAGTGTGTTACCGATTAATAATGTTTAAGGCTAGAAAGAGCCCATAAGGCTGACTTCCTATATAATACAGTAAAGTGCATTTAGAGAGTGAACAAAATACAAAATATGAGAGTGAAGCACAAGCCTTGACACAGACTGCTTTTTCATGGGCTGTGCCTTCTCCAAAACAGGCTACATTTATGGCCCCAGGTATCATCACCCCTTTTATTTGGGGTGAAGATTATATAGGTCATAGTAACATTATGGAAAGTGACAGGAGGGAGCTACAGCATGTAAAATGCCTTCCGTCAAGCAGCTGTCTCTGCGGTGAAGGAGCCCAGCACACAGCACTGCATGCTCTCGCTGGTCTCCAGGGGTGTCCCAGGAGATCAGGAAGGAGACAAACTCACTTGCCTTTTCCTAAGACAGGATGGTGCAATTCCCTCCACTTGCCCTGATATCCTGTGGAGTATCACAGTAAAGCAGACCACTTCCCGAGGCAGCTCCAACGTGCTGTATTAAACAGCATGAAGGCTCTAATATCCCAGTTACTCTGCACTCAGGGTGATCAGACAGTAGTTTAATCATAAACTCAGCTTTACATGTGGGTGATTTTACAGCTGTTTTAACAACAGAAAAGGCACAAACAGGCTGACCAGTCCATGCTCCCCAAAATAAAATCCTTGCAGTCCTTTCCAAGCACACAGTAGTTAAAAGTAGAGGGAATTTCCACATTGCATCTTCTCACTCCATTGCATGCATACTCTGTTGTTAACTGGTGTTGTGTTATGCTATTACTCCGTGCAGTGCTGGAGAAGAAGATGACAGCACGACAAGGTCGGGATGAACTCATTAAGAAAGGCCTTCTGGAGATGATGGAACAAGGTGAGTAAAAATTCTTCACCTTTTTTATCAAAGTATTTTCAGGACAATAGGAAACATATAAAGAAGAAACCTAATGATCAAATGGATAAAAAGAAAAACCTTTTCAGAGAGGAAAATTCAGTATCTGAATTAAGCGCGTCTTTCTTCAAATTCCTCCCTGCTGCAATACATCCATGTAGTTTAATTTTTGATGTTTTACCATCCTGAATGCAACTTCATCTTCGCTTGATTTATACAAGGTGCAAATCTGAGCTGGTATGTATGTTTTATGCACTTGCTTTAAACCCAGCTAAACCCTACTG
Source organism: Phalacrocorax carbo (assembly GCF_963921805.1). Lineage (NCBI taxonomy): Eukaryota > Metazoa > Chordata > Aves > Suliformes > Phalacrocoracidae > Phalacrocorax > Phalacrocorax carbo. The sequence goes on from NC_087526.1 coordinate 4,951,482, forward strand.
CCAAGAAATTAAACTAAAACTGGTATAAATATAAACTTAAACAGCTAACATGTATCACCCATGAATTCAAATCTCATACAATGATACTAATTTGATGTTTTCAGCTGTCTTTCTGGTTAACCAAATTTGTTACAAAACACACTACCATTCTGTCTGTGTTTCATTCATGTGGAAAAGTGAAGCATTTGACAGTATCATTTTAAAGCTTTTCTGAGTACAAACCAGGTTCAGCAGAAGTCACTGAATGAAAAATAATAAAATATCAGAAACATGCACAGAGGACTGTGAGTCTGTATATCCCTACCCCAGAGCCCTGACAGATGCTCAAGGGAGAAAGAAACCTGGGTGACTATCCTGTGAGATCAAGTCAGCTCCGATTTTATATGAACAACATCCCAATTGCCATTTCCACCTACACAGAGATAAAAAAACTAAGTCCATCTTTACTTTGGAAACTTTATAGCAGAAAGTACTGTTGTGAAGAAAGATTGGCCTTTTGGGTTTGACCAATCTGATAGATAGAAATTATGTTCTTTGAAACTAATAATTGAGTTTCTTTGTATAAAACAAATGCCATTCCTATAAATAGCCTGTGGGACAATACTCAGTGATGCTGTGCTGGATTGTAACCGAGCAACTGAAGAGTCAGAAAAAAAGCATTTTAAACAGGATTTTTTTTTCATTGCAGTAAAGCAATTCTCATATTATTTTATTCGAGATATTTTAATATGAGTTTCATGTTCAAGTTAAATAAATCTATCAAACAATTCGTTTATTCTAAAATGGAAGTTTCTAGAAAGCTCATTTTTAATTCTGTCCATTGAACTCTTTGTGTCTCTCATAATTCTAGATAATAAGTTGTCCTATTAGCATATTAGTACTATGGGATAGAAAAATACACCCCATTTCTGCTAGGAGTATGGAAGTTTCCCATAATCCATGAATTTGAAGACATGGGTATCTAGAGCTTTGCCAAAGCACAGTAGAATAAAACTTCTGTAGAGCACGTTAAAAGGTAATAATAATAATAAATCAATAAACCTCTTGCATGCATAAAGAACTGGCTGGGAGGAAAACAGATGATGCTAAGTCGCAAGATCATCTTAGCAAAATTAAAATAGTTTAAATAAATACATACAGCCCACTGAGAAGTGATGATAAGCTGTGCTCTCAAAAAGGCAGCTGCAATCAGACTGCTTACCTGTCTGCAATAGAGTTGCACAGAGCTCCTATAAACATCAAATTTCCACTACCACCCTGCTGCCCAGAAAGGAAAGAATGGCGAACAGTCAGTTGAAGGACAATGCAGCCACCTGCAAGTTATTTTTCTTTACAGTGTTGTGAATCTCAAGGGTTATTTTATTATATTATTAGTAGAAGAAGCTTATTAACTGGAATCAAAAATTGACCCAAATAATTCTCAGTAAATGATTAGTGCCCTACTTGGACTGAGCTGAAGAGGCAGCAGTTTCAAGGCTAAGTCCTCATTTATGCAGTAAATTGCAATCATCAAAGCAGCAATACTGTGCTAAAAGTCTACAGTAAATCCTAAAATCCCTCTACTTCATCAGGCTCTATTCCACTTCCAGAGACCTGATTCCTGCTCACTTTCATAAATAGCCCAAAGTAGGATGAAGCCGTAGTCTGAGAAATCTCCAGATCTGCTTCATGCATTTACAACAGCTGTGTCACACTCCAGTTTCGTAGCACAAGGTCTGTCAAGCGGCATTTTGAACTGGACTGTTTGGCTCAGAGCAAACCACAAAGCTAGCGCAGAATCTGCATCAATCTGTGAGCAACCCAGGGTGAAATTGCTCCGTCCTTGCTTTAGTGATGAGTCATCCTAACAGGTTATGTCACCCTTTCTCCTCACACAACCCCAAAAGCCAGCTGCCCAGACACACTAAGCAAAGTCGCACAGCCCGAGCCCCTTCTGTCTTCTCCTCTCCAGCTCTGCTCACACAAGGCAAACACAGCTTTGCTCTAGGGAACCAACTCTGTGAGAGGTTACAGGGTGCGCGGTCTGGCGTACAGTGGGATTCATTCCCAGCTAAATTACAGCTGTACTTCTTATGATTACTTTGCAATACTCCCGTCGCTCTCCTGCTTTCCTTACCAGTGGATCTAAGGTCTCTGCTTTCTGCTGTCCCCAGGCTGTCTCTACAATATAGCGTTGGGACCTGCTGCCAATCAAAGCAGCACATCCACTTTGATCTAAGCATGAGCTGATCATTTCTGACCAGGAACATCACTGTTGTGAGCCTCAGATGCTCCTCAACAGAATTCTTCAACAGGGCTGTCTTCTGCTTGTCATTACTTCGGTAGTCATTACACTTTCCATCGGCTGGGATCTGAAGGAACTCATGTCTCTGACTGCAGTTTCATTGTGGCACAGCTGTCAGCAGTTTGCCTTTCTGAAGGATGTGAGGAATGTGTAAAGCAGAGTTACCTTGAAAACATTTAGGGAGCTTCCCCTGATATTTCTCCCCATTGTGAGCACAAAACCGATCAGATGTAGCTGTGCTTACAGCACTGAGAGATAAGGGCTCCCTGTCAAATAATGCAGGCAGCTGTTAATACACCGATGATTATGTATAGGCTGCCTTCACAATGAGCTGAAATGTAGGCAATGAACTTTTTTCCCCCTCCCCTTCCCTGTATCATAGCAACTGTGCTACTGCAGGGGCTATTTTAAGAACAGTAACTTTTCACCAAACGTGATTATGAGGCAGACTGAGTGAGCTCAGCATACAAAAATACTGCATCCCTTCCGCAGCATTTCTGGGCCAAAATCTGATACCCTTACCCAGAAGACGATAAATTACTCTGCAGATTGTCCAAATAGTATTAAAAAGGAGTAGCTGTGAATGCTAGCTGGTTTAAATCAATGTTCAAGAAACTCGTCATGATATCATTGCAAGAAAACACAGCCCTGTCAGGAGCTTCCATAAAGGAGTGTCTAGGGCTGAGAAATACAAGTTAGGAGGTCAGGGGTGGACAGCAGACATGTCCATCAGCACAGAGCGCTGGCTAGAGTGGGAAGTAATTGCTTTCTTTGCTTTACAACAGTGATGTAGATCTTGTGAATTCTGACAGTCGTGAAGTAAAAGGAGAGTTTGTATTCTGAGGACTCTAGGCAGAATAGGAGAATACTAGAAAAGCTTCAGTCATCAAGATGCATACAGCTGCAGGGATCACTGGCACAAAAATCTTTCAGAGGGAGCAGTTTCTAGGTCTGTATGAAGAGGGATTTGAATTTCTGATGAGCTCAATCACACAGTACATGCTTTTTAAAGCTGAGTAACTAAAACTATGCTCAAAACCTACAGCTTAGTAGAGAATATTGGCAGCCTTGCCTTCAGTAAGACTCCAGCATTACTGCTGGGGCAGCTGGATGGCAGCATGTCATGCACGGAGCCTGACACAACTCAGATATGTCAGACCAACCTGTGCACGCACTGCACCATGAGCTCTGCTTGGGCAAGGAATTGCCTTCTCCCAGAGACCTCTGATTTCCCATGCTTGTGCTCATCTCCCATGTGGTAGGTACTTAGAGAGCACAGTGGCCTCCCTGGACATGCACAATGGCCATTTGCCCAGGCTGCTGGACGCTCACAGAAGAAGGTGCCCCACTGAGAAAACTGGGTGGACATTAGTATCCAGATGGGCTGGTCTCCACAAGTTTTGTGTCACAGATGCTCAGCACTGTTAGAAATCAGGTGCTTCTCTAAGACAGATCTCAGTCCTCTGAGCGCTAGCAGCTTTGAGATTCACTCTTCCCAAGAGGATAGCAGGGAGTTTCAGCTTTCACTGCTCATGGTTTGGTTAAGATTAAATGATTTGATGTTTTAGATACCGAAGGCAAAGCCTGCACTGGTGACGATGCCACAAGAGCAACGCAGAGTGACCCTCCAGCCCCTGTGTGCCAGGCACTCACCTCAGAAGAGGTGCAGCAAGAGAGTACAATAGCAGCCACAACGAATGTGACCTCGCTTGGTGAGGAGCTGCATTTGGATGAGCTGAAAGAAGATGCAGGTACCAGATACAAAATGTTTTCAAAATACTATAAAATGTTAAAAAAATATTTCTGCTGAGCTGCTTTATGAGGAGTCAAATATGTCAGTGCATTGAAGGGTCAGAGCACCTTGTTCAGGTCAGCCTATACTAGGTTAGCAACCAGTACGTAAAGACAGCGATTTTTGAGACTGCTACCAAACTGAGGGACCACACAAAGCTTGGCATAATGGGATTAGTTGGATTATGAGACGATCCAGTCTTGGCATAGTGCCCTTTTGGTATTAGCAGGGACTGTTGTGAAGATGAAACGAGCTTCTTTTAAAAACATTTCTTAAACTTCTGTGCCAAGCTTGAAATTGCTTGCCCTGGCTCAGGAGAACAACGTCAACACACAGCCCACACTGTCCACATCATCACCCTGTCCACAACACACTGCAAATACAAGTGAAGTTCGATACTGGGAGCACAGATAAGCTAAACGAAGCTCCTTTCATGCAACTGTGCTCCAGCAGAGCTCATCTGTGACAGCAGTTTCTTGGGACCAGAGCGGCCAGGCACAACCCAGCAGCTGGAGGGTTTCCATTCACTTCCTGACAACAAGAAATGCCAAGCTGCACAGATAATGCTTTATCCTAGTTTGGGAGGAGTGCTGTGTAGTAATTACAGATCTTCCTGCCCATTCCCTCTGGTCAATCTTTACACTTTCTCCACCTGCCTGGTTGCCTTTTGTTCTCCATCCAACCCCCTCATGCCCTGCTTTCTCTGGGGTGCCAGACCCCAGCCACTTTCACCAAGCCCACCCCTACCTGCTGTGCTTTGCTGAGCAATGCTGCCTGCTTATGCCCTCACCCTGCTTCGGCAGCTCAGAATGGAAATCATTCTCTGAGGGGTTTTCCGTTTCTTTGTTTTATCCCTTCCCACTTCCTTTTCCTCCTGTCCTTTCCCCATAACTCATGCAATTTTGTTCTCTTTTTGCTGTTTTATATAATATTTCTATTCTGGCTTATTTCTAGCTCCATTCCAATCCTAATTGCTTTGACAACAGAAACTCTTCTGTCTCCCAAAAAGGATCTCTCCTCATGTTTGCTCATCACAAGGATTTTTTTGTAAGCTTAACAACACCTTGCCATCACCCATCACCTTCTTCATTTCAACTACATGTGTTATTTCATCAAGAAATATCCCAAAGCACTGTATGTGGGCTTCTAAAGACCTATCCTCTCTTTTTTGTCTCTCAAAATAGAGAACCAGACAGCTTCTATTAATACATGCCCTTAATGCTGTTTTCCTTTCTCTTCAAACTGTCCTTTATGGCTGTGTTTGGTTTTGTGTCACTCTCAAAATTAATTGAGGCAGAACCTATTCATATTCCTGTTCTTAGAACAACCAGATCAAGAACTTGACCAGAATCCTTCAGGCACTGATATTATTAGCAATAATACTCTCTGAACTTCTAATTCTTATCATTGGGACAAGCTCTGTTGGAAAGATGGCACTAATAACGTAGCATATATTTAACCTTATGGCACTATGATTTAAAATTTACCTTACACTGCATTCAAAATTGTGTATTGCGACTTTCAAAATAATCCAAATTTCTTACGTCTCTCTTTAACCCCAGTTCCTTTTATTGTTTCCCTGGCACAACCGTTCCTTTCTTCTGTATTTCTTTTCCTCCATTTTTTGAGGTGTCATTTTCCAGGTTCCAAAAAATAACAGTGGTATTACCTTCTCCTGTCTCGCTGGTCTGTGAGACTCCACTCGTATTTGTTGGAAATCTTCCTACCTCTTTCATCAGTGGCCTCTGGCTTTTAAAATAATTATTGTCAATCTAATCTTTATGTGCTAATTTATCCCTGTCTGTGCATTCTAGCATTCCTGTCTCTAGTGAGTCTCCCTTAAGGAATTCATTAGGTGGGAAAGCTCTTCAAAATTGTCAGTGTATTGCTAAGTTCATTATAATGTTGAGTTTATTATCATGTTTGTCCTTGGGCTCAATCCAGGCCGAGTGCAGTAGGTGCCTTCCCACCAATTCATATGAAGATTTGACCAGCTAGATGAACAAAATGAATGCATTTGCTTTACACCTAATATCTTGTATTTCATCCTGAGGATGTGGGGTGAATGCCAGGGAGTGTAAGAGGCAGGAACAAAAGGAAATATCTGTAGACTTCATGTTTGGTTAATACATAGAAGAAGAACAGCCTAGGCAGAAAGAGGGCAGTTTTTCCCACCTAACGTAGCCAATGGGCTTGGGGGCAGCCCCAAGGGGAGGATCGCTACCTAATCGTGAAATGGCATTTTGACAAGTGCCACTCCATGAATAATTAGCTACTCTGGCAAAGGCTCTAGTGCTGAGCACATGGAGTATTTTCAGCAGGATAATATTCACTCTGCAGTATGAAATCTGTTAATAGGTTTGTGTAATCAAGAGTTAGGTCTGCCTTCAGACTGAGTCAAACATGCTGTTGTTTCCAGAAACAATCACAGAAAAAAACAGAAGCAAACCGTTCTTTGCAGGGAATGTAAAATGGACTTTCTTTAGACAATAGTGCACAATGCCAGTTTGTTTTTGTGATGCCACTCCTTGAACAGGATGGAGTTCAGAAACAAAAAGATCTGTTTGACTGAGGCTGAGTGTGTTTCAGATCCACCTTCTCTATAAGAAAGGTCCCACTGTGGCTGCTCCTCTGCATCTGTGCCAAACAGCACTTCATGTCGCAGGGAGGTCTCCTGATTTCAGTGAAGTTACTGCCAGAAGAAAGTATCACTACCCTCAGGGGAATGCGCTCAAATCTGACTAATTTTCTTATCAAGCTGCTAACACCTACTGGAGCTCTTGATCTTTCTGTAATGTAACCCATTAGTGACTTAATTTTTCTCTTCCTCTGTTTCACATATTGTCTTCTATGTGATAGGCACAAAAATACAAAGTGATGTCAGCCTGGAACAAAGCATTTACCAAGACGTATATTTAAAATAATATTATTTCCTTCTATAATTCAGGCAACTGTCACATACGTCAGCTTTCCTGTCAAGCCAAATTTCACAAGAATTCCTGTTAACAATGCATATTTATTCTACTTTCCTGTCTTTTTTGAATGATAAATACTCATTCCTCCTCTTCTAGGCATACTCATTAATCTGTTTGTCAACAAATTAAATGCTATTATCTCGCCAATGCTATTGTTTCCAACTGCCAAAGTGCTCTTGTGCCTCCCCATGCACTCCGAACATGAGGATGCTGAATGCTCATTAATACAGAGAGTTTGTGTTCCAAACAAGACACAAAACTGAGCCAAGAAAAGATTTGTGACGTGTCAGCTGTGGGCGCCCACTGCTGTGAATTTTTACGAGATGCCCTAGAATGGTTTGGAGGGAAAGGTACTTTGACTAGAAAATCCAGAATGCTGAATGGAGTGGGATTTGCCATTTATCCAGACCAGGCAGTTTGGACATATCATGCTCTCTTGTGGTGAGACCCCACCTGGAGTACTGCATCCAGCTCTGGAGCCCTCAGCACAGAACAGACATGGACCTGTTGGGGCGGGTCCAGAGGAGGCCACAAAAATAACCAGAGGGATGGAATACCTCTCCTATGAAGACAGGCTGAAGGAGTAGAGGTTGTTCAGCCTGGAGAAGAGAAGGCTGTGGGGAGACCTTATTGCAGCCTTTCAGTACTTAAAGAGGGCTTGTAAGAATGATGGGGACAGACTTTTCAACTCGGTCTGTTGTAATGGGACAAGGGGTGATGGTTTTAAACTAAAAGATGGTAGGTTTAGACTAGATATAAGGACAAAATTTTTTACAATGAGGGTAGTGAAACAGTGGAACAGGTTGCCCAGAGAGGTGGTTGATGTCCCAGTCCTGGAAACATTCAGGGGTCAGGCTGGACGGGGCTTTGAGCAACCTGATCTACTTGAAGATGTCCCTGCTCACGGCAGGGGCTTGGACTAGATGGCCTCTAAAGGTCTCTTCCAGCCCAAACTATTCTATGACTCTATGCTGAGGAGAGACTTAAACACTGATCTCCCCATTTGGATGAGTGCTTCACCTGCTAGGGTAGGAAAAATAACCCTCATGGCTACTGTTGACCTCCCAATGGCTGGAAATGCAGTTTGGAGAGAGCCTGGCTGTGGCTGGGGACCCATGTATGCCGAGGCAGAGATCAGGACATGTAACAAAGGGTGAAAGTCAAACAGTGAGGCACTGTGTGACTTTAAGCACTGCCAGAGTCAGCTGGTATCTGAGCAGGATTCAAGGATCTTAATTTTGGACTTCACTGAAATTCTGCCTATGTCTTGCTTCAGCTTCATGCCTTTCTGGATCTATTCCCCTGTGCCCTCATCACAGCCAGGTCAATTTGATGAACTGCTCAGTGATTCAGCCTGCAATAACTATAAGAGTTAAGTGCTTTTGCCATCTTTCAGGAGACAATCCTGAAATAAGCACTACTTCATCATCTCAAGTTAAGTCTGTGGTGACTGAAGTTTTTCTTAAGTACTTCCCCGATTCTCTGTTCCACACTAGCTGCTGAGATCCAATGGCAAATCTTTTTTATGACAGGCTTTTCTTGGTTATCGACTTTAACCTCAGGAAAGACTCAACAGTTCTGGAGTTGGGTACAGTAAGAGAACACTTGGGATGCAAGTTGAAGTCATGTATTAAGATAAAAATCAAATTATGAAAATAAATGCATACAACAAACAACTGGAAAGTCAGCTTTCATGCAATATTACTGGTTTGATACTCTTTGCCCTTTGGCTGTGTGTTCCTAGCACAGAGGAGTACTCAGTAACTGTGCCACTGCAGCTGCATGCTGTAAAAAAATCATTGCAGTTCTCAAAAGTTGCTTTGCCTTGCTGTCTTCATTATTGAACAAAAAGGAAAGGGAAAAAGGCTTTAGGGAAGTAAGGGAAGCTCAGCAGTTTTCTCAGGAACATCAAAACTAACACTTCTTCAATATCCTCAAATAATTTATTCTTTACCTGCCTTGGCTGGTTGGCTGTTTCACACAATAATTATTTTCACTATGGAAAAGAAGTGCTTCTAGCTGTGTGCCATGTGTTCTGTTTTTCTGAATGTTCCTGGCATTGTCCCCTGGCCTATCATTATTATTAACTTCATGTTCCATTAATTTTACTCATCTTCCTACTAGCCAAGAAACCTTCAGCACCTACAGAAGAATTAGAAGATGCCAGCCTGCCAGCATCTGAAGACAGTCCACAAGCCTTACTTGTATCTGAATCCACAGATTCCCCCCAGAAACAGACAGAAAGAAACCCAGCACAGCTTCCCAGCCCTCCGTTGCTCCCAGCTCCACCACCTAAGGCAATCTCCAAAATCACAAAGAGCATAACAGGTCAGTCATTCCTGGTCAGTAAAGACCTTCCCATCCCTTATGTTTTCTTCACCTCCACAGCACAGTATATAATTTATTTTCTTACATCCTTTTTTAAGTCTATTGTCACAGATTGCTGTGAATCAGGCTAGATATATTGAGTGAACAGAATGCGAATGATTTCCATGAATGGAGGGGTCCATTGCCTGATAACAATGCACTGATCTTCGTATTTCACGTATTTATCTGAATCTCTCAGGGGATTATTTATTGTGAGTCTATTGCAATAAACACATGTAAAACAAATCAAATGAACTGCAAACATCTGCTGAATCAGATGCTCATATTGATATGCCATAAAACACAAGGAAGATTTAAATGTTTTCATTACCTAGACTCCTGCTGGATAACAGTACAACAGTCAAAATCAAGTTCAAGTCAATAGGTTCTGTAGAGGTTTCTGAAGGGTTTGCTCTCTAGGGTAGGTCTAAACTAAAGCTATGAAATCTGGTCTAGTTACACAGAACATACATAAGTGATACACCTGGCTCCCACAAAGCAGTCCTCCATGCCAGACTTCACTGAATGTTTCAAGAGCAATTCCTCTGGGCCTGATTTTCTAATGCATTGCCAATATTGTTACATTTTCCAACATTCTGGCACTGCAGAAAGGGTGTTGAAGTGAATATGATTTTAGTTTGTTCCAATTTTAGGGCCCCTACATATGGTAAATCAGTTAAAAGGGCCTTATTGCAAATTAGAATCAAGTCCTGACATCTAAATGTCAGACCTGTTGGATATTTAGACTTTTAAATGACAGCCATTATCTCAGCCCTGATTTGCATCCATACTCATCTACTGGCACAATGAATAGAGTTTTCAAAGTCACCAGGAAACAAAATACCAGAGGGGCATTGTGATCTGACCACTGGGGTTCATAGAAAATATTGAGGTTTTCAGTCTTTTTGAGGGAAATTATAAGTATTTGTTTTACATGGAAAATATCTATAGTTTGTCCATGCTTAAAAGCCATAAGCGTTTAAGTGGGAGCTGGATTCAAAATGGTATCATAATGCTCCTTGGCAGCTGCTGTTCAGATTGCTTCAACACTCTGTTTTATTGGTCAGGCTCTAGCCTGCCTCTTCCACCTTGCAACATGAACAGGTACAACCAGGACACCCCTTTGACTTTGCTCAACTGCTAAGGAGACCATGCTCTGCATGATATGTAGGCTATTTGGAAAACCTGACCCATAGAGGGTAAGATGATTGCAGCTCCACCAAGTACTTCACAGTGTTTTGAGTCCATATATTTTGCTGCTTCAGCAAAGTATTTCCTGTAACATCTAAGATAATCTGAGTTTTGGTATTTAATTCTCACCTAAATTTTCCACAAAGAACAACTCATAGTTTTCTCAGTGACTCCAATAACTCTAGACCCTTTTTCAATAGTCATTATACTTTTGTTTATTTTTGTGTGGATGTGGAGGCAGTGGGAAGTTAAGACTAAACAAATACTGTCAATGAGTGAAAGGGAATAGAAATGTATGGGGGGAGAGAAAGAGTGATTATGGAAGAAAAGCAAGATGAAGAGGTTGAAAAGCTCTTTTGTGTTTAGTTTTTCCCCCCTTAGAGATGCTGTTAGCAGAGGAATGAGGAATAAGCCAAGCACCAATTAATCACAGAGAGAGAGGGAACAGGGCAAGATGCCAAGACATCACTTTACAAGATTATTCGCCGAACAGATGTCATTAGGACAAATAAGGTGTGATCTAAGGAAACTCTCAACTCTCAATATTGGCTCAAGCTGCAATGAGGACAAAATTGGCCCTTGAACAGTTCCAGGAACCAGCAGGTATAAAGATAAAATGAAGTGTCCTCCCTTCCTGCTTTAGGGTTGAGCTGAACCCGGGATTCTTGCTCTGAGAAAACATGGGCACCCTCTCTCACTGTGCAGCAGCATAAAGTGACTTAAGGGGTGGGTTTTTTCATCCCATCAGGTCATGATTCAATGGGCAATGACCGATCATAAATGTTCTCTGTGCAGCTCCACAGCAGCACATAATCAAAATCCCCATGAGTGCCAACTTTGCTTAGCAGAGGATGGCTGTGTCCTGGCCACAGCAACCATCCTGATAGGGGCAGTAGACCTCTGGGGTGGGAAGGTGTCTCATTGCCAAGACATTGCACATTGGGCACCTAGACACTTGAAGAAATGCCCTTGTGCTTTCAGACATTACAGATTTTAAATAGGGTAACTTTTGGACTAGCTTGACTCCTGTCTCCTGGATGCGTAGAGGTGAATGAAGCTCTGGCCACTGATTAGGCTTCTGGGTTGGAGGGAGAGAAATGTGCAAAAATGCCTCCCAAAAATGAAAAAAATGTTAGACCTTTCTTAGAATAAGAGAGATTTTATTGTCGATGCAACTCTCCTCATTGAAGGATGCTCTCCTCCTCACCCTACAAATTTGAAAAAGAGACCAGGCTTAGCATTGTCACTCTCAGATTTTCAATGTTTGATTTTGGTTATGGCTACAGGAGCTCTTCTTCCTACTTGTTCTTTTGCTGTTGTCCTCAGTTATTCTGCCCTCCAACCTCTAGGTGTCCAGCTCTGTTCATAGTGCTACCCTTATGGAGCTGTAACAAATTTCCAGCAGTGAACTTAAGAACAGGCATGTAGTTGGTAACCATTATGCAGAATGCTGGGTCTGAGAGGAAATATTTAATAACGGAAGTTAATATTTGAACGTACTTTTGTCCTCTCCAGTTTTCTAGTAAATTATCCTGCTGATAGGAACCAAGTCCTTTTTGCACGGGTATTTCAGGATAATCCTGGCCTGAGCAGAAGGTTTTCTCTGCTATGAATGGAAAGATTTATCTCAAAAGTAGAGTGAAAAAAAAAAAAAATTATCTGTGAAAACTCGTTTGTACAAAAGCTGTAGCTTTGTCAGTTTAAATTCCTGTTTAAAACACTAGGTGGCAACAAGAGCAAAGAAATACTTTTTTGTATGACAAACTACATTGCTTTTTTACCCCCAGACTGAGATACTGGTGTAAACAATGCCATATGCCAGAGGCTTGGGATGGAGATATAAGGGAAAGGAAAGAGAACTGCAGAACGAAAAAAATAATCAGCATCTTTTTCAGGCCAGATGTTCAGTTATCTTGAGTGTGAAACTACCAGATTTACAAACAGGGAAGTCTACTGTGTTTTGGACTCGGGTGCTAGAGAAATGTATATATCAAAGTCTAATTTCCAACAAAAGCTTAAATTGCACAAAAAAATCTGAATCTGGGGGTCAAAAAAGATTAAATTGTCTCGCCCTTCTTTTTTCTTAGTGTTCAATACCACATCTTTCATTTTGATTTCATTTGGCAAGTTTTGTTATGCGAACATTATCCACATATTATAATGATTTTGGCATTTCCTCAATTGGCATAGGAAAGACAGAGGTCTAAGCTGTGCAGCAATCACAGAGGATCAGATAACAGACACTGGTACATTTTGTCCTGACTGAGAACCACAATGCACAAATTTTAATACAGTCTGCCACAGTCCAGCAGAGAAAGTGCTAGATTGGAAAGCCGCCGCAGGACAAGCCACTGGTGGTTAGGAGAAACAGTACTGAATCATGGAATCATTAATGTTGGAAAAGGCCTCTAAGATCATCAAGTCCAACCATCATACCAACACCCCCAGGCCTCCTAAACCATGTTCCAAAGTGTCACGTCTGCCTGGTTTTTGAACACCCCCAGGGATGGCGACTCTACCACATCTCTGGGCAGCCTGTGCCAATGCCTGACCACTCTTGCAGTAAAGAAATTTTCCCTAATATCCAATCTAAAACTGCCCTGATGCAGCTTGAGGGCATTTCCTTTCCTCCTATCACGCGTTACTTGGGAGATGAACCCCCACCTCACTACAGCCTCCTTTCAGGCAGTTGCAGAGAGCGATAAGGTCTCCCCTCAGCCTCATTTTCTCCAGACCAAACAACCCCAGCTCCCTCAGCCACCCCCCAGCACACTTGTTCTCCAGACCCTTCCCGAGCTCCGTTGCCCTTCTCTGGAGACACTCCAGGACCTCAAGGGCCTTCTTGTCCCGAGGGGCCCAAACCTGAGCCCAGCATTTGAGGTGGGGCCTCACCAGTGCCGAGCACAGGGGCCCCATCCCTGCCCTGCTGGCCACGCTATTGCTGACACAAGCGTGGGAGCTGGTGGCCTCCTTGGCCACCTGGGCACTGCTGGCTCATGCCCAGCTGGCTGTCAGCCAGCACCCCCAGGGCCTTCTCCGCTGGGCACTTTCCAGCCAGTCTGCCCCAAACCTGGACCTGGCACAATTGACTTCAGCCCGTCGATGCAGCCTGTCCAGGTCCCTCTGCAGAGCCTTCCTACCCTCGAGCAGATTGACACTCCCACCCAACTTGGTGCCATCTGCAAACTGACTGAGGGTGCACTTGATCCCCTCATCCAGATCATTGGTAAAGATATTAAACAGAACTGGCCCCAAAACTGAGCCCTGGGGAACCCCGCTCGTGACTGGCCACCAACTAGATTTAGCTCCTTTCACCACAGCTCTCTGGGCTTGGCCATCCAGCCAGCTTTTTACCTAGCGAAGAGTACACCAGTCTAAGCCATGAGCCACCAGCTTCTCTGGGAGGATACTGTGGGAGACAGTGTCAAAGGCTTTACTAAAGTCTGGGCAGAGAACATCCACAGCCTTTCCCTCATCCACTAGGTGGGTCACCAGGTCATAGAAGGAGATCAGGTTGGTCAGGCAGGAACTGCCTTTCATGAACCTGTGCTGGCTGGGCCTGATTCCCTGGTTGTCCTGCATGTACTGGGTGAGTGCACTCAAGATGAACTGCTCCATAATCTTCCCCAGTACCGAGGTCAGGCTGACAGGTCTGTAGTTCCCTGGATCCTCCTTCCAGCCCTTCTTGTAGATGGGTGTCACATCAGCAAGCCTCCGGTCGTCTGGTACCTCCCCTGTTAACCAGGACTGCTGATAAATGATGGAGAGTGGCTTGGCGAGCTCCTCCGCCAGCTCCCTCAGTACTCTCGGGTGGATCCCATCTGGCCCCATAGACTTGTGAGTGTCCAGGTGGCTCAGCAGGTTGTAAACTGCTTCCTGCTGGATTATGGGGGGTTTATTCTGCTCTCCATCCCTGCCTTCCAGCTCAGGGGGGTGAATACCCTGGGGATAGCTGGTCTGACTATTAAAGACTGAGGCAAAGAAGGCATTAAGTACCTCAGCCTCTTCCTTATCCTTTGTGGAAATTCCCCCCTGCATCCAATAAAGGATGGAGATTCTCCTTGTCTCTCTTTTTGATGTTCAAGTATTTGTAAAAGCATTTTTTATCATCTCTCACAGCAGTGGCCAATTGAGTTCTAGGTGAGCTTTTGCTTTTCTAATTTTCTCTCTCCATGACCTAACGAAATCCCTGTACTCTTCTTGTGTTACCTGCCCCTTCCTCTAAAAGTGGTAAACTCTCCTTTTTTTCATGACTCCCAGCAAAATCTCCCTCTTTAGCCAGGCTGGTCATCTTCCCTAACAGTTCATCTTACAGTGATAGGGACAGCCTGCTCTTGCACTTTTAAGACTTCCTTCCTGAAGAATGCCAGCCTTCCTGGACCCCTTTGTCCTTCAGGACTGTCTTCCAAAGGACTCTCTCAACCAGTGCCCTGAACAGGCCAACTGGCCATCAAGAATGCATTGGTGGGCTGAGAAAAAAGGAGAATCTGATACTGTGGGAAAGAGGGAACATGGGGGAGGCATCTATTTTGTTAAATGAAAGAATTCAGATAGTTACGCAGCTTAACCAGTTACCTCCTAGCAAGAACAAAACATCACCATTTTCCTCTGTTCAACACAACAAATTAATTTTGGTGCAGACTCTGTGCAAAAAAAAAAAAAAAGCATTGCACAACCTCTTACTTTCTTGTGTTTTGACAGCAGGAAGTGAAATAGATGACCCAGCCATGAAATCTCCTCCTTCCACCATCCTGAAGAATTACATCATTGTTGGTTCCTCCCAAATCTCAGGACAAGCTGCCCTCTTCCATCCCTCCGGCCAGAAAAGCTCAGATCCCCATGTCAGAGGACAGGTAACAACGCCAACCGGTTCCCCTCACCTGGCTGCCGTCCAGCTGCCTTTACCTCCCAGCAGAGTCATTGAAGAACTCCACAGGGCTCTGGCCACCAAACACCGGCAGGACAGGTACCTACAGCCTCTTGGCTATAGGGGTGCATGAGGAGAGTCATTCCACTAAATCGTTTGTCTTGGTAAATGTTCCTACCCTGTTATTTGCATTTTATTTATTCCTGCAGCTTGGGTTTGCCTTCCTTTTGGTGTCACTACTTTGAACATCCATCCCTGGTTAAAGTGCCTTATCTGGTAGTTACTTCAAAGTATGTCCTTCCTTTATAAAGAGGCTACTGTGACACAGAATTAGTTTTTCAAACAGGTAGAATAATTTGGTAATCCTTGACCCACTGCAAAAGAAAATCTCCCCACAAGATAACAAGTTAGGGTAGCTAAGGCATATCCCACTCTAAGTGGGATACACACATATGAGTACTGCTACTATTTCAGTATATGGCTCTTGGCTTACACATGTGCATATACGGTATCCATTTTTAATACAAATGTCTGTGTGGGAGTACATTGGGTACCTTGTCTGGTTTTCATTATAAGCCCTCCTGTGTATTAGAGGAGGACAGAGAGAGAGATAACCTTTTCCATCATAGAGATTTGGAGTTAAGTTAGTAACATTTCTCAATTCTGTAACAGCTATTGTCTGGGGAATAGATTCATACAATATTATTTCCAGGCCCTGTTAAACCTTTGTCATGATCATAAAATATCAGAATGGTAATATTTCATGCCATGTATGTTTTACATTAGAAGGACGTGGGTTTTTTATCAGTACAGTATAGCATGTGGCTACATATCAAAGAAATACGTTAGTCACCACCCTTCCGCACCTTATTTTTATGACAGAGCTAGGAAAGTAGATCCATGCTAGCCATTCTCAACACAGTCTTGAGAATGCCATCCCATGTTGTCCCATGTTGAACTCTCTGCCCTCACCTTTATGAGCTACAAGACATTCTGCTCATTCTCATATAACGATAAGTTCTTACGCTGGCAATAAACTAATCTTTTGTAAAAACTGGGCTGTGCACTTTCCACCCACAGCTTCCATGGAAGAGAAAGCAAAGGCTCTCCAAAAAAAAGAGTGGATGTCCGTCCATCCAGAACGTCTAGCATTGAGCGCAACAAAGAAAAGGAGAACTCACTCACTTACAGCAGTGATTCAGAAAATAAGAGGAACTCAGTTAAAGAGTCGGATGAGAACAAAGAAAACATGATAATGAACTCGGAGCTCAAGGAAGACTCTGTTTTTTATCAGGATGAGGAAGTTTTGAATGACTCCGTTATTTCTGGTAAGGAAAGTAATTTATATTATAAAGATATACTATCATAACCTAACAGAATGCTCTAAACAAGGCAGCATGCAACAAAAAATATTGAGCAGTATGAATTCCTCTGTTGTCCGATCAACTTTTTCAAAGAATCCTGGTGGAAAGCTAAAGTTAAATTTGAGTCATAGTGATTGCAATCATGGTTGTCTTGGTAGGTACTGCATACGAAGCTGACATTTAGAGTTATGCTGATAAGTCAATATATCAGGATGCTTTTCCCTTTCAGTCACTTATGCACCCTTTGTACCCTACACATAAATGGCAGCCCTTGCAGACACAGCTCACTGCCAGTAGGCAAAGCTTTCTGTATATCCAGTGCCAATGCTGTGGATGTTTTCGAAGCATCCCATTTTAGGGCTATTACTCCAGGGCAGTGATGGTACAGTGAAAAGTGGAAGAGACTAATGAATGTAGGAAGGGCAAACATCCACAGAAAATATCTTAAAGAAGAAAGTTGCTCTCCATTTGATACATTTAACCCTTTCTGGAGACATATGGACAATGCACTGTATAATCCTGAGCAATTACTTAAGTGGGCTTTGGCAAAATAAGCAGCTGTCATTGGAAAACTTATTTTTCGTTCAAGATTTAATGCTTTCCATGTTAGCAAGACAAAGATTCAGTCTGAAATGAATCCTTCAGTCTCTTCATCAATGCATTAAAAGAAGGCAGGCAGAGAAAAAAAAAAAATCAAAAAATAGTTGTTATAATAGATCAAGGATGAATTTTAAAAGGTGTCTATTAGAAAGTATGAGCCAGCAGACAGGACACATGAATTCTGCTCCTGTGTCTTAAGACACCAAGTAACAGAATAGGCTAATGAGATAAGGCAAAAGAAAAGAGAATCCCTTGCATAATTGCTGTGATTTAAGGATAACTTAAAAAATAAAAATCCCCTTTTAAGTTCTATCTATTTTTTTTCTGACTATGTGTTGTTCCTGATTATAAAAGTGGTCTCCTTTGGCACAAATTCTAAGAGCTAGAGGCAGTGAGGCAAAAATTATGTTATCTCCTTCTAGTAAAAACAAATCTGAATATTTTACTGTTGAAGATGAATATATTATGTATTTAACAAATAATTAGTCGCTGTCTGTGAAGACAGAAATTATGATGATAGAAGGGCATTGGTTATTGTACAAATTTCAGTGATATCTAGAAGTAGATCTTGGCTTTCCACAGTAAGTGTTAGAATTCTGAAAAATTTCTGCTTACTACAGTTGAACAACAATGTTGTATTGGTGATGGCTTAAGAATGGTTTAAACGCAGCCAGTTTTATAAGACAATATTAGACAACTGAGAAGGAAAGAAAAACAGACCTTTTCAAACCTTTTTTGGCTTTATTGTAGCTGCAACAACACTGAAATATTGGCTACACAAGGTGAAATAAAAAGAAATCAGAGTGTATAGAAAACTTTTTCCCCTTAACTACATAATTTTATTTAAGAAAATATGTGTATATATAAATCTTACCTCATACAACGGCTTATGTACTGAGCATGACTGGTCATCTATTATGACTGGGTAGGGCACGCCTGCTAGAAATTTAGAAAAATAATCTCTGATAGTAGAAAAATTATTAAATAAAATTTTGACTAATATGTGAGTACTGCAGAGATGTAAAAACTGGATGGACTAATATAATAAGTATATAATGAATATAATGAGGTCAGGCTGAAACGTTCTTGAATGTTTTAGTGGATAAGGTTAACAGCCCAAATTTAAAATGTCAAGACCACAGAACGTCAGAACGACAGACTTGTTTCCCCAGTTCTTGTGATGGTGTGCTAGGAACAGAAGTGCCTATGTAGATATGTAGACAGCTAATTAGACGCCTTATCTGAAAGGCTGAATACTCAAAAGTTTGTTATGAAATAAGGTTGTACAGTGATTGTATAAACATTAGTATTTATCTGCAGATGTACACCAAGGGCAAAGAAAGCAAACAATTATGGCTTATCATTTGATAAACAGGCCCTAGATATGAATACAACCCCTTTTTCCATGCAAAATGCTTTCCAATTTCAACAAAAATAAATTTTAGGAAGAATTTTCTCACACTTCTTTGTTTGCAGCTACACACCCTCCTTTCTCATAATTCATTAATCTCACTCTTTGACATTCGAGTCTTTTCACACCTAAACTTCAGTCTCTGCACCAAGAAGCCCATTCCATACAACCCTAAAACCTACCCAAGTCATCATAAGATGTGACCTTTCTGCATAAGTTCCTTTTATTTACATGGCTGAAGATCATTTTGGACTGACATGTCCTTGCAGGTTGTAAGCATGCATTTATGAAAGACCTGATTTCTCATACAAGCCTGATGCTTGCTCTGCCGGTGTTTAAGTTCAGGCACATTTTAGGGGCACAACAAAAACCCAGACTATGCAAAGTGTCAGCTGTCTGGTGTCTAAGAAGGCTGCCATGGACAGGTACCAGGCCAGCTGGGCAATACAGCTGCTTAAACCACAGAAATCCCGGTGTGGAGTGGTATAACCTCAGCCCCCGAGGAGACAACAGCTTTGGGGAGGTGACCACTGCCCATTTACTCAGCACAAGGTGGGACATGAGCCAGGTGTTCCTGGTCTTGACACTGGGTGGCACTGCTCGAGCCAGCATTCATTCAAATGCATACATTTGCATTTCAGGGAGGAATGAGAAATGCAGTAGTGACAGGGGTAGCACCAGAATAATTCCCTGAAAAGCTCCAGATTCTTTCTAGTTTAAAAAATCTGGGCTGGTTTGCAAGTCAGGAGGTAAAACTATCCATTAATTAGCGTAGTGCCTTAGTATGCCACCAACTTTGCCATTGCCAATGTGATGCAGAACAGTGCATCAGTGCAACAGCCTTGTGGTTGCAGGGGGATTGGTACAGGACACGTAAAATGTGGGGTCACTGGAAAAGTGAGAAATTATACCTTGGCTTTCTATTAGCACCCCCTACTCAATAAATCATTCTTTGAAACCTCTAGAAGCACAAGGCAAGAGAGTAGTCTTGTGCATGAGCTTAAAAAATAACCTAACTAGCATGTAGCCCACAACTGATAACTACTGCAAGCAAGATCTTTCCATCAGCATGCAATACTAGGATTTGCCTTCTTCTTGATAGAAAGAACAGTAAACATACAGGAGATTAAATGTCATGACTCAACAGAATTAAAACAGGAACTTTTGTCAGGAACCTGCAAGACCAAGCATGAAAGAAAGAGTGTGAATTTTCAAAGCATTTATTGTTGACCTAGATGAGCTGCCATGAATCAGGAAACAAGCCGCAGCCAAGATCCTGCCTGAGATAGCTTGGTCATGGGGCAGAGGGGCATTGAACACGCCTTATGGACCAGGAAAAATAACCCTTAGGAAGAAAATACTTAAATAAGGGTATTTGCAGGTTCACTTTCTACTGAGCTAGTGATCAGGGAGGAATTTGCCTCAGGGTGCTGAAAATGGATGTGGGGAAAACTTATTTGGACTTTATTTCCTCTTTGTTCCCTGGTTTTGTTTTATTTATTTGTTTATTAATTCTGAAACATCAGGTATGGGTTTCTGCAGCAGGTGGAATAACAGAACTGGCCATCAGTAGGCCAGTCAAGATGAAAACAGATGAGTTACACAGTGTTTCCCAGCAGGTCTTCCTGAGGAGAGTAACATCATCTCCCTCTTTTCACTTTATCGGGCAGGTACTATTTTTCAGGAATTAACTCAATTGGTCAGGCTTGGGTAACTTAGACTAGCAGATCAGCTTAAAACAGATCTCTTGCATTTTTATTTGGTGAAATACCCTAAAGATTAATCAGTGCCCAGTGCATATGGACCATGGGAGTGGCTATAGGATAACAGTTTTAGAAATCCAGAAATCTGGATGAAGTGAGCACAGCTTATCCTGAGTGGGTGATATGCTCTCCACTCCTCTAATACAACAGCAGGATTTGGGTTAAAGTTGAGATTTTTCAGATGTGATTTGTTTTAAATTTCACAAAGTAGTAGACTCTTTCTAAGCGTGCAGCGGAGCAGCCTGGCAGCAGTCAAGATCCTGAAGAGCAGCTTCATTTTACTTTGTTTCAAACAAAATAATGCAGTGCTCCTGTGAAATACAAGCCCCTAGGGCATACGCTGAGCTAGCTTAAGCCAATGTCTCCACATCAGCTTCAAAACCTGACTTCTTGCAAAAAGGTCCAGTCTTTTAACTGCAGAGCATCGATTTCAGCTGGCCTTCAATGAGATGAGAGACAGCAGAAAATAAGCCCTGACCTCACCTGAGCAAATAATCACTGTGATTCTCTCTAGCCCTTGCCCTCTCACAATTCAAAGATCAAGTATAGTGTGGTATGGCAAGTAGTTTTATAACAGCCTGAAGGGAGTGGGGATAGTCCTGCATGCTCATACCTTAGCTGTCACTGATGAGTGGGAGAATCACCATTTAGGGTGCATCTCCAAAATAAAGTGTTTACTAAAAATGTAGAGCTCCCTTGTTTCCTTCTAAGCAGTTCTGGACAGAGATGTACACATGTGCTGTATAGCGTATACATATATTGCTTTCAGTGCCTCCAAAGTGTACTGAACTGCCTGCAAACGCACTACGCAGATGGCCAGCACATGGGCAGTACGTCTATCGTATTCTGGAGACATTGGGCTTAATGTGCACGTGCAGTCTCTCCACAGCAATCTCCTGACATGACGAAATTCCTCTTACTGCCTGTTTAAAATTTCCAGGTGAAAATGAGAACATGTTCAGGGATACCTGGGAGTTTGCTAGCCCCAAATGTGCTTCAGATTCTTTCCAGAAGGAATTCTGTTGGTTCCTGTGCTGCACAGATCGAGCACTGCAAGCTCTCAGTCTGCACCCGCTCTCAGTGTGGTGGAGGCTTGAAAAACCTCGACAGAGTCCCAAGTCTGTGGCTTCATGAGCCAAATCTTTCTGATGGAGTCATATATTCAGTTAGCAGAAGGCTCTGTGTGGCATCAACCAAATCATTTAACTTCTTTACCCATCTGTTAAATGTATACTCACTACTTCACAGAGGGCTGTGTGGTTTAATTTAATTAATGCTTGCAGCAGACTTTGAAAGCATTGGGAGGAAGGTGCTAAACAGCTTTTAGACTCTAAGTGGGGTTTTGAGCTGATTATGGTTTCTAAAAAGTTTTATTTTAGACCACTGCAACTATCAAGAGGCTTGTCCCTGCTCACATGGGGAGACCATAACTGCTTTCTGCCCCAGTCTTCCCAACAGGTATGCGTGGATCTGGTATAGACTGCTCCCTTCTGCATAAAGAAATTTGAGATCAATAGTGCTAATAATAATATAGGTCCACAGATCCCTAGCAAATAAAGACCCAATATTTGGGAATAAGAATCTATTTAGGATTTAGAATCTTGCCAACCTCCAGAGCATTCTTTAAAAAATAGACTTTAATCCTATCTCAAATGCCGAACAAAAATACCAATTAAATGTCATTTTCTTTAAAAATGAGGTGACCTTTTCTAGAAAAGGTGAAATATTAAATAAAAAAACCCAAACCTTTAAAGTAAAAAGGAATCAAAACAAAAAAACCCTCCTATTACATGCCATGCCCCCAAGATGAAGCAAAAGCAAAGATTTAACTGTAGTTCCCACATACCCGGACAATACTCTAAACCACATCTAACTAGTGCTACTCTGCAATGATAATTTTTAGGCTTTGCTGAAGCCCTGGACTGGGCACCAGAAAACCCAGTACAGCACCGTAGAGGCATGCAGGGATCTAGTGTAAATGTATTTGCTTACAACCCACCCCTGACATGATTGCTGGAAGACTGCAGTCCTAACAGTATGACTCGCAAGCTCACTGGTTTTAATAGCAGTGAGCTATCAAAAGCTTCCCTCTTCTTTCCCCCCCGTCATAAGCAAGCTACCCCTCATCAAATATGGACATCACCTCAGACTTTCAGTCTGAATTTGAAAATAAAGGTAGCTTTCTATTTTCAGCCATTTTATTGCATACCTTTCCAAACATGTGGCAAAACAGTTTTATAAGATAATTGTTTACAAACAATTTTCGTTTGTTTAGCTTGCTGGAGTCTAAAGAGTTACACCAGAGATCCAGAAACACCTAAGCTCGAACACAGTTCCCTTTAGTAAGAGTGAAAGAATGTTTCTAATATCATCACAGGGGCAGCAGCAGGGACTTGACATCTAGCATGCTGAAGAACAGTAGACTCCCACTCAAAACAGTTGCTGCATGTTCTCCTATGAACAGTTCTTTTGTAATGGCAATGTTTGAGGTTGTCTGGTTTGCTGGAAAACATGTGTTATCATATTTTTACAATCAGCACGACAGGTCATGTCATCATTTTAAGTATTGGTTTCTCTTATTGCCTAAATGCCCAATTAAGTTGCCAACATTCTGCAAATCATCATAATACCTGGCCTTTTCTTTCATTCCTTTGAATATTTGCCCCATGTCTCTTCAGAGGGAAGGGTCTAATGTCAGCAGTATAATATTGATTGCTAAATGAAATTCTGTTATGACACACTGTCACACTGGAGAGGATATAGACATACATAATGGCTTACATTTAGTGTTAGAGTTATATCATATCTGAGCACAATTCTGATTTTCTAATTTCTAACGCCAGAAAACTAGACCAACATGTAATATATATTTTTTTATATATATGTCTGTGAGTGCATATATACACACATGCCAAGCAACAAGTTTGATTGTTTCTGTTACCATCTGTTCCTGGTTAAACCTGGTGACCCAGAGAGGAAGGTGTACATGTCCCGGCCTCTCCTGCCACTGCGCAATCCAATCCTTCTGCAAAGGAACCAGTAAATGGTTCAGGAAATAGGGCTTGCTCTGGGCTATAGGGATGCTCAGAGGACTGAGGCAAGAACCACAGCCTTTAACTTCTAAACTAGTGACACGAATCATGTCTCAGCTGCAAATAATTTTCACCTGAGAGCACTGCTTGCTTATAATGGATAACAAAGATAACAGAGGAATATGATCCTTCCGCATTTGTAAGCAGTTTTGTGTAAGCCCTGCACAGCTGTAGTGCTGCTTATATCGAAGTGTACAACTGCTCATTGCACACTAACATACAGATCACTGTCACTCTGTAGATTCCCTCCTCTTCGTATGTTCACGTTTCATCTCCAGGAGCTGTCTTTCTAATAACTTTCTTTCCAATGCATGTCCCAGGTACTTTGCCAAGAAAATGCAAGAAAGAACTGCTGGCAGTAAAACTACGAAACAGACCAAGTAAGCAGGAGCTGGAAGACAGGAATATTTTCCCAAGGAGGACAGATGAGGAAAGACAGGAAATCCGGCAGCAAATTGAAATGAAACTCTCAAAGTAAGTCTATCTAAGAAAGAGGGAGTAACCTCCCTTTCCAGTGGAGTACTCTGAATACTCTCAGACGGGACACTGTCAGCCACCATCCAAGTCCATTTTCTGCAGCAAATCATACACAAACTAATACAGCACTTTTTCAGCTGTCAGTCAGTCACATGAAAAAAAAATCTTAAGTCCCTCTTCAGTCAAGATTCTCTCGATTTCAATAGAAAACAAGACAAGTCAATGTGGGAGACAAAATTCTGCCAAACCTACCTGCTGTTCCACTGACAACCAAGATTTTTGTGGTCCTCCAAGAAGGCTAGTGCCCTAACAACAATAATAATAATATCTATTAATTTGATTTTGTTTTGTCAGTGCCAGTTGAATTTGAGGATAAAGGCAATTGTTATAGCTGCGTATTTGCTTGAACAAGGGAAAGCTGCTGTATGCTCTGGTGGCTGTGTTTCTGCTTTAAGGAAGCAGCAGCTTCAGCAGCATTGCCCTCACATGGGTAAGGTGTATGTGTAAGTCCAGCTGCAGGGATGGTAGGGATGGTCTGGTTTTGATCTGTAACCAGGGCAACAGGGTAGAGCTATGAGAGGAACAGCATTACTGAGGTGTGTAGCCTAAAGCAAAGATTGTGAGGTAACTGTGAGGTTCAGACTGCACCATTTGTTTTTTGTGTGTGTGGGTTTTTTTTAAGAGCTACATTTGGGTATCTGCAAACATGAATATTTTAGATGAGACAAAGTGGATTGTTAAATAATCTGTGCTGCGCCTGCCCACACTGGGACACTGAGCACAGCTCACTGCCAAAATGCTTGGAAACAAATTGAGAAACATGAACAGAAGTTCATTTTCAAGGCTTATTAAATATTAAATATCTCAAGCCTCTCCTGAAAGAAACATTTATTGATATTTAGGCTAGCTCATTCATGTGTACGCATTGGATTAAACTTTACCTCAGGGGACAGGGAAGGAGAAACACGCATATGGATCAGAGCACAAGTCCTAATGGACCAGAGTTTATGGAGGAGAACATCACTGCCATCACCACGCTTGCCCTCAGCTAAGATACAAGCTGCTGGATGAACATGGATGAGATTTTGGGTGCACTTCATGATGCCCCTGCAATGCTGGAGATGGAATAATCACCTTCCTCTAGTCTCAGTGATTGCTGTTTATTCTTTGTAGCAATGTAGCACCAAAGGAGAAGAGTGCATTGTGGCAGTGACTGCACAAGACAGAGCAGGTGACAGTCCCTGTCACAGAAAACATGTACATCCCATAAAAGTAGAAAATATCACGTTACAGTTTAAGTCCAGGAGTTACAGGCAGAGCGAGTCATAGATGAGCCCCATTAATACCCATCATCTTAGGAAGGAAAGTGTCACAGACCTTGACCATGGACTTGATCATCTTGACCTTGCAAGCCTTAGGTATTCATTTCAGGGAAATCTTTCAAGCTGCACTCCCGTATTGTTAATTCCAGTGTTTTGCCCAGTCAATTGCTCATGAAATGTCTCACAGGTCAGGAGCCTAATCTTATGGCTCTAAAATACACAAAAAATGCTTTGCATTCCACTCCATCCCTAAAAACAAGCTGGACCATCACAGAGTATTTACTGAGACGATTATCTCATATCCAGCCACACCTCATATTGCTGAAATGCCTGGGTCACATGTCTTTTCAATACAGCCTGACTTCTCTTAGTGCCAAAGGTCTAGTGGAATTGCAGCTTCAGGTGGTATAACTACAGGCGTTATCCCTTGCTTTTCATTTACCATTTGGCTTGCTTAATGATGACCCTAACAAATTATTTTAAAGGAGTCATACCTAAAGTCAAATGTCAGTACAAGCACTTAAAAAGGAAAGTCCTACACTGGTGAAGAAAAGGGCTGGTCATTACTAGAAGCTAGAAAATGTACTGTCTAAAGGTGAATGCAGAGAAGGAATGAATGCTGTCTGCTGTAGTCTTATGGAGCAATCTGTGGTGCAGGCTGCTAGTCTCTTCGGTAATGTGTAAAGGATGGCTAAAAGCCATCTTTGTTCCGAGTGCTGGAATACAGGCTTTCATTTAGCTCCTCTTCCTGGAATGTGGAAGATTCAGCGCATCTCGCAGAACAGACGGTGCAGAGATTGCTAGAATAGCCAGGAATGGCAAAACAGATTGGAAGCAATCTCCCACACAACTTCCAGCACATATGTGCACTGGCAGAGCTCAGCTCAGCTCTTAACTCATCCACCAGAATAGAACATGACTGCACAAACAAGCTCAGGTGGTGGAAGGATGCAGGAAAATATTTACTCCAGGAAAAGAAAGTACACATCCAAAAAAAAAAAAAAAAAAGTAAAAATGTGTACTGGTAAAGGCCAAAGACTCAAAGCCCTAGAGATATCCCTCAGGAATTTATGTCCAGGGCTCACCCCACAAAACCCAGACGAACTCACTCGGAGCACAACCTAGCAGTAGTGTGGAAATGTAACCACACTGGGCAGAGTGGAAATCTTCCATGAAATTTTGAGGCCTTTAAATCCATTTTTTTACTGGTACTTGGGCAGCATGGCATCTTTGTGACAAGCTGGAAGTTTATAGTTAAGGAACGTACTGCTTAAGTGTTCGGCTGTAAAAGGCTGACTGGGAAATGGGATCCAACAGAAATGTCGCTGATGATTTTGCCACTACCCATGCAGCTGAGAGCACGCTGCTGCTGCACTAGTAACGCTTTGAAAACAGCAACGGGACTTGCTTGCTCAGTTATGAATCTACACGTACCATCAGGCGACAGACCTGTACTTTAGCACAGCACAATAATGTATGGGCAGGTTGGTGAGTAGCTGTTTGAAGGCTGGCTGCATAAGAATGGCAAGTAAGCAGGCAGTTGCTTTCATGACCAATATTTTTCAGCACATTTGTAGGAATTTGAAAGTCTATAGTTGTCCAACAAATCGCCTTAGTCCCACAGCTAACACAGCCTAGCTCTGTACTCTGGAGGGAAAGCTCTGCTGAGGTATCTAAATGTGCAAAATATACCAAATAATAGTGTCCAAGTAACTTCAAAAATGGGGAGATAAAAGAATAATATTGTCTCAAAACAGCTGTATTTTTAAAGTGGTTCTGGATGTAATAGTTGTGAACCTGCTGAAAAAACCAACTTTCTGCTAACATGCTGATGAGTGCTTATAGAGTCAAAGCTAAAATCCCTAATTTTCTTCACTTTCCCACTGATTCCATCTCAAAAAAGAGACTGAGGGATTCTGTTATATCTTTTGGGCCGGATTCTATTCTTACAGCAGTGCAAGCCCACTGACTTCAGATTTATTGTTGGCTGACAGCAGCACCAGTCTAGATTCAAGGATTCATTTATGTGCGTTGCTGCTTTTGAAAAGTGTATTTCCTATATTTTGTGCTCCCAGCCAATTTAGTCTACCACTTGTTGCCATGGAAACATGCACATCTCCCTCCTCCTCCTCCATCCAAAACGGTAGTATTCCATTTTCCCCAGATTTCCCTTTCCAGTAGTGCTTCTCTTACTAATTCATGCATCCCCAGTGCCGCAGGCCATGGTGTGCACTTGCAATATTCTACTGTGCATTAGGCAACAGGGCTCCCAACAGGTCTCAGTTCCCACCATTATCTGTTCAGAGTGCCGATAATAAGCCCTCAGTGGAATTCAACGGATTGAGAGCTCTTTTTGTCAAGAGGCAGAAAAGACATCTGCAAGTACAATTATTTGCAATAACTGCTTTCTGCCTCACTTTGTTCTAGAAGGGGTTTAAGCTGAAACCTGGGGGAGTAAAGTAGTTGCTAGACTGAGAGAGTGACGCAGGAAAAGGTTGTTTAATTAAATTTGATATCTGACTGTTTAGAAAGTTAATGTTTGAACTGCCTGGGTGGCTGGTACTCCTCAAGTATGCCTTGTATAACCACAGTTAAAGACACTCCATTATTACTTAGTGTTTCAGTGAAAACATTAATTCCTGGAAAAGATTGTACTTGTAATTTTCACTTCATGTTCCATTTCACCTCCTTGGGTATTTGCATAAGTAGACACAATACATTAAGCGGCACTTAAAAGATTACAGAGAGAGGAATTCAGATACAGAAATGTGGGCAAAAGAGGAATCAGACAGGAAGAATGATGGTTTTGTGGACACAGAGTGGAACCAAAACTCAAGCAACTAAAATTGATCTTTACCACATTGAAAATCTTGGCATGGGTAAGTGGTTCATACTGGGGCAAGGTTTCTTGGCAATGTAAAGTGAAAAAGGAGGTATCTTTATTCAGTACTTTACCACATCTGGAAATCTGTAGTTCTAGCGCTGCCCTGAGGTTCTTGGAAAGGCATTTTCAAGTTGTCTTGCCCAGAAACTGCAGACGCAGCTAAATGCACACTCAGATTAGACCCTGGTTTGTACCTCAGCCTCACGTAACAGAGTGTGAAGTTCAGAGCACTGCTGGAGACAGAACAATACCAAACAAACAGCACTTCAGATTTGCAGCCCAAAAGCACAGAGCGTGACAGCTCAGCACAGAGCAATCATAAAGGAAAATTTTACCTATTGATGAATCAAAAGCTGTGCCCTGTTTCCCAAGAACCGCATGTCCAGTGCCGCTTCCTCACAGAAGGATCTCAGCGCAGCTTTGCTCACTGAAAAGGCATCGGCCCTCCAGACCAGTGGGAAACTGGGCTGAATCCACCGAACTTTGGGGGATATTTTATTTAATTTTGGTGGTGGTGGAGAGGTGTATAAAAAGTACCAGTAGCCCTAATGCAGAAATTAAGTAGATACTGAACTGAGCCCATTTTAGAGACTAGCCTAAATTCACCTGGAGATTATCAAGGTTTTTTGTTGAAGCTCAGACTGCACTCAGACTTCCACTCACTGAACTAGAAATCAGGGAACTGCCCTGATTTTAGAAGGCTGGAAAGACTTGACATAGATTTATTCCAGAGACAGAAAGGCAGGGGCAGGCACAAAGGAAAGATCAGTCACTGCCAATTAGCTGTGTACAGTTTAATACGTTTTGTTCTTATTTGGCAGGAATCATCCAGGTAACCTTGTCACCGATGCTAAAAATAACCCCAGTGAGCACAGCGTGGGCGTCTGTGAAAGCCTCAGCTCCTCGCATGAGACGGGAGCTATATTTAGAGCTACAATTTAATTCTGTGGGCGTGTGTGTAAGCCAAGGGATGCTCCCGCTCTCCTTGCTCTGCACTAGACAGCAAGACAAGATGCTGGCAGCAGGGACTGGCTGGGGGGGTTGCTGTTGGAGATTTGCATGTGGCTGCAGTATTTTATTAGCAGCTTACACAGTGCCCAAGTGTTTTTTAAACCTGGTGCTGTTTGAGGATTTGTGATTTTTCTCATGTTCTGTCCCTTTTCCATTATGGGCTCAGCTTTTCAGGCTATAGAAAAGAAAAATATTGTGGGGAATGGGGGACAAGGGTTGGAAGAATGGGGGATGTGCAGGTGATAGCTGAGATTTTTTTGGAGCTGCCTCCAGGATTTAGATGTCTAGATCCCATAGGCATTAATATTCCCCATGCCCTTCCTTGCTATCAGGCAGTGACATGCAGTTGGTAACCCTGTTATGTACTCAGTGACAGACAGCACTGGTCTTACAGTCAAGGGGACTGAGATTTAGTGTCTTCTGCCAGAGTTGTTCTGAGACAGTCTTCAAGGATAAAAATCAGGAGGAAAGGGAGAAAGCTCAAGTTTTGTTAATGTCTCCAAGCAATAAGTCAGTTTAGCCTCCTGTTTACAGGGCTTTTCAGGTCCAAGGGAGCTGCAGTGCAGCTCAAATATGTGTATTAGAAGAGATTTGAGTGCATCTGTACACACCATACCTTGACTACCCTGTCCTTTTCTCTTAAGGATTGAGGAGCTCTTGAGAAAGGTAGTCTTTATTCCCTTTCAGGTATTACACTTGCAAAAAACAGAATTAGTGTCTCTAATGTGAATCCCTGGCCAGCAAGTAACAAACCTAACCACCCTCAGTGTGTGATCATAACAGACCCTCTGGACAGAAGCTCTTTAACCAGAGGTACTTGCTTGCTTCAGTAATGAAGCACAGTGCACGCACAACTAATTATGGAGCACCCTATCAACTGTGGGCAAGAGCCATGATCTGCGGCTCAACCAGAAAAAGCAATTTGCTGTCTCAGACTAACGCACGGCATGTTTGTCAAGGGCTTCTGAACACACTAATTCAGAGAGGACTTGGTCCTGCCCATTAGTTTTTTATTGGAGCAACATGCACATGACTCAAAGCTGCTCCCGGTGCAAGTTTGTATTGCTAAGGATTCAGCATGCACCTCCTGTTGAAAATACTGGGTATTTACTTTGTGCAAACATGAGGAAGCCTCATGGCAGAGGGCAGTTACTTCTGCCCAGGGACAAGGAAAAGTTTCACATGTCTGGGACGCAGCTGATGAGAGACTGTCTTCTGGGAAGACACAAACTGCTTGCACTCTCTGTTCTGTTTCCCTGGCTCCAGTGCCAGGAATTCATAATCAAACATGTTTTCCACAGCACAGTGAAGGCAAGGGCAGCAGGTCAGTACACAGCAGGGGAGGGAAGAGCAAAGCAGCAGGTGAAAACAGAGAGAGGAATCCAGGGCCTTTTCCGGGACACAGAGTCAATTCCTCGAATAGGTCTTCTAGCATAAGTGGCACATGTGAAGCTAGAAATTAAAAAAATCCGTGTTCAGAAAGCTGAATGTATCACAAGGGAACATAATTATGTAAATAAATTTGCAGGAAAACTGCTAAAGCAAGTGTAATTAAATAAGGAAAAAACATTTTAGGAAAGAACATAGTGCGCTTGTTTTGCCCTGTCAAACTGCCTACAAATAGCAGTGTGTTCAGGCTCAGATCCTCTCTCAGAAATTAGACACCTCCACATGCCTGAAGATCCGGGCCCTAGCCCTGTAAAAAGTGATGAGCAGTCATAAACCAGAATGGAAATCTGCAGAAAGCCCATAATGCTCTGTAATGCTTCATCTTACACTGGATTATGGTTCAGGTCCTTAAGCTAGTTTGGATCTGCAGCACAAGTAATTACAGAAAGAAATTAATTTAATTTGCAGACCTTAATCGATAGGGACCAAAGTAAGCTGCTCTGGTTGTCACAGCCATTTGTGCTGTTTTATGACAAAAACCTGGCCAGAACGAGGCGCTGTAGAGGCTGTGAGCTACTGACAGCGCAAGGGCTGAGCAGGGGTTCAGGCGTTCACGGTGGCAGCCCTCGCCATTTGTGGGGATGATCGCTGTGTTAATAAGATTACTTAGGATTAGTTTTTTTCTTTTAAACCTGCTCATGAAATTCAGGAAATATGTTTTATGCACTTAATGTCAAGCACTTTACCATAGTTGAAATGGAAGCAAGATGAGATGGACAGCGTGTATCTGAAAGACTATGAACTGGTATAAGAAAAACCTCAGCCAGAAGGGGGTTTGGCAGTGTGTTTTCCAGTTTTAACTTATCCAATTTTCAGACTTGCCACTTGAAAGTGTTAAAGAACAAATGAGAGAGAGGGGTAGTTTAATTTTTGTGAAGATTCTCCCTACTCCCTTGCCCTGTTTTAACCTAGCCAACTTTACATGCAGACTGGGTATAAATCAGTTTCACCATAACTGTTGCTGTGAATTGTCTGCAGAATACCAAAGCGGACAGAATTCACTTCCACAAAATTTGTAGTGTGGCTTTTAGATTGAGGAAGGGAAGAAGACAAAGCTTTCTTACTGTGGGGTGTCACATTTGCACTCACCATACCTGGAGGGCATATGGCTTGTACCACAGCAGTATGCTATCAGAGATTTATGGGGCACTTGTCAGATGAGTCATCTGCACCTTTGCGTGAAGAACTCAAGCACGTTTTTGGACTCTGTTCCAAGAACTGGCTCACCACATGTGATCCAAGTAAATTGCAGTTAATACAGTACAGTTGCTGGCCCTCCAAATACTGTAAGAAATCTGCAGTTTCCTCCTCCTGCAGCTCTGAGCACAGCTTCTGTAGCCTGCTTCATTCAAGATCTTAATTCCCCCCAGCAATCAGAGGCTTGGGCTTGTGGTTTTCATATAGAAAAACTGGGTCAGTCTAGCAGAGTTTCTACCTTTTTGAAATAACCTTGGAGAAGGCGAGGGGGTGAAAAAGGAAGGAAATAAATATTTAGACAATAGGGGAAGGAGAGGAGAGAAAACAGGTCAGAACAGAAGGTCATTGTTTTTAATCACACACTACTTAATAAATATTGTACGGTACAGTGTCAATTATTAAAACATAATTCTAGCCAAATCTTTTTGATTCCATTGCCTGTGCCTGCCCGGCAAGCTGCAGAATCAGGTCTTGTGGGGGGTTTCTTCTTTATTTGTGTAGCTTGGGAGCTACTTGGGTCAAACGGAGCACGGCAAGTTTCCTTCAGTATCTGTTTTTCAGGATAATTAACACATCCAAGTGGCCAGCACACTTCCTTGACCTCTCCAGACTCTGGAGAGTGGTTTTTTTCTCCCCCCTCCCCAGAAATCATTCTCATTTTCTTCAGCTGTTGCATGTTACACACCAAAAGACAAAAAGGACTCCCAGATTTATCAGTCCATGCTCAAGTATTTATCCAGTGAAATGAAACAGGAACAGACACCACCTTTGGAGGCTGACGACCTCCCTCTGTTGAAAGTCCACTTATGCAGAGGACTGTATCAAGGAAACTAGGAAACACACCTGCTTGAAGAACCAGCATGCTGGTAAAATCTGAGTCTTAAATTGCATTGGAAACAGGTTACTTCAATCTAATTCATTGTTGTACAAAGATGTAACAGTTATTTTCTTTTGTTAAAACTATACAAAGTATTACTCAGCCAAGAGACAAACACCAGAATAAAAACATGAGTGCCTCACTGTTGAAAAAAAGCCCTCAAAATCAAGACTACATGGCTCACGGATGAACAGCCATTGTCATTTGCTCGAGATGATCATATTCATTAAGCAAATTAAATTCTGAATAAATTAATACTTCATTAGTTTTTCAGAAATCATGTTAAAAAAAAAAGGCAGGATCTCACAACAGTCTCTCCAGATAGCAGCTGGTCTATTCCAAAGAGATCAGGCTAATTTGAGGGTGTCTGCAAGAGCCGCGTTCTGGCCCGGCTGCACTGCAGCCTTATTATGGTAATTATCACAGGGAGTGGCTACAGTACTGCCAAAGAGCACCCAACAGGGGAAAAATCCTCCTCCTCAAGAAAAGGTTAAACAAACCAGTACTAATGTTGTAAGAGAACTTATGTTTATAGGCATTATGCAATTATGTTTAAAGAAATCTTTTTACAGCCTGTTTACAACATAAAGGAAAAAGATAACAGAGTGATGGGCTTGTGGAAATAACACACTCAGGTCTACACGAATGATCAAAGCAGGAAGCTCGGGGTTAGCAGGCACTTACTTCCTCGCGGACTAGAGGCCCAGCACTCAAATGCAGCATTACCTGTTACTTGCTATGCCTCAGCTGCAATGAATAAAAACTGTGCTACAAAAGCCTAGAAACCAGTCTATGATGGAGGTCATTTGCAGAGGCAAGGCCTGTTCTTGCTTCGCAGTCACTGCCACCTTACTTGCAATCCTTGTTCAAGTCTCAGGTTACCCGACCACCTGCCCTGCTTAGCTTCCCCCTCTATCCTAGCAGTCAGATGGCAGACAGAAAGCAACCCCAAGGACACACGGATGTGGTAAAATTGAATCCTTTCCCAAGAACACAGAGTCCTCACAGATTTCTGCCACAGCCTTGCACTTCGACAGTAAAAGACAGTGTATGTTGTACCACAACAAATTGTAGCAGTA
Organism: Phalacrocorax carbo; assembly: GCF_963921805.1. Taxonomy (NCBI): domain Eukaryota; kingdom Metazoa; phylum Chordata; class Aves; order Suliformes; family Phalacrocoracidae; genus Phalacrocorax; species Phalacrocorax carbo. Next base: position 4,985,484 of record NC_087526.1, read on the forward strand.
ATGTCAAAACTAAATGCTCAGGTCAATAGGAAATGTTGCATAATTAAATTCTTACATCTCATTCAATTGAGGAACCCAGATTTCAAAAGCTCAGAATTTTCTGTCCTGACTGAAATTGGCCAGTAACCTCTATTTGGATTTACAGCGCCATAACTAAACACAGGATCCTAAATGGAAATGAGGAGGGTCCCGAAAAGCTTTGGGGAAGAGCAGACAGACTACCAGGATGACATTTTAAAAGTCAAATCCCCTTGATGTTTTCATGTAAGTTAGCCTGTCTCTAGTTCTCAGTGTCACACTTTGTGGCATCAAGTGACAAGTCATACTGCTTACACAGCCCAATTCAAACCCAAAGAAAACCAGGATCACTAAAATACCATTTGCGGTGGGAAGTGACTGAATCCCTGGAGGGTCTTGCAAGTCTGGTTTTCCAGACAAGACACTTTGCCACATTTTCCTTTTCTGTACAATCGAGATAACCATATAGACCAGCTTTGCAGAGCACTATGAAATCTGCTGGTGAAACAACTAGAAAATAGATTAATATTCCTGTTGTTGCAGCTAGGGGACTCACACTCCTACAAAGTGTTTGGGCCACATCTTTGAGTTGTCAATGGAATTTCTCATTTCACTCCGCATACTGATAGCAGGAACACTCTGTACTGAAAAACAGACAGTGAACCTCAAGAGAAATTTTGAGAAAAGCAAAAGATTAAAATAAAATAAATGGGAATGCAGTAAAGAAGCAGGATTCAGAGCATGCTGTAGGCAAAGGCTGCGTGGCCCTGGCCAGCCTTGGTTAACGACAGCATGAGGGCAAGCTGTTGGTCTAGCTCTGTGCTGAAAAACGCTGGGCTAACAATAGCATGCATGAGAGAAACAGAAAATAGTACAACAGATGGTGATATGCTATCTGAAGGCAGGGATATCCCATCCTTATGGAGATGCTGTGTGGGTGAGTGACAGGAGAGAACTAGAAAGTACTTGCGTTGCCAGGGAGAGTGTTCCCAGAGAGATTCCTGCAGTTGGATAGCAGGCGTGCAGTCATACATACAGTCCCAGCAGGGACCGTCTATCCCAGAAGCATTTGCAACTTTAGGAATCACTACCATTTAGTTTTCCCTTTAGGGATTACACAAAGCCAAGGGACTGCTGTGTTTTCCTGGTTTTACTTCAGTGATTAAGAAAGCCCTTGGTGTAAAGCCTGATATTGCAACCAGTTTGGAAAGTACAATGGCACGCCCTCTCCTGTTAGGGTTTGAAGCTGCTGCGTCAGTAGGCTCACACAGCTTAATATCACCAGCCCTGGGGTAAATCCTTGCTGTTGCTTTATGCAACACCTTGCAATGACAAATATGTCTGCAGATGTCTGTCACTTTGCAGACTGCCAGGGGTTCCTTTATATACAAATACAGGTTACAGGGAACAGAGAAGTACATCCTTCACAGCTCGCATTGCATGGCAAAATTCTCGGATTGTATCCATAGGGAGAAGGGCCATTCTCAAATCATTTTGCATTAAATGAAGGGGTGGAGGAGAATTTTTATACAGTCCACAGAGGCAGGCTGACAAGCTATGCATAGCAATATCTCTGTCTGCTCTTTGCAAACCCAGCTGTGGTTTCTTCCAGTGACCCAAATCCCACAGTTGGACATTCAGTGGCATCTGTCGGTAGGAACAACTGTTTCTAGGTTAAGTGGACGGTATTGCAGGATCTTAAGGCTAGCTGTGCAACAGTGAGCATGCTAGCTGAATGCAGGACATTTTGGGGCACTTCCGTCCATGACAGCATCTCTGTTTGATGGACTCTGAAACATAGCTAGTGCTACAGTCCAAACTGACATGTCTTTCTGTCCTCCTGTCCCTGTTTGCTCTGACTGTGGGGGCCAAAATTGCATTCCTGGCTGCCCAGGGAGTTAGTCATGAGCCTACAGACACTTCATTTCTTACAGGGATCAAGGGTGGCAACCCAAACTCAGTTTCCCTAGAACAGATCAAGAACAGACATTTTATTAGGCATCATTTATACAGTGAAGTTAAAACCTAACTTTTTTTATTCTCCTTTTTTCTTTTTGAACGTATCATTACCCAGTAAGCACCCAGAGCATTCTGCTGTTCCACTAGGAGTTTTGGAAAGCCTCCATAAAGCGGCAGTCCCCACCACAGGGCTAAAATTTGCTTCTGATCTACTAGTGATTGACTTGCAGACTCCCTACTGCTGCTCAAGCAGTTGCTGCCAGAGTTGATTTTAGTATCACTTCAGCAGTGGCAGATGTCTTTATTTAAAATAATATAATGGTAATACATATGTAATGGGATAGAACTAAAACCCTGGGATTTATATAATTCCTTTTGTTTGCTTGTTCTGAAGCATCAAACCCACAATGTTCTCAATTTGCCCAAATCCAAGATATGTAACATCGCTTTTTATTTATTGTGTGGGAACACAGGGTCCAGACCTTTACTCCTGCTTCAGAGAAAGAAAAAAAAAAAAAGGAAAAAAGAAAAAACCCAAAAACATATTGCTTTGCGATGAACCATTATTCACCACTTTCAGTGACCTGCACAGTGTGACCTAGATCATAACCAGCATGTGGTTTCAGTTGGAAGACCCTTCAACATACATTTTAATACACAGCCTTGAGCCCTCATCAGCCTTCAGCAGAGGAGTTGCACTGGGAGTCTGCACCACTCGTGCTGTTATTTGAAGAGCATGTTCTTTCAGCAGTTTTTCTTGCTGAGCTATTTTTAGCTGGAGTGTATTCCCTAAACCAGTTCCTTGCCCAGCTGTAAGGCAAAGCAGAAGCAAGAGCAAGTGGTAGCACTGCTCACACTGACAGTGCTACCAAGAGAAACATTCATCAAACTACAAACTCAGAGCATGTCTTTGCCTGAATAATCAATTGTACTTTTGTCACCCTAATGACTAAATATTGTGATTCTATTACAAACAGGACAGATCCGCTATCTAGCAGCTCTGTTAAACCATGGAGTGGCGGAGCAGATGGTACGGAGAGGAGAAAGCTCCTGTTCTGAAATAAGCGGCTATTCCATTTACACCCTAATGTAGGCGTTAGTTCTTATATATTACTGAAAACTGAAATGAAACTGAAAATGAAACCCCGTATGTTATGTCCATCCCGGAATGTACCACAACATTGTTCAAGAGTCCTTAATTGCACATTGAGAGAGGTATGAAAGCAAAAGCCTCCTCTTGCGATGGAAGGCATCAGCACCTTCACTGAACTTGCAGCAGGCCTTTAAGCTGAGAGACAGGCTCTGATTTCCAGCTGTGTCTGGCCTTTCTTCCTCACACATTGAGGGAAACTATGAAACCAAAGGTCAAATGCACCAGGGCTTTCACAGGTGGTGAAAACAGTGATTACCGTAAAGCCTTCTCTATCTGAATACTCTCACATAATTAGACACTGGCTCTGTTGATGTGTTTCAGCCCACACAGTGCTTATCACCAAGTAATACTATACAATAGCAAACCTGTCACAAGGGCGTAGGTTGTTCAGGGACAGTGCGTAATGATACAAGGGTCACGCCGGGCAAGTATGTAGTTTTATTCCAACTGAAATCTAAGCTCCGCATTGCGAGGCTTCTATTACAGAAATTATAATGATGGACAACTGTAATTGCCTGAGAGATGAGTGACAACATAATTAACTGAACTCTTGCTGATTTACAGCCTTGAAAATCCAGACAGAACTAAAGGTCAAACAAACAAAGAAGATAGGTAATTAAGGCAACATATAAAGCCTCTGAATTTATCCAGTATCTTCTACTGGACAGCCAAAGGCTGTTTTCTTATTTGGATGCAAAAAATAGTCTGTGAAGGAACATAGACACGAATAGTCAGCAAATTTAAAGCAGTAAAGTTTTTGCATGCAACTCAGAATCTACCATACCAGCTCACCCTTTTCAAACTGCTCTTTAGCCTCCTCCTATCAGAGAATTGCGGCAACTACTCTTACCCTGTTATGGGAAATGCTGGCATGTTACTCAGGTACCACTTTTTACATGCTCCAGAATTACCTTGGGGTAAAACCAAGTTTGTACCTCAGTGTCTGCCTTCTAATTCTGTACAGACTGTAAAAGGCAAGTCCCTCCTACCAAGGATTTACTACTAGCCATAATTGTACATTGCTAGCAGTACTGCACTGCCACAGTGCAGTGTGTGGGTGACTCAAAGCCCTGACACACATTGTCTTCACAGCCACTTATAGGAAGGATGAAAATAAACTTCTTGTTGAATCGAACATGATGTTCTGGTAATAGAGATGCCAATTTAAGAGGCTGAGCCTTTGCCTTCTGATGGGCAGCAGACACAAGCTGCTTTATGAGAAGCCAGCTTAAGGCATTCAAATTTCTCCTCCCTTTGCCTGGGCTGGAGCTCTCCTGTGAGAAGGACCCTCCACACCACCTCCCTTGCCAACTCTATCTGCAAAACTACCCATCACAAGAGACAATCAATGCAATTGCTGCTGGCTACAGCTCACTTACTGAAGGCTGGATTGATTGCTCACTTGTCAGTCCGGAGTCCACAGGCACATGCACATGTCTAAGTCTACCCAGTCTACCCTTCCCTTTGTAAAAGATTATCAGAATCACATGGACCTAACTAAGGAAGAGCAGAAAAAGGGTTCCAAAGCATGTCTTTTGGCTTCAGCTACAAATACGAAAGAAATCCTGTTTTATGACAATCATACATACAGATACTGTGCAGCAGACTATGCAAAAAATATATTTGGGAAACAAAAGAGCACATTTCAGGGACAGATAAGAAACCACACAGACCAAGAATGCCAGCTTTTTTTCACTGGATTCTGCTGAACGCTTGCTAGGGTCTGCCAGGCAGGTGCAACTGCAGACTACTAAGAGGAGCTAGAAAGGAAGGACTGTCCAAGGTGTGGGAAGCGAGCTTAGCCCCATACACATACAGGTGGGCTGTGCCTCTTCCAAATTTGTCTCTCATCAGCTATTTGGTGCCCCTACCTGTAAGCCCACAGCCTGCTGCAGCTTTGCTGAGATGCAGTTCCCACAACGGACAAAGCAGACACTGCTAAGGTTAATTATGAGGACAGAGAACTTGGCAGCGTCTCCTGCTTGCACGGCATATTGATGCATTGCCCATCTGATAGCAGACCCTGGGATCCTAGTGACATGCAAATCCTTGGACTGCTGAGGATTCAGAGTCACCCGTAACAGTCCAGTACCATCAACCTCGGTGTAGCACTGGTCCCAAGACATTAATTCCCCTTGAATGTGCAGGAGACAATCTGACTGTGTGAAGTAAATATTGATCTATTTATCAGCAGTCACAGGCACATGTGAGAGGTGCTGGGCTCATGAACATGTGACCTTGCTCCAGAGGGGACAAGCAATTAGTGGCTCTCCCCTTGAAGCCAGCTCTAGCATCTGCACTTGTGCCTGTGTCAAACACGTCAGCCAGCAGGACGGCAAACCAGACTCTTGTGGCGGAAGGCTGCAGCCCACTCCACCAGCCAGCCAACAGAGCCTTCCCCACCCATCGGGCTGGTAGGAGCAGTTCTCATTATCGCCCTGGGCAGCTGCTTTGCTACAATTATACACTACACGTGTACCATCACGGAAAACAGCCAAGACACGCATAGATCTATTGCCCCTCTCAGAGCCAGCATGGAGCACTCATGAACATCACGGAATTCCCATGTGCACATTGCATGGGGAGAACAAATACCCTGAGGCCACATGCAGTCTCAGCCCCCGCAGTACTTTGATACCAAGGGCACACATGGCCATACTTGCAGGGAGTTCTTGGGGTGAACCACAGGCGACTGAGCTAACCTGCTCCTCTCGCCCTCAGGAGTAACACTGCAGAGGACATGGGAGCAGGCAAAGTTTTTTTGAGAGACGGAAACAAATTTATGCAGTTACCTTTCAGAGCCAAAATTACTGGAGAAAACATTCTAAAGGTAATCTGAAAATACACCCAAAACACTCCCCAGACTTCAAACAGCTGAAAGCCACCTGGTGCTGGAAGGTTTATGCTCACTTTGCACATAAACTTTGTTATTTTTCTGAACTTAAGAAACAGCTGTTCATGTATTATTGTGGATCTGTGTCCTGTCCCCCCTGCAACTTATGGTGACTGCTTTAGCATTATGATAAAATATTCAGCTTTTGGTCTCTATCCAAACTTGGAACATCACTGACACACGTACAGCAAACTCTGTCTGAACTGTATCCAAATATCATCTACAGGGAAAGTGACATTGGTGCCTCCAGTTCTGCTCAGTTTCCCTGAGGCAGCTGCACTCGCCTCAACCGAGGCGCTGCAGGTCCAGCTCCACTTACTGCTCATGGCATTCCATGGTTTAAGCTAGTGGGGGAGCAAATTCCAGGAGTGCATACCCTTAACACAAGACTGTGGCAATGTCAATGACAGTCCATGCATTTACAGCTTGGGGGGGTCTGGGCAGAGATAGGACTCTATCCTATCACAAGTTACTTGAGAGTTTTCAAGGAAGTTTCAAGACCCTTCCAAAAATGGCTGGCCCTGAAGAGGTGCTCAGAGGGAGCACTCCTGCCTCAGCAGATAGCAGAAAAATACACAAACCTAAATTTTAAGATCACCGAAGAACACAACAGCATTAAGTGGATACTTTCCCAAAAGCAAGAAATATATATCTAAATTTAAATCAGTTGAGAAGAAACCATGCCTGCAACACAACAGAAGTGGTGCACTATGTTAGTGCTCCCAGTGGAGTTTACAGTCACCTTGATAAGGTGAGTCCCATGTGGAGGTAGAGCCCTCACGTGAAAAAACAACAGAGACAGAAAGCACAGGACTCACTTGTCCACGTCCACGTCCACGTCACAGCAATGCTGGAGTCTCATACCAACCTCAGTCCTCCAAACAGCTCCTACAAGAAGAGCTGCAGAGCAGCATGGCACCCAGGCTGGATGCAGGCTGGCCCTAGGGTGGAGCCCTGCAACCACCCACACTCAGGTGCAGGCACTTTGCTGAACCCAAGGAAAATGAGCGAGGACTCTTACTTTGCTTCAAAATGGCCTGTAGCTCTGTAATAATAAAAAAATAAATCCTCTCTGTGCAAAGCTTGTGGAGATCATCCACAGTCCACTGAGAGTTCAGTTTTTAGCCTTCACAAAGGCTTCTTCATGGCAAGTGCCTGTTACATGCTTGGGGATCACACACCAGCTCCCCTACTGGCATGCAGTTTGCTGATAATCGATATTCAGCTGGGGTTTTTTTCCTTTAAACATAGGAGATTTGAGTATCCCTTCTCCAGAGCTTTAGTCTCTCAGTCCCTGCTTCCTGGCCTGCAACCCCCAACAACGGCCTGAGGAGAGCCGGCCGCCATTTCCCCAGGCGAGGTGACCCTGAGTGTGGCGGCGTTGCGGAGGCCGCGGTGCTGCCTCTCTGCAGGGCCGGATGCCGCCTTCTGAGGGAGCGCACCAAGCTCAACGTGCAAGGGCTGCTTTCTGGCTCTGCCCTAGGCAGGATTATGTATTTTAACAGCTTCAGGGAAAAATATTAAGTACCCCAAACAGAGTCCTTGTTGCTCAGGAGAGCATGCGGAGCTGCACAGCACCCAGAGAACAGCTCACCCAGGCAGAGGCACAAACTCACCTGACACAGTTTCTTACTTAAAAGCTCCTTTCAACACAGACATGTATTTTTGACAGTGGTAACCTGCAGTTTCCCCTGCACCGTGCTGAGCTGCTGACCTGGCAGGAGCCCTCAAAAACGTGTTTGTCCTTATCTCTCTCCAAGCCTGGCTGCAAGTGAGTTTTGAGGGAAGTCAGCGATATTAAAGGGGACCACGAGTCCCCTTCTGAGGAAACAAAAGCGGCTGGCGCTGCTTAGACCCCCCTGGGGGGATGAAGCACCCTTCTCCATCTCCCAAAGCAACTGAGCAACTCAGGCAGGACGGGCTCTGCTCGCAGAGTAAATACCCGCAGCAGCAACTAGTTCCTTGCTGTGATGGACGATCAGGCAAGGCAGTGCACCCTGCAAGCAGGTGACTCCTCACAGATGTAGAAAAGACTCTCCTGCAGAAAGGGCCTCTCACACCCTGATTTACTCCAGCACGGCTCAGCAGAGACGCGTGGCCCCCCAGCCCTCGCTTGCCCAGCTGGGCTGTGCTCGCAGCTGCTTCCCCTCATTACAATCAGCAGCCCCTGGCGGAGGCATCTGGAGTCCTTCACCTTCACCAGCTCATGCCATTTCCCTTTGCCCAGAGCCCAGGCACCATGCAGCACAGCTCTCGGTGCAGAAAGCAAACGAAAATGGTTTCTGGGAAGAGAAATGCTTCTCCTGAACAGGAAAAATAATAGATAGAAATAAAATGTCCCTGTGCCTTGGTAGCAACAATGACAGTAGTGTTACCACTTCTCGTTTGATCATGATTCTTGATGTATTTGGTGTTTTCACTCTATCCCCAGCTTCCCCAAATCCTCTTAGAATTTTATTTTGAAGAAAAGTCCTCACCTAGTTTAATGACTATGACAAAAAGCTTGGAAGTGTGGTCCATATCTCTGAAAAACTCAGGAAAAACAAATGCAATGCCCTCTCATGCATATATATGCCTGTGCATATCTCACCTTTTCCTTCTGTTGTGGGTAAAGCTGAGGGTCTGCCCAGAACTATGTTGTTGTCTCTGGGCACCTACCATGTATTTATCGAAGCCAAAACCAAAACAGGGCTTGAAATAATTAACCATCATACATATTACAACCATATATATTAAAAAATATAAAGAGTATTCATATATATATATGTTCTCATACTTCTTTAATAATTTCTGTTAGGCTTTTAAGCCCCCAGTTTAAAAGGGGTGTCTGAAGTCTAATTTCTAGTTAGATTAGGTTAATTAGATTTCAGAATCCAATATAGATTCTGGTAGAATCTATAAATCTCACATGGAAGGACTGTAATTAAGAATGGCTTGAGAGAGAGTCATGTGAGCAGCAGGTCGGGTGGACCTTTCATTTACAGATAAGCTCTCTGAGTAAGTCATTCCTCCCTGATTTATACTATAAAATGCACATTAACCTTTTCCAAACAAAACCCAGCCAGAGTTGTATAATTTCTAAGACAGGGAAATGAGTGAAGAGACCAAGGTAACAGGAGTTAAAAATACATGTTTTAAAGCCTTTAGTAAGGCATTTCAGCATCATTCCTGTTTCAGTTTGGATTATTGCAACTTCCACTGCTGTAGTACCCCGCTCATTACTCCAGAGAGAAATCTAGAGACCAGGAGAAAACCTTAGGGGATACAAAATGTTGGTAGGAAGAATGAGAGTTAGGCTGTAGGTGTTTCTAAGCACAAGAGCTCATTGTCTGTGTTTTCAGTTGGTGTGAATCTGGTATAGTAGCTGTGATGCCTTCCTGTTGCCAAAGATGAGAGCTTTCCCAGTGATCACAGGGAAATTAATTAAAAAATGATAAGGAGTTGCATTCATATTTTGGGCTGTTGGTCTGGTAACATGAAATCGGAGTTGATTTTGAAGACTAGATGATTCCTGAAGTCCCTTCCAACCTGTGATTCTGTGATATATTTGGTAAGGCTTGCAAAACAAGGAGAAATTAGAATAATGGTCTTTTACTGTTTCTTTTACAGTCTGTTTACAGTTACTTCATTTTTTCATCTCTTGTATAGTTGGTAAAATGTAAATCTTGTTATAGCAGCACTTTATAATAATTCCTTTATTTCCTATACACAGTAGAGGGATAACTATTGCAGCAGTGGCTTGCAGTGTGGTCCCTGCTCTGAGTATGTCTTTGTCCCTGTAACTTCATCTCTGGCTTGGCAACGTCTGCTGGAGAGGAGACGATGAGAATCCTTAACGTTGCCAGAATGCAGGCCAGAAAGCATCATAAACTCTTTCCGATCTGCTTGCTGGATTATTACTTGAAAGCTAGCAAAAGCAGCGTGTGTGTGTGTGTGTCTCTGCCTAGGGGAGGGGTTCAATTACCTGGGATTCTCTGCAGATATTAGCAGTGTCTCATGGGGAATTCTCATTTAGTATGCAGAGAAAAAAAAAATCGCTGTGGCACTGATCATATGATTTGAAGACTCAATCCTGAAGCAGCACTACTGAAAAGGGGAGGTGAAACTGCGTAAGACACACTGTTCAGACAGCATGAGGCTGTGAGCAGCACACGAATTTTATTCAGCAGGCAGGAGGAGAGCTGCTGGATTGGTCTGTTAGCTGTGTAGTCGGGAAACCACAGGAAAGCTTTATTTCTGGCAAGCCTGCGTTTTGTCAGGATGCACCACTAGTGTTACTAGAAAAAAAAAAGCAGCCCGCTGCTACGTGAGATTAAAAGATAGAGGCAGTGATAGCTATAGAAGATCACTGTGAAACCCATTTGATAACCACCTTAAATACCCCCTCAAGAGTGAATGTAACTGCTGGAGAGCGCTGGTTCCAAGTGACTGAATGGAAAGTATGGTGAAAAGGATGCACGTTCAGAGGAAGTGTTTCACTGACAGCAGAGCAATCTAGAGGAGAACTTCTACCTGCATTGCTGACATCTGGGAAAAATAACATAAGAAAGCACTCGGGTGCCAGGATTCTTGTATTCTTCTTCTTCCTGAGTCCTGGAGAGGGATTTTGTGGTCCCCGCCCTGAGGAAAACACCAACCAGAACCTAGAATACTGCAGACTTTCCAAAGAACAGGCATGGTACAAAATGTGATTTTGGTGTTTTTCCGCAGGCGACTCAGCCAAAGACCTGCTGTTGAGGAGCTAGAAAGAAGAAATATACTCAAACGTGAGTATTTTTTTCCTGAAGTATTTTATATGTGTTTGTTGAAACCAGTGATTGCATTTCTAGAACATATTATTTTTAAACAGACAAATTCATTCACTGGGATTATTTTCTGTACCTTAAAGTTTTAATTTTTCACATGTCCAGGGTTCCAAATACTACAGGAAACAGAATTTACATCTTGACAAAAGGCATGCAATTTAGTATAGAAAAAAATGTGACTTGTTCAAATTTAGGCTTTCAAATCATTTTCATTCTCACTATGCTGTTATGGATGTCCAAGAGGGGAATACAATCTTAGTGTTACTCAGTGCCATGAGATGTGGACTGACATTTTTTGAGATGTGGACTGTCATGGCAAACAGTCCACTGAACACCACCAAGGCTGAAGTGGGATGGAGAAAGCATCCTTGCAGAGGCGTGATTCTCCTAGCAAGTCCATTGGTTCCTATCATTAGAGATCTTCCCAAAGACCAGTCAAAGAAAGATCATTGTGAGATATCAGAGTTATTAAGAGACAGTTCTGGGCCTGTTATGGATGCTGACACAGGGGAATGTTCTCAACATCTCTCAAACAAACACAAGGCAGAAACTTGCAACTCTCTTTCTAAAGATGGGTGTTCAGACCTGGGGAACATGGTGATGAACATAATCCCTTTCCTTACTGGTGCTGGGAATCCTCTAAGTTAGGGAAAGGTGAGGGGGAGCTTTGAAATTGCCTCCATTACAGGTCTCAGACAGGAGAAAGGGGGAGGCCATCTGCCTGAAGGAAAAGGATATTACATCTGCTCTTTTCATGGTCTATTTAGTGTTAAAAGACAAAAACCCACAATGATGTGAACAATCAGTTGTTTCCCATTAAACAAGCATAAAACAAAGCCACACAAGTTTATGTCATACAGGCAATGCTGCCTATGCTGATTAATATTTAATTATTAACGTGATTGTAATTCACTAGGAAAAAAGTTATCTAGATCTTGTTACCTAAAACTTCATGTCTCAGAACTTTCTTAGCAGTTCATAGAAAAAAACCTTATGCTCTTGCCATTGAAGTTATTGGGGATTTCATTTCAGTTTTAACCCAAAGGAATTCCACAGTCAACTTATATTTATTGGTATTTTCAGTACTGTTCCAAGGCATACATCGCACACGGTAAAATTAGATGTATTTAACACATGCAGAGCTAAATGACAAAAAGTATACATTCTTTGCAAATGTGAATGGATGAACTTGGCCTAACCCTACCTGTCATCTGCCTCAAGAGAGAGGAAAAAGCAGTAACCCAAGATTCTGAAATATGTGGGGCTAGATTTTCAAGAGCCAGTACCTATGATCTCTGAAAAATCTGTTTCTTTGGGGTTTTTCCTGGCTAAGGAAGAGCTGATTTCTACTGAAAAAATCTGTTCCTTTATGTTTACTTTTTGAAGTGTGCTGGTTACATCCTTAATCTGGGTTAAACTGACCAGTTTTAATAATAAAAAAGTTTGAATACACACATATAATGAGCTTAGAAAGAGATAAAGCAGAAAGAAGATAAAGGAGAATTAAAGATATCTCCTGAATGCCAGCTAAACATACTGGTCTAGATTTGTATCTCATTTAAAGAGCTCCCAGCAGGGAGCAAATTTATTGACTTCAGTTCAGTTGCTCAAGCTTTATATAGGTTCAGCTGAGATCAGAACCACTTCTATTTTATTTACCTTTTCCAGTATATAAAAAGCTAGGTATCCTGTAAAGAGCTAAGGTCGTCACGTAGCTGTGTCAGTTGCAATCTTAAAAGGCTGGACAGATGCCACAACTCCTGTCCCAGTTTCGAGTGAATTTGGAAATTAGTAAAGTCTCCTTTTATTAACAGGGATATTGACTTTCTTGTTACGGACTTTAAAAACACCTGGATTAGGTCTGACATGCAAAACTGGAGCAGCGTAAAGCCCTTCAGTGAGATCGCTACAACCTCCTCCAGGTTGTAAGAGTTTTACGGTTGTGTCCTAAGCTTCCTAACATCTTTGATGTTCACAATACACACTGCTAATGGAAGCAATGCTACCCCCAGCGCTGTTTTAAGCACTAGTAATTCACATTCGTACAACTCCATCAAAATGAGAAGCATATTGCAAGTGCCTCAGTGCAACTACTATGTTATTTTAAACAGATCTTGGTAAGATTGAGAAAAGTGATATTTTATCTCCCTTAGGGAGATGTTTCTGAGATAAAAGTAATACTTAAGAAGCAAACTTTAAGCCAACACTTTCTTACAATTTTGTTGCTCTTCTGAGTCTTTTAACTGTTGAAACGCTGCCGGTTTACCACAAAGCATGAAAAACATGAACTAAAATCACGACCCAGGTGTTCGCAGGTTTCCTTCCTGTATTCAACAGAAAGCTGACATTCACATTCAAGAAGGCAGCATCTCTTAAATCACTCTGTAAAATCCCAGGTTCATTCTTAACGGCAGAAATTGTTTTAGTGTCACGCACAGCTAAGAGTTCCCTGAATAACTCACAGAGCAGCAAAATGAATTACAGCACTGCACATGCACTTCAGAACTGGGAGCGTCTCTCTGCTGAGATTTATAAAACCAGCCCTTGCTAATGAATGGATCTAAGCGTAGGCAGAGTGACGCTGATGGGAAAAACCTCTCTGGTTTGTCTCTATAATAACGCCTGAGTTTTATAATGCCCTTGCTAGCATTTCCTATCAAATTTATCTTTATTTTTTTCTAAAAGAACTATTTCTTTTACTTCTTGAAGCTGGGAATAAGCACTGAACCTCAGTAAATGTCTCACAGAAATGGGTCACTAACCATGTTTAGTATACTTGGAAAAGCATTTTTTTAATTGGAAATATGTACTTGTGTTTTTTCTTTAGGAATTCTATCAGCACACATCACAGTCATATCTTAAAAAGGTACTACGCCACCGAAAATTCTTTTCTTTTAATAAAAAGAGTTAGGAATATCTACTCTAAAAGGGGTGAATTAAAACTGAATGAAGCATATTAGTAACTTCATCAGGTATTCTACATCTTAGAATACACTCTACTTTTTAAAGCCTGTTCTCTTTTTAAACATTCCAGACTTAAATAGTTGCTCATCCCTGACAAAGCACTAATTTTAACTGTCCTATTCTCTTTTAAATTTGTGTGCCTTGCCTCCAAATTGTAGTATAGCACATTATAACATTTGAGATTAATTTGATTTACATTTCTACTATAGCCAGTTGTAGCTATGCACTACGACGTTATTTTAAATAGATACTTAAGACTGCATTTCAGTGTAATCTAATGAGTATAAAAATAAGGGAGAAGAATACTTCATTACTAAAAATACCATTTTGGAAACTCATCTGCAGTGCTAGTGCTTTTTTGAGGCATATTAAAAATCACGTGTGTGCTTTAACACTGGAAATACCCAATGCAAGTGGTACAATAAACTTCACAGTAGTATCTAGAGAGTCCCAGAATGGTTAAACATTTTTCTCTAGGCCTTCAGCTTTGTTCAGGTCATAGGCTCAAGCCTTAATTTAGTAACAGATAGTACTAGAAATAGAAACACCATTAACTCGTTTCCTAAGGCAAAGGATATATTTCACACAGTGTTACAGCACTCTAGTCTATTTTTAGATCCAGTGTGTAGGAGTTATCATGGCTTGAATGCTAATAGGCACAACACACAAAAGCAAGCTGGCTTAGGTTAGAATGTAACGCTACAAAAGAAAACCCTGTGAGGATAAAGAGGTTCTAATGTCAGAGGCATATCCTGAATAGCAGAGGGAAAAAGCGTGCAAGTCAAAGATAACCCCTGTGGCAGAGTGACCATCTAAAGATGTAGCCTGAGAATAAGGTCATACAGGAAAGAACATAGTTTCCCTGGAGCTGCTGCAATAAGTCTTTTCAGCAACTACAGCAATGAATGGCTCCAGCTACGTGGAGAATAAAAAATAATGATTAGCTATGGAATATTTTGATTTTCCTTCTAAAGTTTATACAGTCGGAGAGTTGGTGTGGCTGCTGTTGCTTTATTAAACCTCCTTAGAATTGGAGTTTAGAACACAGGAAAAGCTGACATTGGCACTAGAAGGTTGTCCTTACAGAGAGGTAACTGTATGTTCTAATAGAGAACCAGAGAGATGTACTGACCTAACAAAACACGCAGCTAAGAACCAGCTACTGATTCTTCTATGCCTTAAATTATTGTTGCCTGGACCTTTGGAAACTACTGATCCTCCTCATGAGGAAAGTAATCTTTTTTTTATATTCTCCGCAGAAAGAAATGATCAAACAGAACAGGAAGAAAGAAGGGAAATCAAACAGAGACTGACAAGAAAGGTAAAAATCTCACAACACCTATTGGTTTTTAGAAATATAGCAAAGCTAGTATCACATCAACCGGTCATAGAGGACACTAGTACACAAAACCTCCTTTAGCATACATCCTCCTCAGCAGTGTCTGAGACAGTGGTATCTAGTAATCTCAATTGTAAAAATAGCTACCTTATCGCAGCTACATGAGACTTAGTAGAATATTTACATATAAACTTTAAAACAGAAAATGGATATTTGCTCACACACTGCATGTTTTGCAACTATACTGTTAGAAAACAACTGCTTCAGTCTTTGCAGCCACCAGTAGTGGAGCTGCCTCCCTGCTGAGCACCAGGTGTGCTCCCACAATAAATCTCTCTGTGCATTTAAGGTATTCTCAGAACTAGACCTTGTTATTGCTCTGTTCTTAGGAACCCCTACTGGAATTATAAGCCAAATATGCTGTTAACTTCTTAATGCCAAACTGAAATTCTCACAACAGGTCCTGAAAGCCTGACACAGACAATCTGTCGCTGACTGTAGTAGAAAACCCCAACAGCATAGGATATTATACATAGATATTAAATTCATTATTATTCCTTTACATAATGTAAATGCATTTTATCAATATCCAGGTTAAAATATTTTCCTCTTTTGTCCGTTGTAAAGCCACTGTGCTGAGCCCGCAACTCCATTTAAACCGTTATTACACTCCTAACAATCCTCTGAAGGACTGAATACTTCCCTGAAATTTCCAAGGGTTTGGTTTTTTTTCTTCCATAGACATAAATGCACACTAAGCTAAGGTGGGAAGCAGAAAATGTTACACGTTTTATTGATATGTTTGTTATTAACACTAGTTTTCTTTTACAAAACTATTTAATACAGCTCAACCAGAGACCTACAGTTGATGAACTAAGAGACAGAAAAATCTTGATTCGATTCAGTGATTATGTGGAAGTGGCAAAAGCACAGGACTACGACAGGCGAGCAGATAAACCGTGGACAAGACTATCAGCAGCAGATAAGGTACTGGCATAATTAAAATGACATATTGCTGCTTTCTACTTGCTTTGCCTATAATGATACATCAGATCCTGCAAAGACATTTAACCTCTGGGCCATTTAATCTCTGTAAATGTTACCAATATTTTTTATGCTGAAAGCATACTGACCGATGCATACTGTCATTAAAAAAATGCTATTTGTAAAATGCCTATTTAGTACTATAAAGGCTTCTACGCAGCCCACCAACTGATAGGAAAAAAATGAGGAGGATACAATATTTCTTAAGGCTTTAGGGCTGCGACTCAGAAATATTTCCAGCCAATGCAGTATTAATATTTATCCCCAGATTGGAAGTTTTGTCCCAAACATGCAAATACCCTCCACTATGTTTCTAAACCTGCAAATATTTCCTTTCCTGTGTCCTACGAATGCTCGAGGAGTCACTTGATCCCACGTTTTCACGAACATAAACAACCACTTGGTTTTGTTCCGTCACATACCTGCCACACAGCTGATTAACATCCTAATTTAACTTTCACATTCAGTAGTAAGAAAAATAGCTCAGCACGATTCCAGAAAGAACAGCTGCTGAATAAGTTTCGCAGTTTGAGGGCTGCAGCAAGCAGAACAAGTTGGGATGCTGAGATAATTCCCGGGTAAACTTACTGCTCTGTGCTGAGATGTGGAGATCGAACACTTCATTCTCCATTCCAGCCTCTCCCCAGTAAAAAGCGTAGCACGTGGTTTTAGAGGACTCGCATAGAAAAGGAACAATGTCTGTCCACTACGGTAGCTGTTCTCCTGAGCTCACTAAAACAGTGAATAAGCGATTATTTATTAATCAGTGGAATAATGATATTGTCTTCCCCTTGTATGCACCGGGTATATATTAAAATTAGGCTTTTCCTAGTTTTACTGGGTTTATACTGTTAACTAGGCAGGTTTGTAAGCTAAGAAGAAAGTGTCAGAGTTCAACTGCATATACTGGTGGCATGTCAGGAATTCAGGGTCAGGAGTTTGACCTTTGCATTTGTGAATGAAAAACTTCTCTTTCAGAGTAGACGCATTATTTTTCCTCATTTTTCTTTTAATAAGCCAAATCTCTGTATGTAACATGAACATGGGTATAAGCCTCATAATTTTAGGTAGCTAAACTACGAAGTACCAAATGTATAAGAATCCGTGAAAGCACCAGTATGTTCCAGTTCACTCACAGCTGCCATTTAAACAGAACGCTCTCATTTTTGTAGTCTTGAATTTCATTATATTAAGCACCAAAAGAGAACATCTTTCTTCACTCATGACCATGCAATCCTATGGATGCAAGTGGTAACACAGCCTGGATGGGTATTTGCAGGTTGCAATAGGGCAAACGGTCTGATTTTTATTTAAAAAATGACACACATTGAAACTCCATAAGTCAGTTGACCAGCTGATCCATTTCTCAGCGATGTGTCTTAATCCTTAACAAATTTTAACTGGAACCTTAGTGAATGTGAGACAATAAGCACTATGGGTTTAGTCTCCTGTCAGAATTGCTTCTAGACCGAAGCGACCCTGTCAGCGATCAGTAATGAACGGTAAGAAGTCTCGTATCACCAGGCCACATCACCCAAATACCCAGCATCTCCCCTGGCATAGTGTGCTGTGCTCTGCCAAACACCTATTGTTTCAGCCTTAGAAAGCTGCTGTTCTGCTCTGCAAGTCTGGTGTTTTACAATGCTTATAAATACAAAATTATTTGTTAACCTTCTTCTATTTTCAATTCCTAGGCAGCAATTCGGAAGGAGCTAAATGAATACAAAAGTAATGAAATGGAGGTACATGCATCAAGCAAACATTTGACGAGGTCAGTTTTCCAGCTATTTATTTCTATTTCCTGCTAAACCCAGCCTGCTTGAGTCCTGAATCTGTCGATTTTGCTCTTACGTGCTGGATGTGGGAGAAGAATAGGTAAAGGAAGCTTTATTTTAAAAGAAAATAGAAGTGTTTCTCTTCCTGTTCAGAACCTGGCTCTTCTGATTTTTTTCCCTTTGATTAGCACGTACTGAGAAGCCTCCAGACCTTCTCTAGAACATCTCTCAGTTTGCATTCTTTGCACCACAGATTTAAAAGCTATGACAAAAAAATTAAATGTAGGGTATGTTTCTATGTTACATAGAAAACAAGTGATTTTTTTAAAAGTAGCCGAACAACTTAATACACTGCATAAAGGTTTTTAAATTAAATGGACTTGAGTGTGCAACCTTATCATCACGAACATTGCACCTTCCCTGCTAAGAGATCTAGAATTCTGCATACCGTAACAGGACATATATGCACGATACCCATAAGTAACGCAGTTGTTCTAATTGGATTTGTTCTAATGGATTCAGCCTGTAGCTTTGAGTCTCTCTTGCACGTCAGTCCAGCCGCTGTTGGAAGGAGCGCCACCCCCAAAGCACACTTAACGGCAGTCCAGGGGAGAGGTCAGGAGGGAGAACTGGTCTGGACTCTGTCACTCTCCGAGCGGTTGGGCCAGTGTGAACCCAGTCAATCCAGCCCTTGCTTCACACGCCAGTGCCAAGGACCAGGGCTGTGTTTAAATGTGCAAGAAAACATCCATTTCCCTTTTCTAAGTGGGGAAAGAAATGTGAGAGAGGCTGATTCCACAGGCACCACTGCTTGCAAAGAGACCTCGTTAGAGAAAAAGTGAAATAGCAATCGGTTATTTCCTACAATTTCTGTGAGGTCTCCTGAGCAAGTCCATTGCTCTTAAAATACAACCTAGGGAGCTGCTCGGCGCACAGCGTACTCTCGCCCTGCCTGTAAGCATTCTCAGGTGTGTTGCTGCTAAAACAAGTTGCCTAACACTGTGCTAGGGAACGCGATGTGCAGTCTCGCGTTCTGGAAGGCTGCTTATTTCTGGAACAAGTTCCAGCTTAACTGGGCTTCGGCTGTTCAATGAAGAGAAAGTCTAGGTAAATCCACTTTGGCCTTTACGGCTCGTGTACATCGGTCTAAGTGTTACACTTATATAACTCTAGACTGTTCAGTGCAATTGTCAGGGCCCTTTTAATGTTACAGGACTCAGACTCGATGTTTATGGCAAGACATCGCTGCACTGATAGAATGAAATACAGGGAAAAAAAACGGGATGGTTGCAGTTTAAGCCTGAAAGTGAGATATACCTTCTCTAATTGAAGCTACCTGGGGAGTTTAAGTAGATTATCATGATATATTCTAAAATTTGTTCAGGATATTAGGAGTAAACAGGCTTACAATTTACAATTAGTGCTAAGGCATTACAAATGACTGGGGCTTTAATTACATATCTCAGCCAAAAGAACAAGCCTCCAGAGCAAGAGTATATTTATTCCCGACAGACTCTTAAGACCGTTGTATATTAGACCAACAGTATGTCCTCATATTTTCCAGAGCATCAGCTCATCAGTGCTGAACTCTTACAAAATAACAAGATCGCTGCACAATAAAAAATATTTCTACAAATGACAAGCCATTGCTTAATTCCTAAAAGAAGAAAACCCAAATCAACCCCAGACCTGTATTTTCACTTGCACCCCCAAATAACTGTAAACTGGTTACAGTGGGCCCTGAGGACTGTCACTGAACTAGTCGTGGCATATGTGTGGAAAGGTGCTGGTGAAAATTAAGACTTACAGTCACTCATACTCTTCAATACTGTTACTATACTTTTTTTTAAAAAAAAAACAGTATTCGTTCTGTTTAAAACATTTTTGTTAATCTAACACAGAATTTAAAAAAATTATATATGTATTTTTTAATTTCAATGTGGTTTGAAAAATGTCTCTATTTCTCCTAGATTTCACAGGCCATAGAAATTTTCTTCTGAGAAGAATCTGTCTTTACTTTTTGATATTGCTGCTGAACACACATCAGGGAATATAAGTCTTTCCCTAAAGTTCAGTCCAGGATACCTTGATGTTTATGTGAAAGAAGGACTCTGCAGACGAAGTCTCTGCAGCACTTACATACAGAAAGAAACACAAGAGACGTACTTCGCTCTGAAGTCAGAAGAGCGGTGGCCTGTGGAGTGGGACGATCTGCTGAAAAAGACCGAAGTAAAGCTACTTGAAAAAACCTACCACTCTCCTTTCACACTTGTTTTAAACTGTTTTGCAGTCTATCTTGGAAAAGGAGATGATGTGCATGTACAGGCTTTACCATTCCAAGGCCTCTGACATAAACGGACGTGACACACTGTCATCCAGCATTACGTTGACAAGACATTTTGAACTTACCACAATTAGTTTGTAAAACACTTAAGTTCATGTTCTAAAAACTAATTTAATGTATTATAATTTCATTCTTTTTTATATAATGTCTAACAGAATCACAGCTGCAAGCATTTTTGATTCCTGTTACTTTTGTTCTTTAATTAAATAACTACTTATTGCAGGAAATGAACACGTTTCCTCAAGCTCTTTTTTCCCCAGGGACAGCTGGGAAGGGAGGACGTTACAATTATTATGCCCCAGATCATACTGCTTTATCGACAGAGTCTTCAAAAGGATGATCTTAACTAAGGCTTTCCGTCTTGTGGAGTATCCATGTGTTGGACCAGATCCTAACCAGCATAACACGATGGTCATTCTACACTAGCGGAGGTTCTGGCCCTCTAAAGAATGACAACTAAATGTAACAATGTACTTTGATGTTTGGCAAATTATGTTAATGCTTTTCTGACCGTAAGAAGAAAAAAAAAGCTACTAAATGCTAATAACAAAGCAAATAGAACTGGTTGAGAAAAATGTAAAGCCAGACATTCTAATAATGCTTGACATCTAGAAACATCTGGGAATTCTAAAGACTACTAAAAGGCAAAACTTAGGAGAAAAAAAAAAAATACACTGATAGCTGGAAAGCATGCCTGACGAGACAGCAACAGAATGGCCCATACACTCACAGGATAAAAATTTCTCTGTGAGAGGCTTAAATGCTATCCCTTTAGGAAGACATTCAATGTTAAGAACTTGAAAAGGCACCATCCTGTAGCTTCATTGAGATGGTCTCTCTCCATGAAGCATGAAAACAATAAAGAAAATACAGTATATGAAATTGTTTGCATAGACTACTCCTAAATTGCTGCAAGGTGGTGAATAGAATCAACGCAAACAGTGGAAGGCCTAACTTTCAATTCTCTTGTGCTGCTCAGCAGGGGATGAAATGATGGAGATACAGTGCTATTCTTTGGACAAACTAATGTTTAAGGATGGAAGGTAAGAACATACAGCGCAACACTTACACGTCAGTAAGGGCAATGCTAGAAGAAACTGCGGGATCACAGGAGATGTGGTGGCCAGGACCAATAGAGCTTGCTAGCTTCGCTGTAGCTAGCTCTAACTTTGTACAACTTTTTAACGTTTGACTTCTGTGAGTATCAGTTGAAGGCTTGAATTGCCCAGTTACTTCATCCAAAGATTTTCTTTTTTCCTATTTATTGCAATTTTATAACTTGCTGGCTTTTCAGAGAAACAGGTAACATTATAAATAATCTTTTAACATACTGTTAATTATATTTATCAATAATTTTAATTTTATTATTGATAAAATACTATTAATCCTAAACAACAATATAATGATAGTCCAGGTGTAATATACAAAAAGGATAAACAGAAAGGAGAGAAAGATTTCTTCATCAGAAGAACCATTTTTAGTTTGAGAACAGTAGATGACCCACTGTTAACTATAAACTTGACTAACAATCCGTGAAAGTAACACCCCTATTTAGCAGCGATGCATACTTTCACTGGTAATAAAAATATTGTATAAAACACATTAAAATGATGTTGAAAAATAAAATTAAAATATTTTAAGGGTAGCTTAGAGCAGCATTTAAAATTTGAAACAATGCCTAGAGCTGTGTTACTAACGGCGCTTAACCATCTTGTAGTTACGCAGCAATATGCTTTGCTGCTTCCCCCTGTTCTCAGCTCTCCTTCCATCACAAGCACCCCAGCCTTTTTTCTGCTTACTACCGGTAAGAGACAGAAAGCTGTGACTACTTCAGAGCCACACTGTCAGCTAACTGCTGTCAGCTTATTCGTGGGCAAGTCTATCAAGTGGTTTGGAGGCTGCATGCGTTCCCTGGGCCACGTACTGCGCCCTGTTACTGCTGGAACTTAGGACGGCATCTGCCGGAAGGATGTTTAGCTTAGCGAGGCTGTCCTCCTCGTGCCACTGCTTCCCAAGGGAAGAAAGGAACAGGCCTGCAGTGCCCTATCACTTCATATAGGTGCCTGCTTTGAATGACACCTGGGGTTTCCCATCCACAAACAAAAAACCCACCAAAAAAAACCCCAAAACTGATCTCCCTGTGCAGAACTTTGCCCTTGTGAATACTCCCCTGCAGTATGCTTCATGTTCTTACATTTGTTAAATTTGGCTGTACTTGCTCCAAGCTTTTAGAAGGTAATAGGGTGGGGCGAAGACTTATAGATGGACAATAACATTTCATACTTCTATTTTATCATGAATCCTCACTTAAAAAAAAAAAAAAAAAATCACAGTTGTGTTACTTTTCCAATATGCACTCACTGTAAGAAGAGAACTGGGCCTTGTGGTGCACTTTTTAAAACCTAGTACGGTTAAGAGAAAAACATTGTTTTACATAGAGATAAAATTCAATTGGACCGATAAAAAAAAGTTTAACATCTCATGAGGTCCATCTAGTGGAGACGACAGTGATCACAGTCTCAAAAAAAAACCAAACCAAAACCCCACAACCAAAACCCAAACAAACCCCACAAAATCAGAGGCTCAGAAAAATTAGAAAAGCATGAAGTACACTTATGTAGATGGTATGAGTGGACCAAATTATTTACTGGCAATTTCAGTGTAACAATTTCCAGAGACAACGTAGCCTTATGGTTTTAAAATTAATTAATAAGAAATATATTTAATGTGCAACCAGTTCTGTTTACAATAAACCATTTCCCATCAGGGAAGTCTAAGAACACCAATTTCTCTGCGTTCTGCTCTCAGTGCACACTGGACAGAAACCTATCACATCTGTTTCTGATCTGAGAAGTTGTTTTTTAAAGATGGCTATTTTCAGGAAGGATAAAAGCAATCTTTTTCATAAAGCCGTAGATTAATTTAGGTGGGTAAGAACCTAGGTCCTTTCCAAGGGCATTGGGTCCCATCCCCTGCTCTGAGCGAGGCTAACTTTGAAGTTACCGTAGGTTGCTCACAAAACCCGAGTTCAGGCTACAATATGCGAGTATGGACTTCTTTTTTCTTTAATTTAAAGACAATTTAATTTAAAGACAATATTAATATAAATATACAGAAGTAATTTAGAAATCAATAGATTTTCCCATTTTCTTTGAGGATCTCTGTCAGAGTTTTCTACCATAACTTTACCTTAAAATTCAATTTTAAATCATGCCATTTTTCTCTCTGAAAATAAACTTTAGGAAACGGTTACTCTCAGAAGTAATGAAGGATAAATCAAAGATACATGAAGTACCTGTAGGACAGAGACATTGCATGGGCAAGCCAGCAAAGAGTTAATAAAAGGAAACTGGTGAGTTATCACCAAGATGGAGACAGTGGTGATGTTCAGCAGGGAACTTCTGGATTAATATTTGGAAAAAATGATAGGTGGGTTTGAAGAAAGTCAAATCAACGAGACCCAAGTAACAGACAACAACTTAAAATTATGAAAGCCAGTCTATGAGACCTTTTAAAAAACAATTAGACAATAACAGCAGCAATTTAGCATAATTGCAGCGTTCAGAACTAGCTGGAGTGAAATTAAGTAAGAGTTTGAAAGATATGTTACTGAAACCATGCAGTTTGTATGAGGAAAAGAAAAAGATTAAAGAACACAACTGTAAGTAACGGTCTCTGTGTTGATAATAAAAGCAGTATTAGGACAATAGAAAGGAAACTGAGGAAAGACAGAGGAGTTCAGAGGGTAGAAGGGATAATGGAAGAAATGACAGAGAAGCGTGTATTATGTTAAAGACAACCAAGAGGTTGTCAAATAAGAGGTAAAATGGAATGTACAATAAGGGCTATGAGGCAATTAAGTTGTGAAGCGCTGTTACACCCAAACTGGCTAATATATTCTTCTGAGACCTCTTTGGTCATAACAGCCGCTAAAGACAAGCACATACCATCCTCAGCCTTGGTCCAGAAGCTGTGAAGTGGTGTTAGTCCGGTGCTGAGTGAGCTCAGGCTCCTGAGATCCTGGGAGTGTTAATCTGGAGTCAGTTCCATGGTAAAGAGACAGTTCTGCACGTGGTAACGGAGACAAGCTCCAAGACATGCACATTCTATGAGTTATTGTCTGCATCTGTTACTTCTTGATCAGCTGTGAGCTTTTAATCCCCATTTTTTAAGAGAACTTAAAGGAAAAATATTAAAGAAATTGTTCTCAACCTGAAAAGTTTACAGTATATACATGCAGGATTGCAAGTTAAAAAAAGATTACAAGATTGTTAAGGAACTATAAAATGCAAGGTAGCTTTTTGCTTAATTTAAAAGCACATTGAGAGAAGTACTAGCTTAGAAGTTGCCCATCAGAAGAAGAAACCTTCTAGCTGATACGTGGCAACAATGGAGGAATGTAAATTATGACTCACTGGTCGTTTTCTTAGGAAATCTTCTGAAATCTAAGTATATGACTCTCATTCATATACGTATTACTGATTTAAAGCAAAATAGTAATAACATCATTTTGTAAAAAAAAAAAGACAGACAATATACATTTTTCTTGAAATATTTAATATGATTATTTGCAACACAGTTCAACCACAAGTGTCAGAGTTTTGTTTTCTCTTAGAAACTCCTACTGAAGTCTAACAGCACAGACAAATAGGACTGAGATCAAAACAGGCAATTTGATCCCTAAACAATTTCTGACTGTATTCTGGATCAGACAAAAAGGGTATTCTGTACACACAGACCCAAAACGCAGCTTCAAAGTGAAATTCAAAGCGATTTCTCTGCAAGTCAGTTAAATAACCTATAAAAATTGTTAAAGACTTCTTAAAAAATAGCATGTGCTAAAAATCCAAGAATTTACATATTGCATTTGAGCAAGTTCAGTAAAATAATTCCAAATCTCACATATAAAAGAAGTCTTATCCACAAAGGTTTTAAGGAAAATATGCTTTCATTACAATAGTTTTTCTTGAATGTAAAAAAAATTTTTTCAAATCTCACATTACAAAACAATGCTTACATTCACCTTGAATTTCAGGAAGGTATCTGAAAATATTACTTCAGAATTCTATCTTCTGATAGAAACAATGTCTGCAGTCCTCTGCGAACATTACACAGTTCCTCTTCATGCTGTGTGAAAAGCATTACATTTATCACATAATTCAAATTAAAAAAAAAAAAAAAAAAGGAAGATTTTAAGTATTGTAGTTCTGGTGCACAGTACATGCTGCTTTTAACATACCAGATACAATACTTCTCCAAGTCAACATTCAGCCTATTAAGACTCAGAACTAAAACAGAATATCCGTAGCCACCTGCTGCTTTTATCACCCAAGTAAGGTTTAAAGTATAACATGTCAGTGATACTTGGATTCTGACTAATTTTTATTTTTGATAAGGGACTAAATTACTAAAAATTGCAATTTCTAGTGTTCAAACAGCTATACTTAAACAATAAATAAAAATGAGGACAAGATAACTTCATTTACCATTTCTTTAAGAAGTTTCTCTTGGAGTCCTTTTATGTCTTCTTTCATCAGATGCATCTATAAAAAGATACTGAATGCATCCTCTCTGCTCACAACTGGTAGCCCATTTTCAAGAAGACAGTTACATCCCTAAATGGTTTATAACAGAGATACAGATGCACACACATCCACCTGCCTAAGAAAAGGGACGTGTGTTGTAAAGTTGTACTTTCTTGGATGATGAACACTGGTAAACAAAGCCACAGAATACATCTTGCAGCAGTTTTCCAGATAATTGCACACACCTTCTAACGGGACAAATCCAGCCCTAAAACACTAAAAATTATTACATTAAAGGATATCTTATGACAATGAAAAACTACAAAAATACTTACTTGGCATTAAAACTATGCTGAGGACAAAGACTTTCTATGGAAAAAAAAGGCAGTACTGATATCTGTTAGTAAAATTAAAGAATTAAAAATTATTAAAAAGAGGAAGGAAGAAAGAGTTCATCATACCTCTGAAGTAAAAATACGTTCTTCATAGTCAACAGTATGGTAGATGTTCTTTTCAAATGAAGTTTTAAGAATCTGAATTCTAAAGAATTAAAAGGCAGTTCAAATGGCTTTGCTACATATGAACTTTCCACACACATCATGGATACAGCCCATTATTTGTACTTAATGACAGGGATAAATATTATGATCATTGTTAGTACTGGAATAGACCAGCAGGTATGTGGAGAAATTTAGATGGAGAATAGTTAAATTTTCCCTGTAACTTAACATTTTAATCTCATTTTCTCATCTCACCTACTGTCTGTAGTTCATGGAAGAGAGAAATTACATGAGAATAGTAGCTGGCCTAACTTAAACCTCAAATGAGCAGAACACAAAGCTCCACCAGGGATTAATGCAGTCTACTAACCTCTGTTGCTCATTTTTCATGTATGTACTAAAAGTATGTGTATGTTTTCTCCAAAAGGTCTGAAAAGAAAAATATTAACAGATGATAATCAGTAGGAACTAGTATTTTCTAAACTAAAACTGACTGCTATCTAATATGAATAAAATAACCTACAACCACAGACCCAACACAGAATGAGTAGGAGTTACAGTCACCACAGAAGCCTGAAACAAAAAATAATAAGCTTAGCTGGCAGGATGAGGCACTTCAGGAATTCTGTTTTCATGGAACCAGTTTCACAAAAATCTGTTCCATAACAGCTTTAGAACAATGAAAAAGAACATGCATAGCACTTTAATCAGACTTTGCATATAATTTAAGCCACAGCTTCAGAGTGAAAGAAAAAGCGGATATAGACTTGTGTTTATATGAATATTTGTATAATGATTTTTACATTACAGCGTACAGCAGACCCACCATGTCAACTGGTTTGTCACTGAACGCACAGAAAATCAGGTTCGAATGCCTACGTGGTGTTCCTAAAATACAGGCCAATTGAAAAAACGGCTCATGAATTGGGTTAAACAGCCCATTAAAAGTAGCAGCAGTAGTTTATTCTAGGAAAAAACCCATATAGTGGTGACCTAGAAATTCTAGGAGCATAGCATTAGCTAATCCTAACACCTCAAATTCATTATTTGAAATTTGACCCAACTTTAACAAAATTATAAAGGCTTTTAAAATCAGAGTTAAATATCTAAAGCTAAAGATGATATGAATAATCTATGGATTCCATAAGAATTCACTTTTCTCCATGATCAAGCAATTAAAATACAAACCGAGAATTCTTTTTCCATGTTTTTCAGGGACTGAGAATCTTTTTCAAAATTCTCAAGTTCCTCAAGGAGAGTAAAATGAAATTTGTCCAGCTGCCTGATCCTACCAAAACAAAATGAGTTGCTTTTAGAAGGCATTCATTGGATTTTAAGGGTGTTTTAAAAGAAATATTTTGTTACAGACCTGCATTCATGAAGCTGGTAACTCATTGTTGTCAAATGCTCATGGGCAGCTCTTAATGATTGCTTAGTAAAATGATCCATTTTCTGTGAGCGGCTCTATGAGGATGTTTTAACATTAAATTCAGATTATTTTCACTTTAGGAAAAAAACCCTGTAGTTTAGTACTGTAATTGCTTAGTATCAGATCACAGTGAGCAAAAATCCTTTTTTTTTAATTATCTCCCTAACCTTTAAGGAAAAGCTTTTTGTTAATGAAATATAAATAAACATGGGTTTATGTCTGATAAAATTCTACCTAATTTAATTAGAAGGACATTATTTAAAAAATATATTTCCTCAAAACAGAGAAAATACACATGGAACGAATGGTGTATGCTTACAGCTGTCTTAGATGAACAAATGCATTATTCAGGCTTGTGTCTGGGAAGGGACTTCTTACAAGGGCATGCAGTGACAGGAAAAGGGGTGATGGCTTTAAACTGAAAGAGGGTA
The DNA here is from genome assembly GCF_963921805.1 of Phalacrocorax carbo. Lineage (NCBI taxonomy): Eukaryota > Metazoa > Chordata > Aves > Suliformes > Phalacrocoracidae > Phalacrocorax > Phalacrocorax carbo. The sequence continues at coordinate 5,013,663 of NC_087526.1, forward strand.
GATTTAGATTAGCTGTAAGGAAGAAATTCTTCACTGTGAGGGTGATGAGGCGCTGGAACAGGTTGCCCAGCGAAGTTGTGGATGCCCCATCCCCAAGAGTGTTCAAGGCCAGGTAGGATGGGGCTTTAAGCAACCTGGTCTAGTGGAAGGTGTCCCTGCCCATGGCAGGGGGTTGGACAAGGTGATCTTTAAGGTCCAAACCATTCTGTGATTCTATGTTTTCCTTTTTGCAAATAAATCTTTCATGGCTTTGATAATTTGAAAGAAAAAAAGAAATAAAAATGCAGTATGCTCATTACTTCAGATATAAAAGCTTGTTTTGAAACAGACAGGATAAAAACCAAAACAGACCTGGGAAAGAAAATCATTGGAGAGTTAGGTTCATAAAGGAATAGAAAGAGGCATAAGAGGAAACTTGGATTCTGTCATTTCTTGAAGTTCTATGCATATAGCAATTTTCACGTCCCTTTAAGCAAATTCTGTGGTGTAAGACAATTCATACACACATTACCCACACAGACAACTGATATTGTATATGAAACATCTTGCCTCAATTTTCTTAGTAAACTCTTTTTGGAGCTTCTGACATATACTGATAGTTGAACAACCAGGTTCCCAGATTTCCCCATCCAAAACAGACAGATCATTTACTGATACAGTAGATACGCTTTCAGACACTGAGGAGAAGTAGAAAAAAGATAATGTCACAATTCAGTATGAAAAGGTATCCTACCTGAAGTTACAACAGGGCCTAGAACAGCTTTTGTTATATATATATTAATTTCACCAGTTAGATAGCTAAGACCAGTTTCTATTTTTATATCAATTTTCTGACTTTTAAAATGCATATAGTCTCTACATATTTAGCATTTCTTTTTATTTCTTTTTTAAAAAAACATGTAAAATGCATTTTTTAATGGATATTACCTTTTCTTGTTAAAATTTTGTTACATTATTTTAAAACATTTGTACAACTATAATCAACTTTCATTCCAACACTAACCTCTGTAAGTAACAGCATCACCTGTTTTAAATAATTTTCTAGGCTGTAACTTTGTTCTTCTGTTTCCTTTCTTTTCCTCCTCTTTGCTTGCTTCTACTTCATCAGAATTGCTGTCTGTATCACTGTGATACCTTCGTTTGAGAAATGTCTGTATAGTCGGTCCTTTAATAAAGAGGAAAACAATGCTTAATTTTAGGATTATTTAGAACAATGACATGGGAGGATAAAGAAGAGCTTATTGACCCTTTGATCCAAACTCTAGGATTATGTGTCTTGGCTTTAAAGCTTGAGAACTATGTAAAAATTAATAAGCATTACGTTTATGGAGGGCCTGTTCAGTAGATATGAAAACTTGGTGTAAAAGAACAGCAGGATTTCAGTGGAACACATAACTCTGACCCATGCAAGACTCGCTCATTAAAGAGATTCACCCTAAAACCCTCTTTTCCTGATAATACCATTATCCTGACTTTTTTCCCCAGTATCAGTGGGAAGGTTTCTAACTCCTCCTTAAGAGTGCAACTAACTCTTTACAGTAACTGCATTTTGGAGCCAAATTATTGGCTTTTGGAGGGTAATTAAAACAGCAGAGAAAATGAGAAAAACAGTAAAGATGGAATAACACTGAAAATATAGAAAACAAGATTAAAAGACTTGAGACATATTTTTATGCCAAAAAACATTTTTCTTAACCTTTACAGAGATGCATAGAAAGTCTTCTGCTTTAAATTAAATTTTTGTACCTGACTGATGTATGGGGCCACAAGGTTCTTCACTCCAAGACTGTACTTTACTTCCACTGGAAACGGACAATGGAGATGGTGGTACACAAGCCTGAAAGAAAAGTCACCGACTTCTTAGCTTCCAAATTAAAGCACTTTTAGAAGTCTTCATCAGAAATCCACATTTATGTGGTTTTTCATTAAACTAGGGACACGAACACAGCTACAGCAAGGGGAAAAAAAAAAAAAAAAAAATCACTGCATGAATTACTAGTAGGTCTCACTAGATGAAAGAATAAACAAATTCTTTACCACATTAATAATTAATGATAGCAATAAGTCATATGACCAAAGGTCTAACTGTTTCTTGCAATAGGACACAAACAAAATTATTTCTTGAAGGAGTCATTAGTGCTTTTTTTCCACCAGAAGTAGTACTTACGAGAAGTGGTTTGAAGGTATACAGCAGTTTTTATTCATTTTCCAATGCTACAATAGTTGTTATATTTAATTTATATTAAATTAAATTTATATTTTATCTGGTTTAATGCTAAAACTATGAGAGCACTTTTTTACCTCAAGAATTTTTCCAAGCAGATGTCACCATTCTTTAATTTGTGAAAAATCATTTACTTTTTATTGAAAGTCAAGAAGAAAATATTTAGGCCCTGTTATTTTTTAAGATATTAGTTATAACTGACCACGTTGGGATACAATTCTTTGCTTGTATCCATATGATAAACAAATCCCTAATTTATCTCAAATACTTCAAAATTAACCTAGTAGGATTTTCCAAGCACGTCACAAGTAAACTTCATACACAGTGTTTAGCATTAATAAAGATGCATTTCCCTTAAACCTCACCATCTGTAAAGTAGACAAAATAGGCAACAGCTGCAGCTCTCTTTTGAGAATCCAAGGATTTAGTGACATACCTCTTCTTTACTTTTGGTAATAGGTTTAGTGATATCTTGTCGTTTTCCTTCAACAGAAAGTGTGTCCGAAAAGCAACGTCTGAAACTTGAATCTTCATTATTATCACGTGTTTCAGATACAGATCCTTTTACACGTTCTCTACCGACAGTTTTATTTGTCGTTAAGCTGAGCTACACATCAACAAAAAAATAAAAATCATTACTGAAAGGAGATGTACAAAAACATAAAACAGTTGCCAGCTGAATGGATCAATTTCAGTTAAAATAATTGTAAAGTAACTTTAATATTCTTACCAAAGATGCTTCAGTTAAAGTTGGTGAGAAACTCTTATTTCCAAACGTTAGCGTTCTAACAATCATCTCAGGGGACTGACTTAGACATATACTTTGAATATTCTTTTTTTGTGGACAGAAATTATTGGGGGAGATTCCTTTCTCAAAGTCGAACATTTCTGTTTTTTCTGGCGTTGACTCCTGAGGACCAAGTGATCTTTCACTATAAATATGCTCTTGAGTAACATCTCCTTCTGATATTCTTTCAGCACCTAGGAAACAGTTACTTAATGGTCAGCACGAGGAATGAAAGCAAAAAAAAGCAAGGTAAAGTCCCATATTGCTCTGTTCCAGTTCTAGGTATCTGCAAGTCTCAGATGTGTGGAATTTTACTTTAAGTGTTGGCGTACGACTTGCCACACTTACACTTTTTGCAGTCTCCGCACTATTTGAGCCATTACCAGATTCATTGTAACACTTATGCATTGCACTTCTATATTACGCCGATGTCAAATAACTGTACCGACCTATAAAAGTGTTATTGATGTATTAATACACTTCCTTAAATTATGCGGTACACAATGAATTAGGGAATATCTCTCATTTTAAAAGCATGAAATAAATGTAAAATTGTACTACTGTGATAATCCTCATTTAACCTCTAACTTTTGATACAGTACTGCTATAAATTAGAAGTCAAAATACCTACATCTCATTGTATCAAGAGATGCAGGACTCTCGGATGAAGGCATTTCAATTTCCTTTTGTTCTGCAGGATTCTTTGATTTAGTAACTGCTTTATGTACATAGGTAGCTACTCTCTTTGGCTCTGCAGACACAAAGTTCCTTTTCTGGAGTTCCTTTTGGTGATTATCATCCTTGCTTTCCCCATTCATATGTTTCTATTAAAATACAAGGTTTATGTAAATGTTATTTGTAAACACAGTGAAGTGTATATATATGCAGGTAAAGAACTTATTACCTATTCACCTTTGAAAAAGCAGAAGGTTCAAAAGGGAACATCATTATAGGAAAAGTCATAAGAATATCAGGTGTTCTAATGTCAATAAGCATTGAATTTCTTTAATTCAGCAGCCAAATTTCTGTTCTTATGGACTTCTTCATTACTGGAGGCAATTACTGATGCTTCAGAATTTAATCAATGATGTTTACAGACCTGTCCGTATACATTGAAACGTTATGCTAAAAGAATGAAAATGTTTCAGCACCCAGCGCCATTGCTTAATTTACTAAAAATCCTGTTTGGATATTCAGCAAATGTATTGATATTCCCTCTATCAAGTCACCATTTTCTATTGTATGCAGAATAGGCATAGCATTATCAAAACCACATTACCTAAAAGAACAAAATTTGTCTCACGAAAACCTCCCATTTAACAGACATTTTCAAAATATTCCTAAGTTTTTAAAATAAAGGACACAGTAGTTCTTTGCAGCAGAATAGGTGTCATAAATAGAAACTGAAATACTATTACAACTGAGAAGATTATTTAGGACTGATTTTCTCAGCAGCTAAATATTCATAACTAAAAAGAAGCACTACTATAAATAAAACTCAGGTCAACTTGATCACTTTGGGCACTTAAAATTCAGGTGTACTAAGTACAAAGTAGACTAGAGCTTATTTTGAAAAACATGGCAGAAGGGGGTTTTTAAGAATAAAGTGCAACTATATACCTGTATTTTTGATTTATCCTCCTTAGCAGTGCATGCTGAAGAGCTGCTTTCACTCTCTGACTCTGAACTGGAAGGCTCTCTGTAATTTTTTGCTAATGCTGCTCTTCGAGGTCGTTTTTGTCTGGTGGTTTGTCCTATTGTTTCATCAGTTCTTGAATTCTGTTTTTTATGTTTGTTCATCTTTGGAAGAATAAAAACATCTTCAGTTTATATCAGAATAATTAATAATTAAATAAATAATTAAATATATAATAATAAATGGCAGGTAACTTGGTTTAATTACTTGAAATCAATTTTTAGTTGCTTTGAAATAAGGTTTATCTCTGCCAAAGCTCAGAAAGTCGAACCATCAGTCTACTAAGCGTTTTGGGAAGATAAGTTTCACTGCAGATAGGGCACAGTGCAGTCAGCAATGTAAGAACCAAAAAAGTGAAGAGGCAAAATAAATGCCATTTTTGAACTACAGCAAAGCTGAACTGGGCTTCCAAAGCTCCCTCTCTGAAATACATGCACATTTAAATTAGACTCTAGCCGGTTAGAAATAGAACAAAACTGAAAGTCTGCACAGTGAGCAGGAACCGGTATCATTGATCATCGCCCCTGAACCAATCACCTTAACTAGACTGGAATCAGTCTTCCTTTCTATCTGTCCCCCTCCTACATCACAACTAGTGCCACTCTCTCTACACAGCAGTGCAGATCGAATCAACGTTGGACAATTGAAACCCTCAGTTTTGAAGCCCTGCTAAGAACTGAAGCCCTCTTCAGTTTTGATTTATGTGGACTAGACATCACCATCAGTATCTACATGTGGTGATCATATTTTCATATGCATGATTTACATTGAATGCATATATGTAGCTTTAAGCTACTAACATTAAATAAATTTGAATAATTATTGTACAGTTTGAGAGACCAAAGAGTAGTCTGGAGGGGACAGGGGAAGATTTGGGGTTTTTTTGGTGGGTTTTTTGTTTGTTTTGGTTTTAAAACTGTGGCTTACAAACATCTACGAGCACCTTCCATTAACATGTTCATAATCACTTCTAATTTATTATACTCCCAACCTTCATATGGTTACAATATTTTGCAATTATTATTCTTTCTTAATATGTGTAACATTTTTGGTTTTGCAGTTTCACTATGTTCCATATATTTATTTAAAGAAATTATAATCTCAAAGGTATTAAAATTCAGTTAAGCACATTGGACACATGAAAACCCTCGCTGAAAACCTAATGGCGTATTCAATGGAGCAGATGGCTATTAAGCAGTAAATAGATATAATCAATAATTTTAAGTAATAAAACTTAAAGCATCAATGTATAATGATCATTCTAAGTCACTGCTAGTATTATGCCTGAAATATTAGCTAAATACTACATTAAAAATCTATAGTACCTGAAAAGAACAAACTGTATTTAAGAAATGATCTTGAAATAAGCACAGAGAAATAGCACATATTTATGAAAAATTATTTAGAAACAGTTTCTGTAGCGAGTTAATACATTTTGGATAAGTATTACATGTCTGGCTGCAAATTTACATTTACCTTTTTCTCATTTGCATTTTTGCCTTGAGGTTTATCCACGTGGCAAGCAGGTTCAGAGAATTTATCTGCTGTTGTATTTCCTGAAGTTAGAAAAATCAGCAAGATATTCAAATGTTTATCATTTAGCATTTTAGCTGTAAAATCACAGAATCACTTTTATGCCCACAGACTTGCTGATTCAGTAAACTGCTTTCAGCACATTATTTTAAAAAGCCAAAGGTTTTTTTGTTGACAACCACCTCTGCCTGCCCCGTCCTCCAATAATTTTCCATGTTAAAATACAGACATTTTGGAAATTAACCTTCATAAATGATTAGAACTAATGTGAAAATTCCTTAGGCTTGGAAATAAGACAACAAAACCACATTGTATTTACACCCAGCACACTACATGCTGTGCAGTTAATATCTATGGACAAACATATTGCAGCGTTCTTAAGAAATATGAAAAAAGTTTCTTACTTTTATGTGTGTGTATTGGTTTCCCTAAGTTTTTATTTCTACTGTAATCAATTAACCGGGCTTTAGATTTTTTGTTTGATTTTTGTAGCCAACTAATGTCTGTCTTGCTGTCATCAGCTCTGTATTCTGTGTCTGTGTCACTGAAGAGGTGCTTCTTGTTTTGATTGTTTCTAGTCTACAAAAAAAAAAAGGGTTCTTAAATTACTGATTTACATTTAATATACCTTTCACTCACATAATTGGTATTTAAAGGTAGGAAGACAAGCTATACTGATCTACAAAAATATGAGTCTTACTTTTTTTCTTCCTTTCACTTCAGTGCTAGTTTTCTTGTCATCTGTGCTCCTTAATTAGAAAAAGTAAAAACACCTTTAAACGATACATTTAAAAATACTTTTTCTAAATCCTTCTACTATTCATGTGATATGCAGGTTAAGGATTCAAAAAAATGTACCTACTTTTGTTTTCACATCTATTTTGAAATATCTGTTCACCTTAAACCCTAAAGGATGTGCTTATTTGCTAATGATAGGTAAGAACACTGTAACAACACGTCCCTTTGCAGGCTGATTATTAACAAAAAGCTCCCCCCTCCCCAATTCAGGACTTTATAACCCCATAATATCCCATGAAGGGAACTAAAGCGGTTTTCTTCATACAAAACATTCTTTCCTTTTTATCAGCTTCCCAAAGGAAAATTATGAAACAGCCTAGGAGAAGAGAGCAGTTATGTTTATTGCTTGAAAAAACAACACAGTCAAGAGACTATTGTCATGCATACATTCTCTGGATTTTCATAACAGAATGCTGGAGCTGATAATCAGCAGGATAGGACACAACATAACATCCCTACCCTTTTTTGTTTGGATCTGTATGAACAGTCAGTTCAGTACCATGCAATTCTTGGACCTAAAAATGTAAATAAATAAGAAACAAATGAAGGTTTTAATCTGGAATACAATTTAAACAAAATTAAACATCAGACAGTAATAGCCAAGGGCTTTTTTGCTCTGTTTTTATACTCAGCAATTAACTTAGGATCATTAATTTCAACCCTAGAAATTATTTAAGAACAGAGCTGATAGGTAAAACCCACTGGAACTGACTGAAGCTTTCAATATCTCACACTAATACATTAGTTTCCATCCACTCACTTCACTACCGTCACCAATTCAGCAGGCTCCTCCGAGCCATAAGAAGCAAAATCTCTTGTCGTCTTTTGCTTTTATCTTAGCTATATCTTTTTAGTCAAACATCTGGGCAAAGACGTCTTTACAATGGGGATTGGAAGGATGGCAATAACGCTCTCAGGATAATAGGATAATTTAAAAATAATGATACTCCTAACAAACTGTTTTATTATTAATTCATGAAAACATTGTAATACCTTTAAGTGGCCAGAACCTTAGTGTATATCATTATACGTTTGAGAGTGATGGAGGTATTTACATGGCAAACCTTTTTCTCCCCACTTAGTTCAGTGATATACTCTGAATTTTTAGATGTTAACTATATTTTCAATAGACATAATTTAAGTTGACTGAGCTCCTTTATATTCTATTATAAATATTAGTTTCAGCTATATTCTTACTCCAAGCTTTATTGTAGGCTCATCAAACCGACTGACATTAAAGTTGTAGACATCATCCCTGTCAAAGAGAAACAGGTCAATTTTTGTGACTGAATTAATGAACATTTCACAAAGGTAGGTATGGGTAATTAGAAATTTTGTCTGAAAATGTTTTAACTACTTACATAACATGGCCAGCAGTTACATTAAGAAAAGAAGTGGTTTTCAGATTTCTATCCTGAACTTCTTCCTATACATAAATAAGTTAACTCATATGTCAAATTTGGACTATCATCTCAAAAAGCATCATGAACATAGGAAAAAAACAAAACCCCCAGCAGCAGCTCACACTTCCACTTGATTTGCTACAGTACCATATGGCAAGAGGGGACAAGAGCTAGCAGAAACTAAGTCTTTCAGAATTTATCCTTTAACGCTATCAACCTCAGAATTCTACCACCACCCCAAACATTAAAACTGATTTCTGTGTCCCGGCTATACCCCATTTAAGGATTCTATAATCTCATTTACTATAATATTTCTATAATCTCATTTACTATATTATTTTATTCTCAATATTTAGCATTGCCATGTTCAAAAGAAACAGATTCAATTATATAACACATAAACAGAAATTAATTTGGGATTCACTGTCTGATAGTTGCCTGTAAAAATGTTATTCCGCATAAATAAAGACAAACAGTATTTTAAGTATACACAGTCAATGCATAATTAACATTAACGTCTATAGATATTTAACATTCAACAATATTTGTGAACTTTCACTTTACTTCTATTAGTTACCACCATATATGTACATATACCTGATATGAAAAAAAATTTCCAACAAAAGCAGTGATATGTTACCTTAGAGGCACAGGATTTATTTAAATGTGGCCTAAAAAATAAGGATACATTTTGTTAAATGCTAATTAGAATATATGCATTAGAATACTACATATATAAATAAAAGCCTTATCAAACACAACAAATTTATTCAGGCATTTAAATACAAAAACAAGGGGATTAAGAGATCAGCCCCTTCCATTTTTGTGCTCTAGAAAAATTCATTCCACATCATGCAGCTGTACGGCAGGTTCTGCATGTCTTCCAAGACCCTATCCAAAAGGTTTAAAAGGCGACATAGCCTAACTATCCCCGTCCTTTGCCATCCACTTACAATCAAACATGGAGAGCGTGTAATTATATGTAAAGTAGATCTCCAAGCATCAGTTCCAGCAAGAAGAATTGGTCAAATTTAAACTCTCTAAGAGTCAAGTCTTTCAAGGAAGAGAAAACTGCGAACGTTAGATAGCCAGAAAATTGATGACTGAAACCAAGTGTGACGCCCAAACTACGATGATAGGATGGAGACACCCAACATGTGCAGTGCCCACGAACTATCCCAGTTAAATTCTCTCCACAAAACGTGCGGTGAGTAAGCAAATGAGTGGAAGACCACTGAACAGAGTTTCTAACAGCCTTTGGAGTTATTTCCACTTCTGGAACTATTCGACTATTAGTCTCCTACTCTTCAGTACACTAGGGTTTATCAGAAGTGAAAAAATGATTCAGAGGAAAGCAGGAGGTGAAATAACAGTATACAGAGGAGTAGACCACAAACAAAGCCACACGCACAAAAAGAATAAGCACAAAAGCAAATAGTCACATCATACCTGTTAAAACCCAAGGAGTCTCTTTTCTCATCAGTCTTTACTTTATATCTGTCACTGATTTTATTAATTAGTGATTTTGTTGTATTTGTCACTTCTTTAGACTTTGTTTTCTGTAAAAATAGAGTTTAAGACTCAACTGTGAACCTATTCAACAGAAGGGCAAAGCTGCAAACATAACTACAGGTTTCCAACAATCACCTAAGCTTCATTAAATATCTTCCAGATGTACTAAATCACATTCCTTTGAAAACCATTTCCCTTGCATTGTCCAAACAGAGGGCAATAAAACATCAGTTTAGCAGATATTTTCTTTTAAACGTTGTGCTCTTGTGTACTATAACAGTCAAAAGCGAAAGAAGACATGCCTGAGAAGCACAAGTTGGTGCTTATTTAAGAATTATTTTTAAAAAGATTATTTTTGAAAAGAAATTCAGAGTAAACTAATCTTAAAAGATCACACTGAAAAAGTAAACAGTGAAGCCAACATTATTTAATTCACTCAGTATTAGTTGAAAGGCAATTAAAAATAAGTTTGTGACTAAATGAAAGTAAAAGACAAATTCTGAAACGTTGAAAGTTTGACAATTCTCTTAATTGCAAGTCAAAGAAATGAAGGTAAAAACCTCTCACCATCTTTGACTGTTTTGGATTTGCAGTCTCTTTTCTGAAGAGAACATCAGGTTCCTCTTTTGTCAAATCTGAATGCAAAGATGTTTCAGACACTCTAGCTGAAAGAAATATTTAAAATATGTTTCAGTAGTAGTTTAAATATTTTTCCCTTAACAGTTGCTGTTCCGAATGATTAACACTCTGACTGTCCACTAAGTATTCTGCAGTTTTCTTCCCTCACAGTATTCATTTAATTTTCTTGGTTTGCTTCTCTTTTTAAATTTTTGTTTATCTGGAGAGATACTTAAAAAAAATTGAATACAAAGCTTTTTATTTCACAGTTCTTCCACTAACAATAGTGAAGAAGCACGCCTGTAGGTTAAAAATTCATCTGAAACATTTTTAACACTAACAGTTAACAGAGTGTGAACATAACCTGGATGGGACGGACATGCCGATGATGGGTTTAGCTTTTGTTTGTCACCAGTTGTTATGTTCTTCTCAGGAACCGAGCACGCTCTTTTCTTCCATGTTTTTGTTTTATTAAAAGAACTCTCCAAAAGACCAGGCATCCTAACAGAGATAATACCACCTTATTAGCAGTGATTTGCAGAAACTGTGTCTTAATTATAATAAATGAGCATCACAAAATAGGAAAACAGTGGTGTCTTGTAGATATCAATGCTTTTTACATTGGTACCTAAGCCTGCTACCACTGTTCAGTTACCCAGCGCGCTGTAGAACGGCAAACCTTCAGAAACAACATATACTTTTAATACAACTTCAAAAAGGCAACAATATCCTATGGCCATCATTTAACCTTGAACCTAGATAACTCTGTCGTGTGTCAAAGCTCGTGCTTTTTATGGCACAGTTCACTTATGTAAACCCATATGTCACTTTTATTTTACCTTCTGATGTCATCTGAAAGAATTAACTCTCCTTGTTACTACTAAAGCTTAAACTCCTACTCTGATTTGTTAATGAGTACTATTTTCATAAACAGATTCACCAATTTAAAAATCTTTGATTAAGACAACAGAACAGTATTATTCATGACGCAGTCTTAGCAAACACATGTAAGAGAGTTGGTTTGGTGCCATGAATTTCAGAATAAAAAATATAAAACGACATAACAAAAGTGGCCTGACTTACACGGCCAACAGTTCTTAACTCAACTCTCAGGGAAGACAAGGAAAATAAATTCTGGCATTTCCTGAAACTATGCAACAAAATTTCAGTTCTGGCAATATTTGAAAATACTCCCTTCAGAGTGAGTGACAACAACAGTGACTTGATACTCTTTTCCAATACTTACAAAGATTTGTTGCTTCTCCCTACTGGCTGAGAATCAGGGACAATATCTAATGCTTCATCTAAATGAGACATTAATTTGATATCAATTATTACTACAAAAGAAATGGACAAAATTAAAATAATTTTAAAAGTAAGGTCTATCAACACTTGTAGAATTACTTGCCTAATGTTTGCTTTTGTGTGGCCTCAATCTCTGCCCCTTGTATCATTTCTAAAACTTCTTCAGCACACATTTGCTGCAGTGGGATAACACCCAAAAGAAAACATTAGTGTAGGACTATAAACAGTATAATATAACTTCATAAACTTGTATTTTCTCTAATAAAATACAGAATTATTTTTTCATTTCATAGAAGTGCCAATTCCAGTACCTTTTCAGGGAGTTTTGCCTCATTTCTGTTATTTGACTTCCTGATCTTCTCTTCTGTTTCACAAAATTCATTGCCTAGTGTACATCTTTGCCCACTCTAAAAAGCAGAATAAGTAACACTGACAATTACAATCCATAAAAGCTAAAGAAGTCAAATTCTCCCAGCAAGTAACACTTGAAATATTCTAAACTACACATTCTACACATTCTAAACTATACATTCTATATGCCTTTTTCTAAAGCGTGCCTATAACAAAAAATGCTTCAGAATCCCATAGTGTGGGATTTGACCTGAATCTGACCCAGAAAGACATTTAGAACCAGAAACAGAAGTGTTACTTTGAAGTCTCTGTTCAGCTGCAAGAGAAGCAAAAATACATAAACTCAGACTACAGTTTAGTGACACCTACGTAGTTCTGTTTGATTTTAGTGAATGCCTAGTCAAAAATGCACTAAAACCAATGCTATAAATGCTATAATTTGAAGACATTAACATTTCCCCACTATGGCTGAATGTATTATATCGTTATAAGAGTATTTCAACACTGCATAATTAATGAGATTCTGTGCATACAGGGTTCTCAGATTATACACAAAGGAAGAATTGCGGTTCTAGTAAAAGCAAGGTTTTTTTCTGGAGTCAGAACTGATGAGTGAATGCAAAGTTTGGCTAATTTTATAAGAGTTCAGTCTGACTTTAGACATATTAAACCTGAAATCCAGAGGACAACAAAACATTATGCAATAAAGTAAAACACACTATTTTCTAAAACTGAGTTGCTGACTGTAAAACTCTAGCTCTTTAAAACATGAATTAGGAACAAATTAGAATAGAAATTAATGTTATTCTAAGTAAAAGACTTAGCTACAGATGACATGCATACTCCAGTAGGTTCTTGATAGAAATTCTTCGTTCTGGTCTCATTTTTTGCGTTGTTGTTAGACCTTTCAGCAGAGCTCATCATTTCCAGAGGTAATTTAAACCGTCCTTTACAAGGAGTGGCTGAAAACAAACCAGAGACATATTAGAATTCTACCATTTCTTCTATTACAATTAACGTGCTGTCTGTTAAATCAATATGAAGAGTTTTGCCCATGATCACATCTATTCCATAAGCATTTTGAAAAGTTGGCTAGTATTTATATCAACTCATGTACCTTTTATAATTCTATTGATTTCTACTTAGTTACATGGAGGTTAATGAGCCCACAGAACGTGGATGTCTGGAGACAAGCAATGCTATTTGCAGCTCTGGCAGAAAATAGTTGTTCACCTATTTAAAGATTTTACTGTAATATATTTTTGCTGTGTGGTTAAATTCCAAAGAAAAGTCTCATTCCATCCTAAATCGAAAATGCTTTCTTTTCTAGCCTCTTTTCGCTTCTAATTTATACGTGATACACAGATATACATAAGGATACCAATGCACCTGAGACAGTTAAAGCAAAAAAATTAAGTTCGTTAGTCATGCTGTTCTGCTACTAGTTGCATCTCCAGTCTCTACTGATCTTTGACTTACAAATCTTTCCCTTGCAGAAAATATTAAGTATCTGTTACAGAAAGACTATTAGCAGGAAAGCAATGACTCCTGTTTGTGATAAAGCCTCTTCCTTATCCTTTTCTCTGTAAGAAGGACTTTTGACATAAGCACCAGAGGCACTGGACCTGTGACTCAACCTTGCAGTAGATCCCACCTTGCTCACCACCCATATAATCAACTGCCCCTTGAAGAAATACGTGCAGTTTCTAGATAAGAGTAAAATGCGAGTGATAGCCATACACATTGGAGAAAGCTGATTTTCCACTGCAACTGCTATAAAAGCACTAACTACTGAGAATTCTTCAAACCAAGAGCATATGAGGAGAGAGATGAAAAAGACACCTATGCTTTAGGTCGTCTAATTGACTGCTGGCTTCTCGGCTTGTTCCAGCACAAACAGCTGCTGACAGTAGAAACGACAGGTGGCCTTCAGCTGTTTTGAATGAATGTGCAGCTACCACCCTGCATCATGTCTGTGGACCAGCAGCAAGTGGCCTAGTTTAAAAGCATCAAGTTTAAAGCACCCGCTAGGGATATTTTATAAGGTCTACATTTTATTTCCAGCTCTGTAAAGGATCATGCTTCATGCTTATATTTCAAAGACAATTTATAGCATATTTTTACCCTGAAAGCACTTGTAAACTTACGTGTGCTAACAAATACCACAGGATTCCTCGTGGAAAATCTTGTAGTTCCAGGAATAAGCACGGACGCTTCAGACACTTTCCTTTTACAAGATGTAGGTATCTTGAGGAACAGAAAAAACTTGACTATAATACACAGATTTAAGGATGACAATACAAGATTTTAGGAAATCTATTTCCAAGAGTCTTTTGACACTTCCTTTAATCAGACTGCCAATTGCCGTTGCTGCACACATCAATGTAATATGATTTTTATGCAGTTCCCATTTAGAGAAAGTTCACCAAAATACTGGAGTTATGTAATACTTAAAACTAATGCTTTTAAACTGACATCAGTGATTGTTTTTTATAAATTAATTCAATAAAGCGTGGACAAATCCTGTCCTTTGTTAACAATCAAAGTAACCAAGTTGATTCCCAGGAGTTCCTGCAAAGCTATCATATAAGCTATAAACCAGCAGGATCTCAGGAACACGTTTACCAGACTACTGCTAGCAAGAGATGCACTGCATGTCTGTTGCACGATGGAGACATGGTGACACTGCTTCATCTTTTCCCCCACCCCTATAGCATACCTATGGTTAGTCCTAGTATAACCGTAGAACATTTTTAACTTTAGAATGAATGTGGGGCAAAAGAAACACCCGGCTTAATGAACTGGGCTCCTCTCAGTTTAAACCGGAGAATCAGCCATGCACAGGAGCAGTCCCACGGAACTGTGATTTAATAACCAGGATACAGGATTCATCTTGACAACCACATCCTTTTTTGTAATCATCAGTCTTGGTGAATGCCAAGCCTATAGGACTGTCTCTAATCATAGCTGCTACTATTGCTGCTCACTAGTAAGTCTCCAGAGGCTTTCACATATCTTAAGAGATCTAAGCATGTCTTGAAAGCACTTCTCTTTACAGAGAATTCTCAGAGCACAATGGTCTGAAGGAAGTTAACAATTGCTTTTTATTTTTGTCACAGTGTTACAGTTTCATAATACATAATACTGAGAAATATTTTTGCAAAGGGATTTATACAGCTTACTGTCAAGTCATAAGAAAAACATGCAATCAAACCCTGTATTAATTATATTCCAACAGTAAAACAACAGGGTTTTTATAATATAAAATATGAGAAGTATTTAAATTTACTTTTATTTTTGAGGTACTCTTTTCTGTTTTGATAATCCTACTTACCTTGGAGGAGTCACCTCTGCATTTTTCTTGACTGTCATTTTTATTCAGAGTCCTCAAATCTCCAGGAAGTTGCTGGGTTTTGTACTTACGGAGTTTCTCTTCTTCAGATTTTTCTTCCAAACATGGTGACAATTGACTTTCTGGTACCAGAACCTATATAATATTTTGGATTTTAAAATTTTTTAGAAAATATTTGTATTTTATTATGTTTTATATTATCTATTTATACAAACACACAGAGAGCAACCTCTTTACCTCAAGAAACACATTCCTCACTGTAGATTTTTATAAACTTCAGACCTTCTATACTTTTAATTTGAAAAGCATCCAGTCTAACTGTTATTTTCACTAAAAGGGATGATTTACCAAATCACAATTCACATGAAAACTTCCCCTGTGTGTATTTGTCTTAAGCAGTCTATGATTTGGATATTAATATCTGTATACAATACATACTTACTAGAAATCACTTTACCGGTTTTAGAGTTATCTTTACTTACCAGCTTTTTAAAATTTTTTTTTTTTTATGTTGAATGAACATAATTTAGCTAATAAACAGACTACATTACAAAGACAAGAAAACAACCAGCTCAGCATACTTAAGTAAAATACCTGTGATCCACTTTCATCAAAGATGACATGTACAGTTGTTTTGGCAACTGATGCAGACTGCTTCTTACTAAAGCCCTGCAAAGTGAGTAACCATCTATGTAAAGTATACACTTCGCTCGCTTTTTTAAAACAAGAAACAGAAAGGAAACATTTAAGTCAGAGATCATAAGTGTCTGAAATCAGGATATAGGGGAAAATAGATTCTACAAGCTCACAGCAGTTCCATTCCTCACAAGTTTCTCAGTCAGTCAGAGTTCAGGGAAAAGTAGTTTGTTACAAGCTGTAAAGGGTAAGCTATTCCTTGCTAGAAATTTTTTACTAAATGAGTAAATTCCTAAGAGTGGTAAGCATACTGTGAAATGGGATAGCTAATGAATTATTTCACAAAGACTTCCATATTTCTAAGCATCCAGTTCTTGTGTTTCTGGAAAATTATATATGCGAAACTTGACAGTAAGCTATGGTGATCCCTTTCCAGCCGGTTAAATTTTGTTACATTTAGTTTTAAATCTTAGAATCGTAGAACCCTTTAGGTTGGAAAAGACCTTTAAAGTCATCAAGACCAGCTGCTAACTCACCACTGCCAAGCCCACCACTAAACCATGTCCCTAAGCACCACATCTACATGTCCTTCAAATACCTCCAGGGATGGTGACTCCACCGCTTCCCTGGGCAGCCTGTTCAATGCTTCAGAACCCTTTTGGTGAATCTAAAACCTCCCCTGTCACAACTTGAGGCTGTTTCCTCTCGTCCTTATTCAGCATCTTTACCGAAACTTAACATATTACAGGAGAAAGGCTGTTCTGTAGTGGCAATGTTAATCAGAAACTCTTGGTATAAATAGATACCAACAATCTCAGCTATAATGACATTTATACAGCAATGAGATTTATTTTGAATCAATTACAAACTATTCAAAAAGGTTTTTAAATCTTACCTTACATTTACTAAATCCATAAATCTTTCTGGTTATATCTTTGATTTCCAAGATAGAATCAAAATATAAAAAAAATTTATCTCCTTCTTGATTACCCACATTCATTGGGCTTTTTAGATCTATTGTCAATAGTTTCTTTGAATTTTTTTCTGGACAAAAATAAAATTTGAAAAGTAGTTTCATTACAATTTAACAACGTCTCATATAATGTTTGTAAAAATGTGAGATTTGCTTGTATTCTTCAGTTCAGCTATTAAAATGTATATTTTATTTAATTCACTCTAACCTACAATAAATTTTCTTAGTGAAACAATTCAAGATTCAGTCTTCTATAAATACTTATTCTGTATATCATAATGTAGAATTTTCTTTGAAGGTTATTTACTACAGCTGCAGATAAGTAGTTACAGATATTTACATAACTATTCTAACTAGTTTAAAAGGAACATTATTAAATGTCATTATCTTATGCCTTATATTGCATTGAAATAACTGTAAGACATTATTTTAAAATTATTTTAATAAAACTCACACCTGCATGCCTAAAATGCAAATGTGACTGCAGTGCAGTTTTATCCCTGATAAAAACAGTACCTATAACATTTTAAGTGGGAATTTTGCTTTGCTGAGAATTGAGTCAGTACTTTAGGATTAATCAGTTTGAAAATCCAAGTTAGTGTGTAACAGAAGGTCACATTTTTGAGTGCCAATACCTTCCAGGCTGTACAGGTCCACCTCTTCTTCTGGTATAATGACCGTTTCCCACTGATGATCCTTACATGAAAAATATGTATTGTTAAAGGTAGGAAAGCATTACATTACAATTAAATGAAGCGCAGTGATCAGAAAGTTATTCAGTGAGAACAAATTTTCAACTTTTTAAATCCTCTGTCACATGGAGCGACAATGAACATATGCTTTGCTAATAATAGTGAGCAATGCTTTGGAAGAGCTTCAGTAGAGTCATCAGTCTGAACTGTTGAGCCTCATCTACAAAAATTTTAACTGTAATTTTTTACATGGCTTCTTGTTCATGCGTGCATATGTTAAACTGTTCACAAACAGTACTCGAAAGTCATTACTTTGAAATTGTTTGATCTAAATATGCACACCAAATCTAGATGATTTTTCCCCCCCTTCACACTAGAGATGCATACATAACTTCCAAATGTTGATGTGGGGAAACAAATTTGATCTGATTTGATATTTGAATGTGTATCTACTGCCTCAGAAGGATCTAGGATTACAGACAAAAATTAGCTTACTGCATCATCTGCTGCCACATAGAAAGATATACTTCTGCTACCAACATTGAAATCAATCCAAAATTCTTCAAGATTTTCATCCAGTGGTATCTGTAGCTAAAACAAAAAAGTTAACATAAAAGATTAAGAGCTGACAGCAATGATTTATACCAGCTAACGGGCTTTGTGTTACCGCCTGACAAACTTTAATTACATGCACATCTGCATACTCCTGAAAAAAAAAATTTCTTACTTGATCCTTATTTTTTCTGAACTAGAAGGCAAAGAAGCTCTTAAGCTGCACAAATGATATATGATTAAGCCTGTAACTTACCTCATGTTTATCAAGAGCTGCTGATAAACACGGATAGGTAAAAACCCTGTAAGAAAAGGATATTTTGTCAAGTATCCTAAAATGCTGTAAATAAATTTTGCATATGTGAACACAGCAACTGGACTGTGTTTTCAGCACAAAACTTGTTTGCTTTAGAGACAAAGAGATCACAGCAATCAAGAGAGCAGTCACTTGGCTGCACTTCTTCCCCAGAGGAGGTAACATGAAATATTACATATCCTCACAATTCAAGCAGTGGTCTCAGACCTCTTGTCACTACGTTCATCTCTCTAGCTTATCTGCTGATATTTCAAGAATGGTATTCAAACTGAACATACACCTGATAAAAAGACATACCAGAAAATCCCTTTGCTGACATGACATATAAAAGTAACATGCAGAGCACGTGATCATATAGATAAGAAAAAAGCTCGTATTTTATCTTCCTTTTCATGTTCTATTTCCCTAGCAGATATTCTCACTGATCATTATCTCAATGTAAATATCATAAATCAATAAAGGATTATACATGAGCAAATTAGTAGCTATTGTCAGATTATATGTTTATTGAATTAATGAGCATCTCAGGATTTTGCAACAGAACTACACAGAACACAAAAACTAGCTCCTGATAAACAATTATTAAAGGAAGCGTAGCATACACTTTATATTGTTTAAGAATCTTTTCAAATGATTGTTCTTTATTTAGTGAACAGTTTCTTCAAGTTGTTACCTAGTAATCTGAAACTTTACATAAAGTTAACATCTTCATACAGAGGATAATATCAGAGACAATGTGCTGAAAGAAGGTATTACTCAATTGCCTTACTATATAATATTTTAAAAATATCTTAACTCTGTGTGGTTCCTTAACTTTATACCACAGCAATATTAGTCTTATTTGCTTGTATTATTTTAATTCAGAGCTTCCCAGAAACACTTGATGTGATACAGAGGTTACTCCCAATGAATGGCCATAAAATACAAAATGGAAAATATATTAGCTTTAAAAAAATTCAGATTTACCTTCTTTTGTCTCCAAGCATGCCATTCACTTGGTTAAGAAATTTTCTGCAATCCTATTAAAACACAGAAATTTCTTAAAGAATTGTAAAATGAAAGTTTACCTCCCTGGTAATATTTTTCATATGACTTACCGTTTCAAACTCTGAATCTTTAATTCCTTTAAAGGCACTGGACACAAACTCCATGGAAAACCACTGGCACGCCAGTTCTCCTCTTTGTTTCTCTGATATCATTCTGCATAAAGCTTCCGTAATGGCTACTTGCAGGTCATAGTCTACAGCACAATACATTTACAGGAATAGTAGGTTTAAAGATACTGCTGATGCAAAAAAATATTATGTAGGAAACTGGTATAAGCAGTGCTGAATGTTTCATATCACGTATCACATTATACCCAAATATGTAGCCCATAAGGGATATATAGATAAAGAACTAAGGGAATAAGGAAGACTAAACAACTTAAGTTTCAATATGAAATTTCAGCCAAACGTTCTGGGAATGTCAGAGCAACACTAGGCATATAAGCAGGAGAGAAGTTTTGAACTTTCACCTGCCTGAACTGGGAAACTGATGGATACCAAAGTGATCTCCGAGAGAAGCTACAGTACTGATAAACATGCCTAGCAGTTCACTGTCCTCAGTGACTGAATTCCTTATGAGCTTTTGCTATTTTAAAACTTATATTCTAGAGAAAAGGACTGAAAACTTCAAAGAGTTAGCCATACACAGCATACATCTGAAACATTCCAGTTTGCAGACTGTTTTCATGCAGTATTTGTATTTTTCAGAGGACTGTAATCGCAACATTCTGCAGCTTCTGATGTCTTCTCTGGACTTCTAATGGATCTGCATTTAAATTTGAAGAAGCTCAATACTAACTTGTTTATTAAGTCCCATGCTCACCTCCAGCATCCAAAATTCTCTTCCCCATGTTGCTCCTGCCAAACAAAGTAATGTTTCATCAAAATATGACAGCAACGCAAAGTACAGAAGAAAAGTTTATTTAATTACAAGCTTTCAAAGTACAAGACAAACCCTGATTCCACTGAACTATTAGACTTCAAAGGGGTAAGTCTGTTATGCTAAGAAAACACATCTGAAAGTATTACTGGGGAAGTGGATCACCTGATATATATAATTTTTATTCTATTTATTTTTCAAAATGCTGTAAAAAAATTTCCCAGTGTGAATAGCTTGTGACTGATTCACTGTGCTTTACACACATTCTTATAAATAAGAGTTTAATTACTTTAAGACAACTGAAGCCTAACACAGATCGGGAGAGAGGTAAATTTAGGCTTGTAATGGAGAATAACCCAGGAGAATACCTGCCAACAGCCACTACCCCTGGCAACACGATTGCAAATGCAAAAGTGAGTTAAACAAGGACCAATCTCCATGCATTATAAACTGCCTTAGTAAAAATTGCCTTTCTAGCTATGCAAATGATGTAATGATGTAAAAATTATTATACTGAAGATTATTTACATGACAAGAAACATTTCCTTTGTAGAAAATAACTTTTTCCTGGCATCTCGAGGTGTGTTGTCAAGCATTAAATTAAGTTTTCTTACTACCTACGAAGAGTGGAAAAAGAGAGTAAGATTCAAGATAAAATAAGTTGTTGACATTTAAATTATTCTTAATTTGGGCCCTTGTAATGTATTTTACACCACTGAAGAAAATAACGTGCTTAAGTAATTGCAAAACAAGAAAAGACAATGAGTTCTATCTGACCTTAAATGGTATTTATCTTAATATAACTACCACCTCAATTTCAATAAATTACATTAGCTTTAATATGAACATCAGTTGTTAAAGGTTATGTTTCTTATTTGCAGGTTTAAATATAGGAAAAACTTTTCAAAGCTGGAGTTCTGTCTGCAGTCAGCTGCTGAGCTGAAGTGTACCTTAAATTTGCATTAAAAAGCCTTTCATTTGGGGATGTTTACAGAAGACTTTCTTTGTAACTTTCTCTTTCTGTAGAGGAAAGAAAACCTGACAACAGGAGGTTACTAAAATAAATAGGAGAAATCTGCAGTATACCAGAAATTTCCTGCAAGTATCCAAATAATTTAAGCCCAACAATCAATCCTATTTACAGCAGTTGTAATAGTGCTTTATTTCCTTCGCTTTTATAGAGCTTTCTCACCAGAATCTTAATACCACTCTTTTGTAATTTACTGTCCAAAACAAAAATTATAGGTCAGCAATCTCAAAAAAACCCAAACCCAATATATAAATGACAACAAATATTCCTAGTGAAACATTAAGTCATCCCCCTGATACTAAAGCACTGTAGCATCTGCACAGTTAAATTACTATCTTCACAAAATGATAAAACAGTAATCAAAAAGCTGTTTCTTAGAAAGAAGAATGTTTACCTCCTGCTGAACAAAGATACTAATTCTTACATCAGCGATGAGGGTACATGTTCTCAGGACAAAGTTTTCTAGTATTTGCATTTTACCTAGTGAACAAGTAAAAAAACAGAGTTATGGACAGTGTATTAGGGTGCCCCCTTGTCAGCATTTGGAAAAAAATTCATTTTCATTTAATAATAAAATACAGTATGCCTTCCTTTCCATATAGGATTACTGATATTTAAAAATAAACATCTTAAGCTTCATGGTTAAAGCAAGACAGAATAGTTACTTCTATTTATAGTACATATGGCTCTTTATGATGTTCCTATTCTTGTGCATCACTGCATAAGTCCCCCGGGCATGAGATCATTATTTTTAAAATATAATCAGATCAATTCTACAACTTAGCTCTCCAAGATATAATACAGACCCTGGAATTCATCTTCCCAGGGACATGGAAATGAATTTTTGGTTTTGATTGTGACAGCGTAATGGGTGTGTACTGACTTTCTACCCAGGGCTATACTGAAAGGTAAGAGCAGTGCGATATTCATGATAACAAGGTCAATAAAGAAGGACTACTGTGCTACGCTGAGCTACGGCAGTAGCTTAGAAACAATGTTCTTTTCAGGAGAAAATTCAGTTCAGTTACCACCTCTGAGGAGACTAGACTGTCCTGCTTTTTTATTACTGACATCAGCAAGTTACAAGGAAATCTGCCAGTAGAGAAAACCCAGATTAACCAATCACAGTTGCAGTTGACATTCAAGCTGTTTTCACATCCATGTGCAATGCAGTCCCTCGTGTACAGAACTGCCCTCTTGAGGATAAGCCCTTTTCTGTTACAGTTTATTAGCTGAAGCACATAGATCTGGGGGTATATTTACATTAGATCAAGAAACTTTGTACCACCCTCATTATACATGTTCTTCTCAGAACTACGTTGCCTCAAGATGGCCCCACAACTAGTAAGAGTTATTTTAACACTGATAACTTTAAAATGTCTCCTTCAGAACACTTCAACTGTCATATCTAGCATACACTTTTTTTAAGCTCACCTTCAGGTCGGCTATCACATATAGCCTACAATAAAAAACAAAACAAAACACATCATTTTCATACTGTGAATATTACACCATAAAAATCAGGTAATGTGACTAAAGCAAGCACTCAAAAAGCATTTAAGATTTAAAAATATGTTCTTCATTAAGGATGAAATAAAGAGACGACTTCTAATACCAAGTGTGGTTTCCCAAAATTGTGTTTCAGTTAAATTTATGGAAATTTTGTTCATTGTACACTTATGTTGTTGGGGTTCTTTTTCTTTTCACGAAAATCATGAACATAAAACGAGTATGAATACAGGCAAACTATTTATCCAAAAAGCATTATAATTTATCTGAAAAATGACTGTAACATTAACTTTAAAAGGATATTAAATAGAAACACATTTGAAAGTCTTCTTGTTGCTAAACTAGTAATAATTATTTTGACAAATGCACACAATGTATTTTATTATTAATATATCAATATATTTTTACCAGCAATACGTTGAAGAAATCCTCAGCCAGACTTGTAAGCATTTCATTCTTTTCATTTCCTCTGAGGATCAAAATTCCTTTTACCTTTTCAAACCAATTAACCATGTAAAGGGAAAATCAATCTATTTTAATAGCATGGAAATGGACAACCTTTTATATTATACTTAAGTAAAATCACACAAACTAAACAAAGATTAAAGCAACAGCAACAATGTTACCAGTCTGCTGGGCACACTTTAGGCCCAGACTGAAATTTTTCACTCACACTAAACTAATGTAGGTGATTTCAAACTAATAAAAGCAATTTCTGTATCTGACTTTCTAACACACAAAGATCTACAACTACCATCGCAGACAAAAGAGCCAAAAATGGATAATGGCTGAATGAGAAAGTCTGTAAGTGTGAATGTAAGCGTGAAGTTATCACCACTTTTTTTTTTTTTTTTAATTAAATCAGTTGAGCGGGCAATTGAGTAACACTCATCTGACATTGCCATTAATTTTCTTCAGTGAAATCTCTGGCGAAAGCTTTAAGGAAGTGGTGTCTATTTTTCAGCATATTTATTATGTTGAGTTATAAATGGCTTAATGGATTTAACATGCAGGTTGAAATAACACAAAATAATCAGAATAGTGCTATAATCTGTTGAAAGAACAGTTACAATATTGGTTTTGGGAGAATTAACAAAAAAATTATTAAATTGCACCAGGAAAATTCCAATTCCTGGCTCAAAAGCAGTACAGCAAGCTCATATAAAAAGATACCATCTTGCTGTAATTGCTGTAAGCATATCTAAATTAATTATATATTGCACAATTTGCAAAACCTTCGCTGTAGTAGAGTACCATCACTTTATAATTAGCCACGTGTCAAAGAATAATGTTTGTTGCAAAGTTATGGGAAATTCTTAATTCAGAAGCAATCAAGGACTAAATCAAATACTAAGCTGTTCAGCACTAAGCATTACTTAGGCATGCTTTGCTATTAAGTTTTTTTAGAAGTTCACATATGGTTTATGGTTTTACTTATCTTTCCAATAAGACCGTATTTTATCATTGCTGGGAGCCCATCTTCTCCTGCCATGCTGATTTTTTTCCCACATTTCTGAATAGACTTTAATAAAGTGGAAACGCTTTTGACTTCCTGTTTGTCAAGTTCCTGGAATTGAAATTATAACATAAGCTTTAGTGTACAGTTCTAGAAGAACCTGTCATTAACCAGGTGCCTTTTTGTTCTCAAAAACCACCTCAGTTGTGGCTTGCTTTATTTCAGTTTTTCAAAACAACTGCTGGTAGAATTTCCCAAATGGAAAAAAAAGTCCTCATCGGACTATTACAATGGTGGCATAGATGATTCTGGTGTAATAGTTACATTACCCGACACAGAAGCTTGTCTAATTTGTTGACAAACTGTTTGCTGCATTTGTGAGAGACATTTTCATGGTCTTCTGTTGCCAGAAATTGTTCTAATAATTGGAAATCATTTTTTCTTGTAGCTACATCAATTAACTTTTCAAACTGTCAACAATAAAAGAAAACAGAGCACCTGTATTACTGTATGCTTAACACAGATACTGATTTAACATTATTTAATGTAGGTTTTATGAAATCATGTTGCATTCTAAGCAAATATTCTGAAGCACAAAATCATTAAATGTAAAACCTAAAGTATAGAATGCCATATCTAATACATTAATTGTGCAAATACTTATTCACTGAGTTTTTAATTATCTGCCAGTTTTCCTTAACTGAATGTTTTTTCTTTCCTTATATTATGAATAAATGCTAACATAAGCGCTCACTGTGTTAACACTCCTTCCCCAGTACATTTAATATTTTGCATTTCTAAGTTATCTATTAGTGACTTTAAGAGATATTAATCTTTGAGGATTACTGCCTTCCCCAACTATCTTGGCCACCCTCTTCTTTCTAAATCAATTATAACCAGATTTCAACATTTTGATCTTAAGTATCATCCCGACCAATCCATGTATGTCAAATGCATGGGATTTGTTGTCATCAATAACAATTTCCAATTCCTCTAGCTTTCTAGCCAGCTACTTAGCACTAACCTATCTCAAAGGAAAAATTCTTTCTACCTCATTTTTTTGCCACACTGCAAATTTTACGTGTAACTAAATACCAGGAGGAATGCTTTAAGATAGTAATTAGAACAATCAATACTCAAATTTTGGTCCATAAGCACATACCTGCACCTCATTCCTGGCTGCCATTTTTGCAATTCATCTACTCAGCTGTATAAGAAAGCAACAATCATCACTTGACCAAACACAACTCAATGACACTGACTTCAAGCAGGTTTTGCAAAAATGTTGAGTCAGTCAAAATACATTACAAACTCCAAAACGTGTCACTAGTATAGATACTATTTAAGAAATTAAATGAACTGGGGATATAAGGATATATCCTTACATGGATAAACAGTTGCTTAAAATAAAAGAGTAAAAGGAATGTTCAACTTTGGCAAGTGACGAGCAGAGGGTCCTGCAGCAGATTCTCAGTATTTCTCAGTGACAAAAGAGCACAAAGGCAGCCAATTACACTGCCAACACCAGGTTATTCAGAATAGGTAAGTCAACAGCAGAACTCAGAAGGGCCTCATTATAAAATGGTAGATTAAATAATTTAAGAAAAATATGACAAATGCATGCAGGGAAAAAGCCGTCTTAGTTACACATACAGTGATGGGCTCAGAGATGGCTATTACCACCAAAACACAAGATCTCAAAATTATAGTTTTCTGAAAACATTGTCTTAAGAGCAGACAAAAATATTTTGCTTTGAGAGTTAACAACAAACTTTTTCATGCTTTGTATGAATTAATCTACCTTGACCAACCTACCACGTGCAGTTTTGGTCTCCCTAGCCCAGAAATTACATAGAATTAGACAAAGCAAAGTGAAATAATGATTAAAAATAGGGAACAACTTCTGCAGACTAAGCAACTGGGAACACACACTAGTCATTTCTGCCACTCTCAAATAATACAGAAATAACAAACACAGGGTGGGTTTTTTAATTGGTTTTTCCCAATACAATAACGCAACAGCCTACGCTGAAGCTTTTGCTACCACCTCACAGGTCTCCAGTCCAGTCAGACAAGCCAGAGAAGAAAATATAAACCCCTTCCAGGTGCCGCCTCCTCGACGAGTGAGACCTCCACCCTCGAAACACAGGCAGACGCTGGCAATTCCCCAAGTTTTGTTACTGAGAGGGGAAGCGCCCCACCGCACCCCTCCACCCCTCAGCCGCGGGGCGCGCCCCGCCCTGAGAGGACCGAGCCGGGGGCCGGCAGAGCAGCCCCCCGCAGCATGGCGGCCCTCCCCTTACCCCCGGAGCAGAAAAAAGCGCCCTTTCCCGCCGGCCAATCACTCCCAGCGCCGGTAGCCTCCAGCCAATCACCGCCCGCGAACGCAGCACGCGGACCCAATCGCCGTCGGAGGCGCGGGGCGGGAGGAGGGCTCTCTTTACCGTGAGGAGGCGGCGCGGTGGCCGGGGCGGGAGCGCGAGCTGTCTGTCCCCGCCCGGAGCTGCCGCCAGCCCCGGTGTTTGCCCACCCGGTCCGGCAGCGGGGCTGCGGAGGGGGCCGCGCCGAGCTTCCCGGACGACTATAAAGCCCCCTCCGTGGGGCGCCCTCGGCCCTCTCCGCAGCGCACGAAGCGTCAGGCGAGCGTTTCCCGCTGCAGTCGCGGTGGGACGGGGAAGGCGCCGAGGCCCGTGGGGCGGCGTCGCGAACGAGCAATGCACGGTCGTGCTGTGGAAGGACGCCGGTGCCTTGCGCAGGGCCTCCGCTCTGCTACTTTTTTTATGTTACAAATTGCCTTTATTGATAACCCGCACTTAGAACGCTAACTTCTGTGCATAGTGTGGACGAGTTACTCTGCGTGAGTCTGCTAGACCAGTGTAATTCATTGGTATGCTTAATTCAGAAATATTTTCACTACCATCAAGGTAGTGAAAACTACTTCAGCAGCCATGAAGGTAGTTCCCTGTCTTGCAGGTAGAACAGACATGGCAGCTCAGATACAGACCTATCGTGGGTAAAGGGCTGCTGACATCTGCGGTCTTTATTATACAGAGGGAACCGGGTAAGGTGTTTAAATGAAATCCAACAGTTCCAAAGTGGGGTTTACCTGTACTGGTGTGATACTGGTGTATCTATGACCCCGTCACAAATAGAGGTGATAAAATGCAGCATCAATCTCATGTATTACAGTGGGGTATCAGGAAGCGTCTCCATTCATACCTAGAATAAGCAGCAATAGAGGAGAAGAATCACCTTTCACAGCAGATAAACCTGCAGCAATTGTAAATAAAATAACACTGATGACTTTCTAAAATAATAAAAAACAAATCAATATATCGAAGGCAAAAAAAGCTGTACAGAAAGTATTTAAAATGCCACCAGATGTCACTGTAACTCAAGAAAATGACAGCCGGTATGAGAACTGGAGTATCTCCACTGAGGAGCTGATCCCAGAGGACTGAGTAGCACGGAGCATCCTGCAGGAGGCATGTTCAGCTAAAGGATTAACTGCAGCGTTAACTTCTGGCACATTTGCTGTCGGGAGGCAGTGGGTGATCTGAAGCAGATCTGTAGAAGTACAGCTTTACTGAGAAACCTGCTAGGGACAACACTTTGCACGAGGAACTTGGAGCATCAGAAGTTTTGTATAAAAACTGAATTCTGAATTCTACTTTCATCATATGAAGCAGAAGTAATAAAAGCTAATTTGCATTTGCTGCTTTCCCTTACCAGTCCCGTTAGCATACACACAGGCTTAGACTATCCACAGATTATCAGATCTTGTAAAGAAAACAGCCTTACTCATTCCATAGCAAAAGAAAAGCGAGCCGTAAGTATGGGAAAAGTGGATCATACGCTTTCCCTCCTGCACTAGGCTCACTGGCGTGACTGGGAGGCTACTGTGTGTTCATTTCTCATTCTCTAATGTCAATTTTGTTTGGTTTAGCAGAAGGGAGGTCAACACAAAGCAGAATTTTCATCATGATATGCCTTAAACAGTCTGGAACAAGCAATGAAATAATTTGGGCCACAGATACGACAACTACACTTAATTTCAGAGAAAATGGAAGCAAAACTGTCTTTAGGGTAGGGTAGCGCTATGTACAGGGACCCTTTCTTCACTATAGTAGCATAAACATTTACCTTCATTACAGGTACGGGAAAACATTGCACTGGTCAATATAATCAATCTGGCACAGCTGCTGTTGTACGTAGAACTGAGAAGGGTCAGAAGCATTGATGCTGACAGTTTTAATATCAAGTGTCAGCTGAAATAGTTGCAGATCTGAGATCACAAGGAGAAAGCCAAATCAGGAGAGGAGTCAGTACTAACATTAGACCCATGTTGACAAATGACTTAATCGCTTAGACTTGTTGTTCTGTGTCTTTACCAGGCAATTCTGCAAAGTACGTACAACACTGTACTGAGCACTGGTGATACACTAAATTAAGTACTTAGTTACAACTGACTGTTACTAGTACAAGTTGGGATTTATATTTTCTTTGTAAGATAAATAGAAACTATGAATTTGAAACGAAATGTAAAAATAACACCTATATTAGAAATAATACTGACTACCTGCAAGATAAACCTGATGGCTGGATGTTCACAGCAAAAGCTAGTCCTTCTCTTAAATATTCTTACACACATCCCCACCCCCCACTACCCCAGGCCAAATCAAATTCACATTGTTTTCAAGTGATTTTTTTAAATCAAAGACCACTATCTTTACCCTTCGCTGGTCCCCTGGTTAGTCTACGCTACTACTACTCTATTTTAGTGGATAAAGTTGTGACAATTAATGTATTACTGCTGGTTCTGATTTTGATCAGTAGTATAGGAAAATGGAAAAACAAAAGTCATACAGACAAGATATTATAATACCATACTTTCTAAAAGCACCCTCCTTTATGCATCTACATGCATATATTTATAACCAGAATCTGTATAATTTGTAATGACATTGACATTCTTAAACAACTGAGCATAATATTAGACTTTCCCATATATTTAAACTGTGACTTTCAATAATCATCCTTCCCTTAAGCAACTTTGACAATGCAGCATTAAGTTACTAACATTGATTAAAAAGTGGTAATATATGTCTTTATTAATTATGTCTTCTAGTTAAAGGTCTCCATTTTGCTTTAGAGGAAACCTGGCACAGATTATTCAAATCTTGAACTGTATCAAGTAACTGCTTGACACTGATGGAGATGCATTTCATATAGAGGATAAATCAGTTGCTGTAGAGACGGACACATTCTTAACACACCCTATGTAGATATATTTCCAGAAACCCGTGGATGAGAACATGTTTTGAGAGGAAAGACTGCAACAGTGAAAACTGAAGGAACAAATGGAAGAAAGAATAACAACAGTGAGGCTCTGAAATTAATGAGTTAAGTACAGTCTAGTGCAGCTCTATTGCTATTAGAAGAAAACGTCTTCCTCTTCTTTTCTGTAAAACCATATTAGAACCAGCTGGCAGCGTGCCTTTTTCCAGTGTTAGATCTGAACTCTGCAGATGCTGCGTGCACCGAACTCTGAGGTGAAATGACAGCAAATTCCTTGTCAGCAGTGGCAGCCTGGTCATTTTGGCAGCTATAGAGACTAATCACTGTATTCTTACCAAGTGCTGTCCATTTCTTAGCATCTCGAACCCACCTTACTTTCCTCTGTAAGTGACAACTCAGCACTAAGTTGCCTCATGAGTCTTTTTAACAGGAGTACCACTGACAAAAACAACTTAAAATTGTGAAAAGTTTTTATTATCATCTTTTGTATTACAATAGCCATAGTTTTATTGTTTTTAAAACGTACTAAGCACTTTGCAACCGTGCAGCTCTCCACTAAAACAAAATTACCTTTTGTCTAGCATCTGTGCTTTATTGATATGCTGTATTATGTACATTATTCTGGACAAGATGTTTGATCAGGAAAGACAACCCCGTTTCATTTACATGGATTCTATATGTTTCTTTAAAAAACATGCTTGAAAGAACCTTGATACTGTGGACTACTAGACATTTATTTATTGTATGACTATAATAAATACAGGTTTTAAAAAGTGCATTATATGGCAATAACCCGTGTGAAGAATTCGCTTTTACAAAATCCTCACTATAAGGGAAGTGCTCACTTTGAACGCAGTGCAAGCAGTCAAGTTGTCCTGAGAATCTACAAAGGTGGTCGTAAGTTTACCTTCACGACAGGTCCGTATCACCACTCCTTAATGGCTTAATCCCTTTTTTGTCAGCTGGGATCCTTTTGACATTCACTACTGAATGTGACAGGAAAATGTAAGTGCAAATTTCATCTGTCGTGTGACTGGTGCCAGTAGTCACGTGTGAATGGTTAATAGCTTAATCCAGCGATACTCCCAGTCCTGTTAGAAGGCAGGCCAGCTCAACTCGCCATCAGCAATGCCAGACTGGTTTAGTAACACCTGCCACCAGTTCTCCTCCAGCAGTGCAAGACAAGCAAAGGGAGAAAAGGCAAACTTGGAATACTACTTCCGTATCAAGATTTTGCACATGCAAATACCCTGAGAGGTGCGGAAGGAAGACAATACAAGCTAAACTCATATCGCTGAGACATTGAATTCCTCACCTCTCTGACACTGTGGTATACGTGACATTAACCTTTACACTGACAGCCTCAGCATTACACACCCTGTCCCCGCCTGCCGTAACACCCAGATTTGACATTAGCTACCATGTGAGAGTCTCTCCCAGAAGATGGCGACAGCATCTTTCTGCCAGTAAGCCAAGTATTGCATTGGCTTCCCGCAACATCCGCTGCAAACTGGTGTCAAATACCAATATCAGAGGGGTTTTTAAGGGTGTGCTAAGAAGCAATTCAGTGGTTTTGCTGACGGAAGGAATACAGTCATTTAGGAGGGGGAAAATGGGCAGGGTGGGGAAACAATACTTTAAAATAGTGTGTTCTTTTTCTTCTTCACTGACAAGTACATAAAATGCCGCTTCTATGGACTTCAACAATACTGGATAAACTTTAACAGAATTCCTTAAGCGAGCAAGTTCCACCAAAACTGGGGTACATGATTTTAATTCATGCCAAGAAAGATTCGTCTGCAGTCACTGAAGGTGTGGTTCAGCTCAACTAACTTGACATCTACAGACTCTGGCACAATCTGACACCATCTGCACTAATGCCGAGAATTTCAGTACAGCAGAACTAGTCCCACAGTGCTCTCTCTGCGCTCAGCAGAGATGACACGGTTTGTCACGCCACAGGTAGTCTGCTAACTGTAGCAAAAACATCTCCGTTGACTATGACAAGCATAGGTTGACTAGTTCAGACACGTTATGTCCTATATGGTCACATGTCATTTAGTCAAATGAAGCCCACCATAGGAGGCAAAAAACGTTACAACTGGATAGTGCCCCTTCTTACAGAGCTCTCCTTTTTTGTGCCGGATGAGGAAGACTAGACTTCCCGTTCCCTGCATTGATTTTCCTAGGAGATAAGAGTTGCTGCCAGATTGGTAACGGTCACTCCTCTAAACCGGATACAGAAAATAACACAGGTGAATTGAAAGAAGGCAGCACTCAATTGCACCTCAGCCTCACTTACTCCTTCAAAACAATTTCAACTTAAACGTTCAACCTCACAGTGCTCAAATACAAAGTTAAAGCAGACAACACAGTCATTTCTCAACAGCTTCAAGTAGGATTGAGTCTTCTTAGTACTCTGCCAGAGGTGATCAGCATCTCAGAGAATCATAATTTGTTAATTCGGTTCCTTTGAAAGCCAGAGTAGTGGAACCAGGCAGCTTCTTCACTTGAAATCCTAGCTTTGCTAAGTGGGTATCACAACTAAGTAGTTACATTAAGTTGCCAGACACATGAATTTTCTCGGGGTTTCTCAACTTCCAGAATTACTCAGTAGACTTTTTGGACTAATATATACTTGGCTGTGGGTTACTTACAACTGTGATTATAAAAACAGCTTGTGATTTTGATGAATAAGCAGCAATCCAAAAATAAGATGCCTGAATAAGTGGCCTGATCTGCATAGTATAACCCTTCTAAAAAGCAGCTCTTCTAATACATCCAGCCAGCCAGTTTTGAAAACTTATGCTACATGTATAAAGCTAAATTTTGCATGCAGTAATGAGTATGTATGAAGAAAATCATGGACAATCTTTTAATTGGATTTAAGCCTGTCAACAATCTTAAACCACACTAAAACCACAGAATGAAAGTGGCAGAGCAAGAAGCATGGGAAGACTGCGTGTAACAGCCTTACTCTGCTCTCCCTGCTGCTCTCCCCGCTGCAGAAGTGATTCTGTTGATGGGTCCATATAGGTATCAATTTACTAGTAAAATCATAATTTTGTTTTGAAGTTCCCACTTTGTAGTGCAAAGGATGCAGTCTTGGAGTTCAACTGGTTTATAGGGAGAAGTAGTTCATTAAGGAATTCAAAGGTACTACTGCAGTAGTACTGGGACGCTGGGGAACGTGCAGCCAGGATTCAGGATTCTGGTGTACTACTCCAAGCTCTGTAACCAGCTCCCTGTATTATCTTTTTTATATATAATATATATATAAAATCTATATATATCTACCTCATATCCATTTTTTGATTTATACATTCACCTGTTTCAGGTAACAGTGTAAGATCATTAGCATTCATATAGTGCTTTGAGATCTTCAACTGTGATTGCAACACAAGGGCAAAACTGTTTTAGTTTCCCTTAGCAAAAAGAGGTGCACCAGGAAAGGACAATCCCTGCCCCACCACCATCTGGAGGAAAAGCCTACTTGTGCATCACCTGAGAAAGACGAGATCTTCCCAAGATCTGCCTTACACAAACTTTGGTAACCATCATTCCTACTGCCTACAGCAAACACTAGAGATAAAAAAAAAAAGGTGCCTTTTCTTAAGGGAAACAGAGGGGCTGATGGGACATTTTCATGAATATTTTGCTCATAACATTGGATTTCCAAATATTAATGGAAATATTTAACATGGTTAGAGTCTTAATAATACATATAAATAAAAATACAGGTACCTCCCTACAGCATCTGCCATACAAATTATGCATAAATGGAATAGTGCCCAGACTTGGTGAGATAATTAGAAACAAAGCCAGTAAAGCCACACCACCCATTTAAAAAACAGATAGCACAAAATGGTAAAATAGATCAGTCATTCTATGCAACCTAGAATATTACTAGCAACATAAAGTGTCTTGCTTTGCTCTCTGGTAGTCTGACAGCATCCCTTGGAACCATTCTGCACCGATTCATACACTACAAGAAATCACTCAGATTTTCAACGGATGTAACTCAATACACACTTTGGCCCTTTTTTCTTTCTGAGAGGTTTAGAACACTTTGTACGGGTCACTGGCTACTTCCCTGCCCTGGAACACTTCGCCAGGCTTGGCGGGTTTCAAAAAGGAGACTGTTGCCATACCAGCAGAGCCATGCCAAGGAAGAGAGTGGCACTGAGACTACTGACAAGCTGCTTTGCATCTACTTTCTTCATTCAGATGAAGTGGATCCAGCTCTCCTCACATTCTCTAGGCATCTTAAGGGGGTGAGTCCGGCAGGTGAGACTGTAGTTTTTGCCTCTGTTGTTATCCCAATACTCCTGGCCGTTGACTTGGTACCTCGCTGCAAACTGGACTACTGAGCACAGCTGGAGGAGGAAAGGAGGCACAGGGAGAAAGAAAGAGAAAACATCAACGTGACCCTGCCCGTTTTTCTCAGGGATGCTACTGTGCCAATGAGCACACACTTCATGGAGGCTCTTCCACTGGTCGAAGGTGTATCGCACAGATACCTGCTTCTCAAAAGCAACATTGCGAACCTGGATGGTGCCACTGAGCCCCAAATCTGAGCTGGTCACGCGTTCAAGACACACCTGCTGCTCCTGGAGCCGGGATGAGAAATCCATACAGTCTGCAGGCTGCTGGAAGTCAGGGACCAAGCACTGCATTGTAAACTCCAAGTCCGAGCTGCTGTACGAGAGGTCTGAGTTTATGGAGAGCCTGGAAAGGACATGCAAGGGGATCGACGGATCTTCCCCAGTCTGGAAGACTTTCACTTCAGTGAGCTCCAAGCCCAAAGCATCAGCAAATCTCACCCGGTTCATACGACTCTGGCATCCAGGAACTTGACACTGCGCTGCTGCGCGCTTCCTCCTTTCGGGCGATGTAGGCAAAGATCTCGCTCGGCGGCGTATGATAGGTCGTAACACCGGGTCACAGCTGGAGGAAGTGCTGCTCTGAAGCTTATTTGGCTGGGGCTCCCCCTTGGCTGGCATACTGCTCAGAAAAGTCATGCTGCTATTTGTATGGACTGCTGGGGGCGGCTGCTGCCCTCGTCCCAGTGCTTCTTCTGCCTGTAACATGTTCTGATAGAGATTAGAGAGGTAGCTGGGGTTCCTCCGAGGACCACGCACCTCCATTCTTAACCGATGACAAAAATAGTCAGCTTTAACTCCGCAGGCAGTAATGAGCACTGCCTCTCTGAAGCACGTAACTTGGGAAAGGCAGCCACGGACAGTATTTGAGGTTATTACACTGGCGCAGCAAAAATCAACTGGAACCGCGTAGACTGCTGAAAAAAGGGCAGAAACCTGGAAGCTCTCGCAGTAGCTGAAGGGGAACCAGAGGCTAGCGCATTGCGTGGGGAGAAGGCAGTCTCACTGGCTGGCAAACTCGAGGCCGCTGTGCCGGCTGGCGGACCCGTTGCTGAGGCTGGAAAGGGATTCAAGGCTGTCACCCTTGATGCTAGAGGACCTGAAGCTCTCACGCAGGCTGGAGACCGACTGGAGGCTGTCGTGCTGGACGCCGAAGGACTCCAGGCTGTCGGAGAGGTCCCTGGACGCCCGGGGGTTGCTGTGGTGTGCCCCGAAGCACCCTCGCCCGTTAGAGAGGGCGAGAGGGGCCTGCAGGCTGTCCTCACAGGGGCCGGCCGACCCCACGCTCCCGCAGCAGCAGCAGCAGCAGGGACACTCCAGGCTGTCACACTGGATGCTGGGCGACTCGCGAGGGCTGCCGAGACCGGCGAGGGCTTGGAGGCTGTCGGGCGGGAGGGAGCCGGAGCCGGAGCCGAGGCCGGGGCTGCTGCAGAGGCTGGAGGGAGCGCGGGGGCTGTCGCGGCGGGTCCCGTCGCGGCGGAGGCCGTCGGGCGGGGCTGCGGTGGCAGGCTGCGTGCCGCGGCCGGAGGGATCCGCGTTCGGGGACTCCACAGCCCACATCGGCCGCACCACGGTCCCTGCCGTGCCGTGCCCCGCCCCGCCCCGCAACAAACCCAGCCGCTGCCCGCCCCGGCCCGGCCGCCCCTCTCCCCACACCGGGAGCCCGCCCTCGCCCACGGCGCATGCGCGGCGCCCCGCCCAGGGCCCCGCCGCGCGCATGCGCTTTGCCCGGCGGAGGCGGGCCCCGAGGCGCCCCGAGCTGCCGGTGGCGGCGGAGGCGGGTACGGGGCAGGGGGTGGGGGGCTGCGGGGCGGGAGGGAACGCGCGGAGGCGGTGCGCTAGGCAACGGGTTGCCCTCCGGCCCTTGGCGGTAGGGAGTGCGGTGGCGGTTACCGGTGGGAAGTGCTGGTGCCTCCCGGGAGGGAGCGGAGCGGGGCCCGGCCGGGCTCGGCTCGGCTGGGCTCGGCTCAGCACAGCCCGCCAAGCGGGCCGGCAGCCGCCGAACCGGCCTGCAGCCGCAACTGCCTTACACGGCTGCTTTTCCGGGTGAGCTGCCCCGGCGGCGTGCCTCCCGAAAGGCGGGGGTGCCGGGGCGGCGGGAGCGAACACCCCCCTCCTCGGCCGGGGAGGCGAGGGGGAGAGAGGCTCAGGTGTACGGCGTTACAGGCACCTAGGTATAGCTCTAGGCGTATCAAGAGCACTCCAACAAAGCCAGAGGTGAGCGGGGAGGTGTGCCGGTGCCCGCCGGCTGTCACCTTCTGCAAACCGTACCTGTGCGCCCTGGTGCGGGAATGCGGTTTCTGGCAAATAAAAGAATGCTACAAATTCTGCTCTGAGTATTTTTAGTAGGAACTTATGAATACCGAGAGATTTGTTTGGGAAGAAGAAAAACAAAAAAGGATTCGGTACAAAATTTGCATGTATGAATATAAGGAGTGCATTTTCTGACACAAAAAAGGACAACTCCACATGCACAGAACGCGGGTGGTTGATCATCTGCTCTTGTTAAATTAAGAGCAGAAACACCCACCACCATTTGACTGGGATACTTGGCTCCAGTCAATACATGTAATGCTGCGCAGGAGGAACAACGTGACGATGAGCACGTTACACAATGAAAAGTAGCTCTGCTAACGCTGCCATGCCCTCGGGTGTTCTGCGGAGTGTTACCAACAATCTCTCGGGGACGGGCTCGTAAACCAGATGGGCAGAGCTCGGTGGTTAGCGGGCGGGGGCCCAGCCTGCCTTGGCCCTGATGCGGTAGCCAGGGCTGACCCAGGGACTGTGCCCGCTGGCCGCAGTGGCAGGCAGGGCTCCCCACAGCAGACCTGCGCCTCCCCCCCGGCTGGCTTTGGCCCGCTCTGCTCCGCAGCTTTCGGGCAGCCTGTGCCCCCTGGGCTGCCCGGCTCCCCCCTCCGGAGCCGGGTGATGACAGCCCGGCCATCGGAAAGCGAACGGTGCTGGTTCCCCTGTTGGAGCGCTGAGGGAGGAGGGGACAGTGTTTTCCAGTACTGCTTTGGTAGCTGACTGTGTTTATCTTACTGCTTTAAAAATAGATCACGTTGGGAGGAATCGCATGGTGTTTGTTTACTGCATCTCTAGGACGTGGTGATGTTTGCATTTGATACGGTGTGTCTTATGAACCCAAAAGACCGGAGCTGCTTGAAGATTATGTAAAAATAAAGGCACAGATACCCTTTAAAAAGAGTAATAATGGGACCAGGCATTCAAGAATATCCCTTACTGCTGCACAGAGAGACACAGAAAAAGGAAAGCCAAATCCATGAAAACCACAAAGGAACGGTAAAGTAAGGAAATTATTTTCTCTGTTTCTCGTTACAGAAATCTCTAAATACTGTAGATCAGTTAATAAGTGCGTGGCTGTACTGTTTGGACTGTCATCCTCTCCTCTGAGCCACAGCAACAGAAATGATTGTGCAGCACGATCATGCAGGTCACAGAGTGACAGAGGTGACTGCATCAATGCTGGAGGCACAAGGCTTATTTTCGTTCTTTTGTAAGCTCTTGAATTGGTGAAAGCATTTTTTTTTAAAAGCAAAATGTGACTATACTGACATAAAAACTGCGAACAAGCTGTACAGCCTGACAAATTAACTGAACTGCAGTCAAGCTAGATTAGACCTGGAGGGCACGGTTTGCTTATTCCTGTTCTAGAATAACATTTTAAAGCTTTCCTTTTTATAATTAGTAATGTTTATTGTTTGTAGAACAAACACTGTTTTCTGATTCTTGCAGAATATGCTGATTTAGTGATTCTGTGTGCTTACAGAGAAACCTGATTTAACTGAAGAAATATGTATTTTAGTTTCAAGCTGTCCAGATCAGTAATGCCATTCCTTTTGCTTGCATATGAGTTTTTCTCCTATTGATCTTTCCGCAACTCCAGTATAACATGAAACAGTCAATTTTGATTGTGCCTTTGTTGTAAAATAGTTTGTATTAATACCAGAATATATTGTATGCTCCCTGCCCACTTCCACTCCTTAACTTCATAGGAATAATCTTTTAAATTTTGCTGAGAGTGTGCAAATGAGAAAGGCAAGCAAGATTTGGCTTGTGGTAGCCTTCATATCATACTTTATAATTAATTTTGTTAAATTGCAGTAGGACCATGTACTATAGAAATTAGTAGTTAAATATGTAGTCTCTAATGTTTGCTATTTATTATCCCCAAAGTAGCTTCTCTGATAGAGAATTCTATGTAAGGGCTAAGTTCTATTATTATTATATCATCTGGTTGAATTATTCACTTTTGCATTAGTAATATTAAAAATGTAGTAGTGCATAGATAGCATGAAAAATAACAAGTGCCCATGGCATAGTTCTGATGAACTATAAGAACAGTTGCAGTCAACTGTCTCTCTTTTTTAAACAGAATGGCACTCTAAACATTTATTGTACTTCTATTCTGATGATCGTATATGTTGCTATTTATATGTGATATCCTGTTTAATCTTTGCTAGTTACAGTAATGGAAAAAGCCATCCAAGCACCAAAGGACTAAATAAACCAGTTTCTCATGTGAAATCTTCTCCTGGAAGATCAGGCACAAATGTATCGAGCGCCACTGAAAAGGTAAATATTTCTTTTTGTTTACAGAAAACAGGTACATAGTTTATGTCAGCTTTCTTAATAACATCACATATTTTCACATCTTTTCAGATTTCCCATGAGACTCAAGATGGTAGCCAACCAAGTATTTTTAAGAAGGGAAGAAACCAACTGGATGACAATACTCAATCAAAAAGGTAATTTTATGTTAAGATTGTCTGTTTACTTTGCAGACCTTTCAAACTGGTATATAAAATGCTTCTGATAAAATCATGGCTTCTGTGTTTTGCCTTTGGCTTAACTAGTCCCAGAATTCAGCATTTATGAGGACAACAGATTTAAGGTATCAGTATGGAAACTTAGTTCTCAGGCAAAACAGAATAAAATAAACCAGAAGTCAGTACTAGGCAGCGTTATCCCTGCCAGCAGATATGAATTTTACCTCATTAGTAAGTTTCCAGGACAATTTAGGTTCATTCGTGTAGATCCATGTCCTTGAAGGAGGTAGCAAGACCTTTCTAAACTGTTGTTCCAAAGACATTAGACCTTCTAACAGGCTATGATCTTTCTTTTTATTTAGGCTCACGAGTGTTTGCACATCGCTGCACAGAGTACAAGGACCAAAGATGAGTCTCCCAGAAAGAAGGCAAAATGAATCTTCTCTGCAGAGAGTCCCTCCTAGCATAAAGGGCAGCACACAAGGTAGCTTCTGTAGGGTTAAAGATGTCCCGGTGCAACATTGTTATGGCAGTAAAATAGAACAGTTGGAGAAGAATCATGAAGAACATGTTGCTGGAGCTGGTCCATGCTCTTCTAAATGGCAAGAAGCATCTGTAGATGAAATGTTTCTTGATTTTGAATCAGTACAAATTATTAAAGAAGATGCTGAAGATGATAGTGCCAGTGATCTCTCTGATTCAGAAAGGATTCCCATTCCCCCATCTCCGTGCACACCACCAGAACTCATTCTCAGAGCTGAAGAAATTGATCCATTGTGTTTGGAACATGTCCCTCATACGGGTTTTAAAGAATCAGAATATTACTACCCAGACTTCCTCCCACCCCCTTTCAACTCATGGGACTTGAAGCAACTGGCCATCTTTGTAAATGTAGAGGGTAAAACTGAATTTCGACCAAAGCCAACAGGATTTCTTGAGAAATACATTGATCGCCTTTTGCAGCTGGAATGGCTGCAAATGCAGACTGTACAGAATGAGAAAGGAAAGGCAGCCAAAGCCAGACCTCAGACTGCTCCCGGCTCCATCCGTACCCTAAAGAGTCCTGGCAAAGGCAAAGCATTGCTCAGCCCTTTGCCTCAAAAGCAAGTGGTTCCCCAAGAAAGTGTTACAAAGCTGCCCAGAAGCTATTCAGGTCACAGGGGAGATTCATACTGTGAAGAAAGTCGCCAGTTATATTCTCATCCAGGTCACTTGAAACTGTCTGAGAGAATGGGATGTGCACAGTCTTCTCAGAGACAATCTGGTGAAGTAAGGAGTGAACTGAAAAAAAACCCAACTGCTAAGCAGCAGCTCCTCAATATGCAGCCCTCTGAGAACAGTTCTAAAATTCAAAGTGTTGGTAACGTCAGACCCCCTAAGCAAAGCCCGGTATGCCATGGTTCAGCTGCTCCCATCAAAGGCTTAAAAACATATGCATGTACAAATCCAAAGAAAAATGGCAATGCTAACAACTATGTTCCTTCTAAAAAACCAGCAGGCGACAGGAAAATAAAAACAAATGGCGCAAAGCAAACGTCGCGCAAATTTAAATGAAGAAAAATTCATTAGTAAATGTTGATGCTTCTTGACTGCCAGAAAGCATTTGGCCCATGCAGAAGGGTCATGTTTTCTTCATAGGAAAATTCTGAGAACATATGTTCTTGATGCATGGCACTCTTCATTTCAATACATTTGCTCTTAAGCCAGCAAGGCCAGCAGGAAACCTTTTCCCTGAAGGCAAGTGTCTTCCATCAGTGTTTCCTCAAAAATATTTACAGTTCCTCAGTTGTTCAGTAGCAGAGTATGAAGGTTTAGAGAGATATATAATTATATATATATAATTATAATGTGTCTTTCTATGTGCACCAGTTGAAGTCCACTGAAGTCTGTGGTGTTTCTTACGCTTGCCGGGGTGTATTTGAGAGAACAGGATCCATGCTCTTTTTTCTCAAACAGAAGTGCTGTTTTGTGAGTCAGGTTTGATGGTGGCATTTGCTGATGGAAAAGGGCTCAACTGTTTTTATAAAATAATGGAGCACGCTTATCTATGCAAAGTCAAACTAATTCTTCATAGATGATGAATTAGGTATGTTTTTTATAAGAATGGAGATAATGTTTTGAAATATTTTAATGCAGAAGGGATTCTTTTTAAGAGAAAAAATTATTAGGGAGCAGACAGCTTCAATAGTGACAGATTAAGCAAATGGAATGCATATTTTTATACCCAGAAATCTTCACTGTGTTTACAGACAGCTTTCCTTGAAGTTCATTTTGTAAGCCTTGATGCTTTTTGTCTTTTAGAGGAAATGACCAAATTTCAAATTGCACATGGATATATATGACTAATGCAAAATGAGGGTATTACTAGAGACTCTGTGGCCTAACCTGCAGAACTGGTAGTCTCTCAGAGCATAAAAAATAGACTCTTAGGGCATGAACTTGAAGGCTATTGTAAGTTCAAGTAAAGATATATTTTGATACAAAAGATACCTATTTTCAGTCACCCGAGATGACTATTATTTATCCCACGGTCCAGTCTACTTCAGTTAGCTTGGCTTCCTGTTTCAGGGTTTAGTGAAGTGATATGGGGAAATACCCTACAGAAGGAAATTGTACAGCCAGAATAGGGTCCTGTCCTCAGACCTTCCATTTTCTCATGTGTCTGTGAGATACAAGGGAATAGGAAGGATAGTTCGGTGAGTATTCAAGAGTCCATTCATCTGTTACACTTTCAAATCAATCACAGCAGCTGGGGACACAGTCTCGTTAAAGATGGAGTTCTAGAGAATGTTTTGTACTTTCAGTTTAAAATGAAATACGGAGCAGCATTCTCTTCTTCCTCAGCCACCAGGCAGAGCGAACTGTTGATGAGAAGTGAGCTGAGGTCTGATGGACCAGATTGTACAAGTGGGTCCTTCACATTGTGACAGAAAATGAAAAAGTAGCAAATACTGAAGAGTACATTATGTATATAGTTAAATTGCACTTCTCTTGTTGATCTCATCTTGGTTTTAAGATGCTTAGCTGTTTCTATTCTTGCATTGTGCCTACCAGATCTTCAGCTTTGTAAAATTTCAAAGCATGGATTTATATGTAGTTTAAAATGTGAGAATATTAATAAATGTAGTAATAAACTAGGGTACTTTACAGTA
This sequence comes from Phalacrocorax carbo, assembly GCF_963921805.1. Lineage (NCBI taxonomy): Eukaryota > Metazoa > Chordata > Aves > Suliformes > Phalacrocoracidae > Phalacrocorax > Phalacrocorax carbo. The sequence continues at coordinate 5,055,954 of NC_087526.1, forward strand.
CGTAAAACATTGCTCAGGAATAGTCTAAGAAATATTTTAATGTTTTTTTTTCCTAGTCTACTGGAGACCAAATGTGAAATTTTAAATTGATAAAGGAATCAAATATAATATACAGTATTATATTTCCATATTCAGTATTTGTGAAGTTACAGTTAAAGTGATTTGTAGTTGCATGTACGCTCAGCTCTATGCAATTCAAGTGAAACTTAATCTGACATGCTCAAAGATCAAATAAATTGGCTGTGCCAGAGGTGTGGGGAAACATAGAGGGTGGCATTCAACACCAGCAACTGCAGAGGACCAGCACATTCTTTTGTTGTTATTTCATCCATTTGTTTTGTCCCAGGCTCATGTATTTCAGCTCTTTTTAGACGGAAGGTTCTTGCATCCACTGCTAGAATTTCAAGCTTTGGCCAAATTCTACATGCCTTGATTAATCAACTTTTCCTGATTCACGTTAACAGTAGAGAGAGGTAGTAGGACAGCTCTTGCCAATAAGCACTACTTTAGTGCACGGTTTTAGGACACTGTTTTGGTGCAGTACTTTAAGCACCAAAAGCAAGGTGGGCAGGATTAAGTCAATAATCAGAATAGCAGGTTTTTTTAACAAAATCTGTTAGATGCAGTAATTAATTTAGCATGTTATTATAGCACTGAATATTAATGTATGCTAATTTTTCTTCTGAAATATTACTCTATATCGATGCTTTCCTAGGTTATAAGGAGGGCATGTAGATACAGGCACATTTTGCACAATCACTTCTTGAAGAAGAAATCAATAGTGTTTCAGTCAGCTTTGACCAGAGCAAAGATGATTGCCACTGAGAAAAGTTTTTTCTCACAGACCTGGGAAAGTCTTGTTTGAATGTAGTGCTTGTGAGCTGATGCACATCAGTCTGTTGTGGGAGACTAAGAAGCTGAGCGGGTGGAGATGGTGACGCCACTTAAAATTAGTCCGAGTACTTGTTTGCCAGTAAGTTCTGGCTGTGATCTGGCCGCGTAAGTTTGTCTCTGGATATAATCACACAAGTTTAATCTTTTTTCATTGATTTGATACTTTTTACACAGTCTTCTTTGTTCACATACAGAAATAGAAATTCTGTGTTTGCCTCAACAAACAGCTCTTAGCGTGAGCAGACCTGCAAGGGGTGGGTTTTATCCTGCAGCACTTTTGCCTCCGTTTTAACTTGACTGTGTTCTGGGCTGTAGGTAGAGAGCTCCTTCTATGAAGAGGACTATGGTTTATGTTTCCTTTATTTTGTATTGATGGGTACTGTATTTAGAAGCACTCCTAAATATAGCAGAAAAGTTTATTCCAAAAGTGTATTCCAAATACGCTCAGTTTGGAACCAAAATACTTCCACAGCACAGTGTTTCTGTGGCTGTTTATGTTTTTTTTTCCACTATGTTTAGCAATATAATCATCTGTGTGTCTAAGCCTAGCATTGATGATGTTTCTTGAAGAAAAACTTTACTGTGATGTGAGATATTTAAAGAGTGATTTTTTTTTCTAGATAAAGATGTAATGTTCTGCAGTACTACCTACAGAACAAATACACTCAGGTTGTATTTTAAATAAATAGCCAGATTCTACTTCAGTTATATTAGTATAACCTTTGAACAACTCTGTTATTTTCAGTGAAATTACCCTGTTACAAAGATGTGAAGAAACAGAATATTACTCCAATATGTATAAACTGTGTTCCTTAATAATGCTAAACTGTATTTTTAATGCATAACATGAAGAATTTTAAGACAGTATTATTTTTCTCTTGACATGTTTCTTTTTTTTGTCCATTACTTGCCTCTCTGCAGTGAAATACTGCAGTCAGTTACAGTTTTACCTCCCCTGCGCCCCTCACACCTTGTGGTAGCTTTCAGTTGTACGCAGCAGTTCTGGAGGTTCTGCACAATGCCTGCAGACCCTCGTTCTGTCAGCAGTACAGGTATCAAGCTACTGCAGATACACAGAATTGATGCTCCAAAGAAGGGTTTTTGTTGTGCGAGCAATGTATACCATGCTGGGAGGAGGGGCTTCACATCTTCCTCAAGTGGAAGAGCCTTGCAAGGAATAGCCATGTGCTATCAGAGCAGTCCCTTCTGCTGGTTCAGTATCCTAAATCACGGGGTGGCCACATGTAAAGGCTGATAAGGTGGACTGTATTTTTCTTTCCAAAAGAGAGATTACATTTGCTGGTATGAATCTGGGGTCAAGGGGTGATGGTGCTTCTCACAGAAGCAAAAAGCCTCAGCAGCATTTGTTCTGAAAAAGCTGAGTTTAGAGCAGACGGGTTGCCAGAAGTCGGGAGCTCTTGTCTCCCACCGCTGCCCCTCTCCCAGGATGCTGTGACTGGAGCTCCCAGCCCTACTGCCTGTGCGCTGCCAGTGCCCCGCTGCTTTTTGCTGCTGACCCGTGCCAAGACGGTGGCAGAAGGGTATAATGCTGTAGGGGATGGTTATGCTTATTTCATTGGACTGAACCGCCTTGTTTGTCTCCAGACTGCTTAATTATGCTGTAATCCCATTATTGCTTGTGTCATTTCTGTGTTTCATTTATTGTTGTTTGATGTAACTTTTATCTTGTATTTGCTATTTAAAGGATTTTGTTAGAAGTTTGGAATATTTTGACAGTTTTTTGAGTCAGTATGTGGTACCTTTCTGATATTATAGTTGAAATATCTACAGTATGAAATTGCCTATAATGTGCTAGGTTTTGCCTTATTTTAAAGGTATTGAGCCTTTGTTGCTTCTGTTGGCATTAGTTGGTTTTCTTCTGTAAAACAATTAAGCAGACCACTCTGTCTGGAAAGACTAGAACTCGATTAACTGAGAATTTGCAGCCCAGCTTTTGATGTTGGTAATCATGTGTTCTTATTTATTTGAACTTTTTGTTGCGGATATTTTTGCTAGTAATTTCATTGGAAAGTGATCTTGTAATTAAAAGTTACTGTATATTTACTATATTAAAAGTGAAATACTGCCTGTTTGTTACTTAGTTGTATTTTTGTCACCATCCACATGATGGCACCTCTGAATTTTTCTTTCAGAAAATTTTGTTACTGCAGTGTCGGGTAGAGCTTGTAGCTCAGCATATCTCAGCTATGTTGCTGCTGCTGGCCAAGCTAGGTAGTTAGAGCTGTATGATTATTTCTACTCCACATAGCAGTCACTTCTGTAATGGCCAGGAAAAACTTACTTCATCATATTCATACCTTTTTTAAAAATTCACTAATCAATGAGCTTCACATTCTCTGTTATATTCTCCAGGACACTTTAGAACACGATCCAAAGAACAGCATAGGCAGGTGGGTAGATCCTTGCAGAGAACCACATTCTCATGTTGCTAGTATACATGGATAAGTATGTTTAACTTAATTTCTCACACTGCGTGTTCATATGTTCAGCTGAGGCTAAGAGAAAAATGAAGGAAGAGAGAAAAAAAAGGCGTTTCCTATTGCTGAACTTCCCTTTGCTTTGCTATTTCTGTAATCTTTATATTAAGCATTACGAGACTCCTACGTGAGATAACACACAAGAATTTTACAGTCAGAACACTTTTGCTGTTTGAGGTTTTCCTGATGTCTAAACCATCCTATCCTGTGCTGTTATTTAAGCCTGTTAGTTTTTTTCCTATTAACAGTGAATCCCAGAAGATCATCTGCCTTCCTTCCTCCCCACACCCACTTTTATGTAAAACATTGTGGCCTTTTTGACATGAGCTTTTCTTCTCCCCTGAACAGAAGATCAGTTCTTCCCTAAGTCTTCCTTTTACAACTTCCAGAACACTAAATTCATTATTTTCCATTTCTAAAAAAGAACAAATCTCCTTGTGCCCAGTGAACGCAGTACAGGAGAATGGAAAATGCTGTAAAAGTTGTTTTCATACAAGCCAGGACCTTCCCCATACTCTCTGCCACTCAGACTTCCTTTTACGTGGTTTTACGAGACTTAATGTTTCACCATTTGTGATTCTGTGATATCCTGCTTCTTCACATAGTTTTATTTAAAATGTATTTTTCGCAAGCTGGGTGGGAAGTTCAGTTTCAGATACACAAATTCATACTTGCTTGATGGCTTTTGAGTTGAACAGGACAATCTAGTGTTTATATCAGCTTTCAAGTAAGTTTTCACAGAACTTGCTCTTGGTTCAAAGTCTGAAGTAGAGTAAAAGTAGCGCTCCTGGGCATGGCAGATTAAAAATAGCTTCCCTTAAATATAAAGTTGCACGTTTGCATTTTTGCAAACAACTGTGATGTGATTAGGAAATGGCATTTCCAATCACTTGTCAAGGAAGGTCACATGTTTTATTGTAGCTATATAATGGCCATAAAACTGCAGTGATGGCACATTTGTTTTGCATAACATTGGAAGAGGCAGTTGCAAACAAACTGAAAAAACACCAGAGGAGGACTGACCATTGCTTTGAGTCACTTCAGTTTTACAGAATCAACAGTTCTTTTTTTTTTTTTTTTCCTAATTTCCTCTGACGAGGTGGGAATATTTGCTCTGGGACAGCTCAAATGCCAGTGAAACCACAGGTAACTACTTAGTGAGAAGACCTTCGGCTTCTCATTGTATAACCTTCCAAGGAACAGCTAACTCGGTTGCAGCCTGCCTGCGTCCCATGGAGCTACTCGCCGTGCTGCTTCTCCTGCAGGTAGGTGCGGGGGCACGGGCACTGCGCGCCCTTCCCGCAGGGGCGAGGGCTCCGGCCCCCGTGCAGCCTCCGAGGAAGGGTGGCTCCTCTCTCCCCGGGTCCTGGGCTCAGGTCTCATGGAAGGAGGTTTCCAAAAGTAGGGGCCCTCAGCTCCTCCTGCTGTTGACACCAGGGTGTTCATTCCTGCCAGAGCGCGCAGGTGTCCAGTGTCGGCTCTGCCGAATTAATGATCCCCTGCAGTAATTTAGTGGCATTTCCGTGAGTGTTTCTGCGGCATTTGTGGGCCTGAACGGGGTTGTTCCTTTCTGGCAGTGCATACGGAGGAGTGTGGAAGCCATAAAACACACAGTTAAAGCTTCCAAAATAATCAAAAGTGGCTGCATGTAAGCAAAGGGGAAAGCAGCTTGTCTGGGGGGTCCAGCACAAAGTTTAAGCAAGCTGGCAGAGCTGAACCTGGAACAAAGCTAATAAATGCTACCTAGAAGTGCCAAGTTAAAGCCTTCCTTGCTGTTTTTACATCACAGAGGTGATGTAAACGCCGTACAACAGCTTTACAGAAAAGCTCCAAGGCATTACTGTGAGTCCCCATTGCTTGACAAGTTCATAACCATGGCAATTTTATAAGTACTTTGTTTCTTCAGAGGAAGGTCACGGGGTAAAGGCCCAACCTCCACCTAAATTAAGGCAGGAAGAGCTCTGTTTCATTTTTTAAACGCCGCTGGAAACATTTGATGGAATGAGTTACAAAATCCCAAGCTTTGCAATGAAAGCAGTGAAAACTAGGAGGAAGGCGTGCAAGTTACCCATGAGCTAATGGCAATGGTGTAATTCGAGTACCGTCATCCGCTTTTGTGGTGAGATTTCAAGTAAAAAGCAGTGTTTGGAGCCGGTGCAGGAAGGTTGTGCTTATAAAAGGGGAAATCCTGCCAACTAGGGGGCAGTCACCATTCTCAACAATTTATTTTACTCATCTAGATTAGAGACTTTGGTCCCATATTTGGCTTCTGGTAGATCAGCTCTGTTTGGAGCACCTGGCGCCACATGACAGAGTCTCTGAGAACCTGAAATACTCCCCAGACTTAACTTTTTTCCAGCAGTAGGTTTATGTCCTGCCAATACCAGACAACTTCTAAAGGAGCACTAGAGACAGAGGTGAATATTTTAAGAACTGGAGATACTTGGATTGAGAAAAGCCACAGAGATAATACCATGGACTGTCAGATGCTGTGTTTGCACATTTCTGGGACTGGCATCAGCTGACCAGAGAAATTAGTATCCAAGGCCTCATGCCAATTCATTTGGAATGAGATGGATGATATTTGTGGAGTTTCCAGGGTTAGATACAATTTAATACAATGCTGTCAAAGCTGGATCAATATGTTTCTGTGAAGCCAAGTTCCTCCTAGACAACATATCAATGGTTTCTAGTTAACCACACTTCTCACAGTCACCTTTTTTTTTTCCCCAAGGTTACTGCTGCCAACAGTTTTTCTCATGAAATTGAAAACTTCAGTTTAAGACAAACCATGCGAAAGAAGAGTAGTCAGGTTTGTTGTCAATATTATGTAATAACAGGTACACAACTGTTAATATGTAAACTGTGTCACTAAATACACTTCTTTATCCACTAGTGGATAGATTCTTATCAATTAGACGTTCTACGTCCTCTGCAGCGTACAAAAAGGGCCTGGATTATCACCACCATTGGTGTTCAAGAGGAGGAGAAAGGACCATTCCCAAAATATGCTGGACAGGTACAAACAACCTTTTAGTAAAAGATCTTATTGAACCTCAGTAAGGTATTTGTCACCACTGATTGTACAATAAAATACCGAAGGAAGGGAAGGGCAAGAGTTGTGCATCAAACAGCAACTTTTTAAAGAACTGTTCAAAGTTGTCTTTCTTACACAGCGTTGGACAGAACTGTGCGGTGCGCGGGGTATACCCCTCCTTTCTGTGGGGAGCTGCAGGCATACTTAGGGGGAAGAAGACTATAGAGTGGGAGCTGTAAGAGAGCCATTGCACAGAGCTGTGTACCTGCACATTGTGCACAGAGTAGCGATGCTGCAACCCAGAAAGCGGTTGAGGTGGCTGAGACCAGGCCTGCAGGCAAGGCCCCATCTGCAAAGAGAAGGTGGGCAGGAAGAGACTTGCTCTAAAGTTTTTTTACTTCTGTTCCGCCTTCTCTACTCACACTGCATTGTGCTACTTCTCTTTTCAAAAGCTGTTCAATAACAAATCATTTAATACATCAGTAAAATATTTAATCAGTGGACCTGGGGTAGATGAACCTCCAGAGATTGGATTGTTTTCTATAGAAGATGATACAAATGGACGTGTGTATGTGCATCGTAGCATCGACAGAGAAAAGACCCCAACTTTTAAGGTAACAAACTTTAAAAAATTACTTAGAACTGTTTCCAAATATTAATTGCTTTCTCATGGCTAAGAGAATTCACAAGAATGAGACTCACCTAGAGGAATCTTAAGTGTGTATTTTTGTGACTGCCTTTTCTTGTTTTGAACCTCTAAATAAATGCTAAGGTGATTGTCTCAGCAGAGACCAATAGGTAACTTCCGCATCACTATCGATGATAAATCTTTGTGGCGTGTACAAATATCTGTACACTTCTTTTCTATTTTCTTTTTGATATGACTTTTGATCATAATCTAAAAACCGAAATTCAAAGTATGTTACAGCTGTAGTGTCCAGAACACTGAGTTGTAAACCCAAACACTCCTAACCAATGGAATGGAAGAAAATAACCATGCATTAGAAAAAAATAGGTAATACTGGAGGAGCTGCAAAGCTGTATTACTGTAACTTTATGTAAGAGTAAGCATACGTTTCTCCTTAAAAAGCAGAAAAGTGTTCATAAGCAGTAAGTGTAATGAAGCAAATGTGATAAAAAGTGTATGAATGAAATATGTCAGTGTGGGTTTGGTTTCCTCTTGCAAAAAATCTTTGGTTGTGGTCTCCTTATGTTTATTCTGTGATGATTTCTATTTACGTCTCTGTGGATTAACTGTACCCAATTGATAGTTACCATTACTTGTGGCTTTCTGTGCAGGGTCTTGCCTTCCATAATGAAAAGATAAATTTTGGAGAGCTTTCTATTCCCCCTCACGAGGCACATGGCTATTCCAGGACAGACACTCTGGGCTTGGTTTTAAAGCAGAAATAAGTGCAGCAAAGGAGAATTCAGCATTCAGAAATGAATCCCCTGCACATTCATGGTTATGGAGCCAAAACATCACAGAAATGCAGCTAGAGAAAACTGAATGGACTACTTAAATAAATACTTCACAGTTGGGAAGCACATGTGAAAGCATTCTTTTGTCTGGCCCCAAGGATATTTATGTATTTTATATTAGGCAGTCATTTTAAATAACCCAGATCCAGTTCCAGGTACTGATTTTTTTAGAAGTATTGTTTAATGCACAGGATGGCCATTATGAATCTATTACCTTCAAAAGGTGAAATAATGACTTAGTGATTCAACTCAAAGGCAAATATAACTGGTGCAGCTTCAAAATTAAGAGTGTTTTGTTCCATTGTGATTTCTAATTGCCATATTCGTTCCATTCTGATATCTTTGTTGCTACTTGTTTAGATACGTTTCAGAATTGTGTACAGAAAAACTGGTGAACCATTGGACAGCTCCTTGTTTTTCAATATAAGGGTTAGAGATATTAATGACAACGCACCTGAGTTTCCGAAGGATGAATATAGCATTACAATAAGAGAGAATCACAGTAAAGGTAAGTGCCATCCAAACAAGGGATACTATTGGTTTGTGTATGACTGCTCTCTTTTTAATTCCTTTGACTTTTTCCTTTAGTACCAAATCTATTCCTCTGCCTAGGTTTTACTTAAATACTCATGGGTTTAGGGACTATTTCCTGGGAAGGACCATGTCCTGCCTCTTGACTTCTTGTCTGCTTAACCTCAGTGTACATTAGTATAATGTTGGAGACATTCTGGAAAAACTTATAAGGTACTTCTTCCTAACTACAAGCCAAGACTTTAGCAGACTGTCACGGTTTAACCCCACCTGGCAGCGGAGCCCCACACAGCCACCCGCTCACTCCTGACTGGTGGGATGAGGGAAAGAATTGGAACAGTAAAAGTGAGAAAAGACAGTTTAACAGGTAAAGCAAAAGCTGCGCACACAAGCAGAGCAAACCAAGGAATCCCTTCCCTCCTCCCCACGGGCAGGCGGGTGCTCAGCCATCCCCGGGACAGCAGGGCTCCATCACGCCCAACAGGGACTGGGGAAGGCAAACCCATCGCTCCCAACGTGCCCCCTTCCCCCTCCTCCCCCAGCTCCATGTGCTGAGCATGGCGCCGTGTGGTGTGGGACAGCCCTGGGGCCAGCTGGGGTCACTGTCCCGGCCGTGTCCCCTCCCAGCCCCTTGTGCCCCCCCAGCCCCTCGCTGGTGGGGTGGGGTGAGGGGCAGGAAAGGCCTTGGCTCTGGGTGAGCCCTGCTCAGCAGGAACGAAACCATCCCTGGGTCAGCAGCACTGTTTCCAGCACAAATCCAAAACACAGCCCCCTACAAGCTACTCTGAAGAAAATTAACTCTTTCCAAGCCAAAACCAGCACACAGAATAATCTGAACTGCACATCTGGAACATGCACATGCACACTGCTTCACCAAAGGTGGTCCGACACACTGTTTTAGAAATACAAAGACTTAATCTGGGTGTGTAGACATGTGGGATGGTGCCAACTCCTCAGGAGCTGGCTGAGACCTGGCATAAATAACTAGTGAATGTTTTTGATAAAGTAGATTCAGGAGTGTGATAACTCTGTTGTCTAACAGTACCTTAGGCAGATTTGCCACCCAGATGAGGTGGAGGCCAGAGTCTTTGCAGGGATAACCATGGCCACAGGAGAAGTTATAGGTTTTCTTAGGACTTTGCTCAGGAACCTGCAGACAGGCCTGAGAAACTGCATGTGAAGATTAAACACTTCTATTAATGTCTCAATTCTTCATACTAGATGAGCCAGTTTTCCAAGTTACTGCCTTGGATAAAGATGAAGACGGCACTGCGAATGCTCAGGTGTCCTATTCTCTAAGTATGCAAATCCCCCTTCGAGAAGGATTCACATTTAATATTGATCCTACCACAGGATCAATACTTCTGTCAGGATGCCTGGAGTATAAGGTGATGTACATGTGGCAGCTTCTTATAATTTAGTGCATGGTACATGTTCAGTACACATTCACCAGGTACAAGGGGAGGGAGAGTCTCACATCCAGCTTTGTAGCTGTGACTGGCAAAATGCAGGAACTGCTTCTGAACTAAGTTTGGAACTTCCTTTTTTCTGTTTTTCAGACTGCCAACTCTTTCAAACTTCTGATTAAAGCCAGTGACCATGGCACTCCCCAGCTGTCATCGACTGCAACAGTGAATGTAGCTGTTGAAGATGCAAACAACCACCCCCCTGTATTTGCTAGTGATAATGTAAGGAAAACCATCATTACTTTACTGAGCCTTCCAGAATACAGTTCAGTCCTTCAAACTGCTAAAAACACTCAGTGGTGGAAAGAGTAACTCTCAGACACTTGAGAAACAGGCCAAAACATGAGCAAATAAGCTTTATGTGTTAGAAGAAATATCTCTTAAAAATGGGGACAGTAAGAGAATCATTGACTATTGAGAGTCATAAACTTTGTTAGTTTTCTGTGCAGAGCACTAGAAGGTTTTTGTCTCACTATTACTGTAAGGATGCTGACAGACTAGCTTATTCTAACACCTAAGAAGCTCAGGTGCTGATTACAATCTACTCTTGAAAGATCCTAGTTTCGAGTGCCGAAGACCTCAGTGACCTTAAACCTGCTCACCTACAAACTCAGTACATATTAATGGCGCAGTCAGGTGTGGTAGCAATGCTTCTGCTGGCCTATTCTGTGAGAGTGCTTGTAGAGCAGTTGCTGTACAAACGGGAGCAGTTGAGCTTGCTGGCAAGAAGAGGGCTCTGAGGAGTTAAAGTTGTGAACAGGTAGACAGCTACACCTGAATTCAGATAAGAGCTATCCATTTTCAGGCTCTGGTCCCAGAAATACTTTTTTTTTTTTTTTTTGTAACGTGCATGTTGACACATTGTTGTGGTTTAACCCCACCTGCCAGCAAAGCCCCACACAGCTGCTCCCTCCCTCCCCCTCCAGTGGGATGGGGGAAAGAATTGGAACAGTAAAAGTGAGAAAAGACAGTTTAACAGGTAAAGCAAAAGCTGCGCACACAAGCAGAGCAAACCAAGGAATCCCTTCCCTCCTCCCCACGGGCAGGCGGGTGCTCAGCCATCCCCAGGACAGCAGGGCTCCATCACGCCCAACGGGGACTGGGGAAGGCAAACGCCATCGCTCCCAACGTGCTCCCTTCCCCCTCCTCCCCCAGCTCCATGTGCTGAGCATGGCGCCGTGTGGTGTGGGACAGCCCTGGGGCCAGCTGGGGTCACTGTCCCGGCCGTGTCCCCTCCCAGCCCCTTGTGCCCCCCCAGCCCCTCGCTGGGTGGGGTGGGGTGAGGGGCAGGAAAGGCCTTGGCTCTGGGTGAGCCCTGCTCAGCAGGAACGAAACCATCCCTGGGTCAGCAGCACTGTTTCCAGCACAAATCCAAAACACAGCCCCCTACAAGCTACTCTGAAGAAACTTAACTACCCCAGCTAAAACCAGCACACACATCCAGAGTGTAGAGTCATGTCACCCACTGGTCTGTGTAAATATTTGAAGTTGTGAACAGTAACAATAGATGCTGTGTTACAACAGTGGGTACAGTCACATAGGGAAGTAAACAGATTTCCCAGTGTGTTCCTATGGCGGTTCTCCTACCTGCAGAATGGTGGTTAGAAGACCTGAGGGAATAAGGTTACATAATTTGCCAAAACAGGTTTGTACATGAAATCTGTGCTTCATCATCATTAACTCCAGCCTAGTAAAATTCTGAGCCGTTCACATTTGTGATTTGTTCCCTTTATCTGAGTACATATATTGTTCTTTACAGCATTTTCAAAAGTTGTGATGCAAGGACAGTATTGTTTACATATTAGCAGGCAAGAGTCTGAATTTTCAAATCTCAACCAGTGACCAACTTATATGAAAATAAACCACGAACAAATTACATTTTATTACCATCTCATTTTTAAAGACATATTTCTGCCTTAGATGATTTAATTAGCATTTCTTAGCCTGTCTTTGGAGTGCTAGTTAGGTAAGCTGGTGGCTACATTGCGCCATCAAAAACTTAAACCATTGTGCAGAAATTACCTAAAATGTCACACGTAATTGCTTTCTACAAGGTTAGGTATGTAACATCTGCGGACCAATTCTGGCCTAAGCCTAGATGCATCAATCTCTTCTACATGGCAGAAGACAATCCTGGATGAAAAGCCCTAGTGGCATTTATGGGCCTACTGCTATAGTCATTATTAAGGGAGACGAGTAGTATCCTGGTTTTAGATGACGATCAGGTTTAGGGACAAGTTCTTTATGAAGTCAGTGGGAGTGCGTTGGAGGGAAGTTAGTTCTGTGACTCCCATAGGGGTTCTCTGTCACTGAGCGGGGACACATAACCCACGGCAGACAACGACAATGTGTGCGGGAAGTAGCTCCACATGGTCTGGTGGTGGAACTCCGGCTCAGAACTGGCTAACAAACTGCTTCTCTTGGAGAATAGAAATAGTTCTTATTTCTTTCCTTTCCCCTCCCAGTACCAACTACAGGTTTCAGCAGGTCAAGAATATCCAGCTGTATTACGGCTCCAAGTGGAAGATAGAGACTCTCCCCACACTCCAGCTTGGAGAGCAAAATACAGAGTAACAAAAGGCAATGAGAAGGAACAGTTCACCGTTGAGACGGATCCAGACACAAACGAAGGCATTTTGAGCATTATCAAGGTAATGAGCAGTAATAGATGAGCTACAGCGTGGCCATTCTGATTACAAGACTGACACCTTAGCATCGTAGCTGAGTTTGGTGAGCTCAGGTCACCTCTGAGTTCCAGGTATATAGAGGCGACCGCCAAACCAATGGTCATTACTGCTAATCAGACTTTTGTCTGGGGTTTTCAGCCTCTCAACTATGAAGATGCCTCTGAGATGAGACTTGTCATTTCTGTAGCAAATGAAGAACCTTTCTTCATTTGTAAAAATGGCATTGTGATGATCTCAAGCCTAGAATCCATGAATACAACTGTTAACATCAACGTCTTACAGTCAAAACGTGCTCCTAGATTTCATCCTCCCGTACTTACTGTCCAAAAAGAAGATTCAATGAAGCCTGGGAGAGTGTTTAGAAGGTATCCTGCCACATATCCAGGTGATGTGCCAAATAAGATAAAGTAAGTGGAGATGTTTCTAACTCTCAAAAGAAATAGCCTAGGAATATAAAGAGGTTTTCAGGTTTAATTTGATATATGTATATATATGAATATACATACACATATTTATTTACAGTTATATGAACATATACATTAGTGGTGCAGGTTTACTACTGATGATACTGCAGGCCCAGATAGCTGGTTCTATAAGATACAATTTAAAGGTGCAGTCAGTCCTTGGTTGCTCAATATTTCTGTTGTTTCCAAAATAGTTTTGCCTAAAACCACATTGCATTATTTATATTTCAATTTTGATGACAAAATTTTGCTGTCATAGAAAGGACTAAGGCATGCTTGGCTCTAAGAACAGTATTCTGATGTGGAAATCAGTTACTTTCTTAGCCCCTAGGAACAGTTTAGATGGTCCCATACAAGGTATGGGAAATTGTATGGGAAACTGTTGGCTGTATTGGAACACACAGCTTGTCATGGAGTTAACAGAAGTAAGCATCACTAACAAGTATAAATACCTACTGAGCTCAAAAGGACAAAGAACAATGCAGTAGGAATTTTCTGTTCTTCAAAATCTATTTAAGATTGTAACCTGTAACTTTTTAAGGTATGAACTAGCCCATGACCCAGAGGGTTGGCTGAGCGTGGATGAGAATTCTGGAATACTTACTGTGGCAAAAGAATTTGATCAAGAATCCCTTTATGTGAACAACAGCGTGTACACCGTTATCGTACATGCTATTGATCATGGTAAGCAGCCAGTCAGAAAATACTCAAGCAGTATTTGGACTGTTTGAGATGAGGTGCATGTTAGATATAAAATGATAGCAAGACTAAGGATCTAAGTGGGGAATGGTAATGCAGAACACCCTAATGTTTAAAACTTGTGTTATGCGTGACTAGTAGGATAAACCAGGCAGAGATCCTGCCAATGGACTGGCTTTTGTTGATACTCAATTGTGAGTGTTTTTCTGTTTCTTTTGCTCCTATCTAGGTATTCCACCACAGACTGGTACTGGCACCATCCTGCTTTACTTGTCTGACATTAATGATCATATGCCAACATTAGCGGCTCCTTCTTTAGATGTGTGTGACAAAAATGAAGGGACACCTCTCACTATAAAAGCTAAGTCTGCTCCAGTCCATTCACAATCTGGGCCATTCACCTTTGAGCTGGCTGAGGACTCTGAAGATATGAAGCATGACTGGAAGTTAGGAGGAAACTTTGGTGAGTTCTTCCTTTCATGTCCTTAATGAGAAGTTCTTTGTCAGGTATGTGCCCTCTAGTTATTTCACTGTCTCTTTCCTCTATGGCTTGTTACTGATCAGTCTCGCTGAGACTGAAAGGACATGGATGAACAGCTTTCAAAATATAAAGTTACTGCAATTTGAAAAAAAGTTACACTGTTCTTCATCTCTGTTGAGGACAGGACCAGAAGCAATGTGCTCAAATTGCAGACAGGGGGATAAGACAGCTGAGGAACGACTTCTGCATTTGATTAACTACCTAATGAATTCTAGAGGTTGTCAGTGCAGCTATGCCAGAATGCAGCAAGACTGGGACAGCTCTCTTTGCCCAGAAGGCTCAGCAAGGTGGAAAAGTGGGATGTCACTTTGTCCTATTTACGATGGTGCTTTAAGGCTGGAAAAAGTATTTGAAATCGGGGTGCAAATGAGTTTCCCTTTGATTATCAACAGAAGGGACTGTAGAATATCAGGCTTCTTTCTATGAGTCTTGAAATAATTTGCTTGTCTTCTTTTTAGGGGAGTCAGTTGAACTTTTAATGTTAAGAAGCCTCCCGCAAGGTAGCTACTTGGTGCCCATCATTATTCAGGACAGGCAGGGATTTTCTACAAGGCGGAATCAGCATGTTAGGCTTTGCTTTTGCCCAGATGGACATACATGTAAAGATTCACCACTTCCACAAGCATTAGCGAGACTTGGAGGTGGTGCCATTGCAATAATACTGACGACTATCTTTTTACTACTGGGTAAGTAACCTCCTAACGTACGCGTGCAAGTTATCTGTCATCTGCCCATTGGATCTCAATGCAATTACAGCTCATGAATGTGTGCTAAAATCTACCAGCCTTAACAGGAAAGGCTGTTTGCCTTAATGTGTTAGAGTGTAGTCAAGGTGCAAGCAGTTAATGTTTGCACTCTTCATGGTGCTTCCATCCATGTGTCCTGGTCCATGACACATTCTCTCTTCAAATTTTAGGAAGACCTTAGTTTTCAGACACAAGATATCATTGCCATTTCCATCTAATAACCAAAGAGATCTCTTTTGATAGCCAAAAAGCCTTTCAAATTACTAGGCATTATGATACAATGTGTAATACAGAGGAAGGTGGTTTCCAAGACTGACAACACAGTAAAAGACACTAGAAAGATCAGTGAAACTTATCTGCAGTCATGGTTAGGATTTGGAAATGTGGGGACTGTGCTTTACAGAGAAGTGAAAAAGGGAAGATAACATAGAGGCATGGAATACTGTTGTATGAATGACAGCAAATATAAGTATGAAACCTAGGAAAGAAGAAAATATCTAAACTGAAAAAACCAGAAATGTTAACAGGTAGAATTTTTCAGCCTGTTACTTGAGAAAATCATCATTATACTGTGGATAAAAGATGACTGGCAAATGTAAATGTTTTGGAAAGCTGAACTCTAGCACAACAAAGTAAATATTCTTGTTTGCATTGAATAAAATTGCACATTTGACTGTTTTGGCATTAACCATGTGCTGGCTAACTGGAAGTAATGAATTTCTCCGATAGGGTTACACTACTCAGTAATTGCTTGTTATAGAGCTGCTCCCTTTGTAACAGCTCATGTTGGTTACTGCAGAAGAGATGAACTACTGATTCTTTATCTGAAGTAAAAATGAATAGGTTACCTGACCACAATTTGTCTGTTTACCTGCGAGTGATCTAGTATGTCTGCCTGCTCAACGCAGTGCTTTGTGGAGACAACAGCTTTGCTTTCTAAAGCAGGCTAACCACTCCAGGCCAAGCATTACATCTGCACAGCTACATTGCTGGAGGTTTCCGAGCTAGGTCATTTGGAACTGGGCTGGGTACCTCACCAACCCGCTGTATTGAGCCATACAGATCTATTCGCGATGCCCATTTCACCATTTGCTTTCTTGTTTCTACAGTTGCCAGTATTTTGCTTTGCTGGTTTTACATGCCACGATCTAAAAGCAAAGCCATTGTCCTACCTGAAGAAGGTGAACAGACTTTAATCGAGTATAATGAAGAGAGCAGAACATCTTTATCTCAAGTAGGTGCAAAAGCATATATTCACATTACCCCACCAGAGTTGTGTGGCTGAATGTGGTACCAGTCACCTCTTTTATCATGTTTCCTGTGGTTTTGGTACTGAGCAAAATAAAACTTTTTGCCACTAAGCATATCTGGGGAGTGGTGCTCTGCGTGGACTGGATAATGTTACTATTATCACCCCTACCATTTTTCAGTATCAGCAGAACCTTCCCAGGTGCCTCATCCCACTGATGAATCCAACAGGTGAGGAGGCGCATCATCTCTTGTCACACTGCACACACTAGTGTTTTCAAGAAGGAAGTAAATGAAAGTGAAATAGTCTGAAAAAGTATGATCCTTCACAGGCCAGTTCAGTTTCTTATTAATACCATCCCGGTCCCTGTATGCAGGCTAAGCTGGATATTACAGATCATGCTGCTCTACCACCTGTGTCTGAGGAGGCTGGAAAAGAAGTGATTGCTGAGGTAACTGCCTGTTTCCTTACATAAATGCCCTTTTTATACCACAGAAACTGGTAACCGCAAGAATGAGGTTTGGTATCAATAATAGTGGGAAGAATAACACAATATAGTTTGAAGAATAACACAATGTAGTTCAGTTAGAAAATAAGTGTCACTTGTTGGAGATTCCACTGGTATTTAAAATACTGTTGACAACTTATTTTTCCTAATAGCTTTCATTCTGAGACAGACACTTCTCTTCATTAGTTAGTGTTCTAAATATTTGGAAGTGTAACTTCTAAAATTCTTATCACACTACCTGAATTGGTATGCACAAAATTTTATTTAGTTCTTGACATCAGTGAAATGGAACCATCATTCTTCAGATATCTATCAAAAATATGCTGGTCAACATCTACTTAACATACTGTAAAAGTGTGGACAGGATTTATGGGAATTTTTATGACTATTAGATGTAATTCTGGGGTTTCAAAGGCTTTTGAGTTTTTTCTGTGGATTTTTGTACTGTATTCTCTAACAGATGCCTCTTTTTACTGTGAAGAATGCCTGAAGGAAATTCTGGTCTACATCAGTAGGTGACTGCCATGTGTTCTGTTCATAAGTATGTAGTGATCACCAAGAGACCCTAAGAACAATCTCTGTCTTAAAGCAGGCAAAGAAAATGTCAAATAGTCTTTTTTATAGATGCGAGGACCCAATTCCACGATCCTTAAGACCATAGTTAGGAGCTAGGATTACCTGTGTGAGTAGACATTATAAAGTTCTGAGGTCATGTTTGGTGCCATTAATGAAAAGGAATCCAATAAATTTAGAGGAAGAAACATATTTAATTACTGGAGATTATGAACAATCCCTACGCTTGGTGACTCCATGTACATGTGGAGTATGTGCTCATACGGAGAAACAGTCCCTAAAGAGAAAAAGCTGCAGTTTAACTGGAGAAGGCAGCGCAAGAGAAATGGATGTAACAGAGAGAAAGATAATTTGATTTATTTGTATCTGGAAGAAGTGTTAGTACATGACTTAATGCTGATCAAACCTGAGATACTATGTCTGTCTTCCAGGATGGCCTGTATACTAGTTATGAGGCATTCCGAGTAAGACAACTTGATTGCATCATACAGACAGTGGACAAAATACTGTGTCAGGTAAGAAATGAACGTTGAATCTCTCCTTTGTCAAGTTAGCTTGTAAGAACAACAAAAAAGGCTTGCAAACTGGAAAGCTGTAATGGTTTCAACTACCAACTACTCTCTCAGCCCACATCTCAGAAGCATTACAGTCGAAAGCAAGGGATATATTTGATGGGGAAACGTTCAAGACCCGTCCTTGTTGAAAATGCCTTGTCACTTAGACTTCTTGCTGCCTCTGGCTGGTCGCCCAGCAGTTACTGTAAGGCTGGGGTCTGTCACCTGTAATAAATTCTTCAAGACAGGGAAGGGGGGCTAAAATGCTTTCTGTTGCTGTGCAGGGTCAAAGTTTAGTTGCCTGCTCTTTCACATCTGTCCTGTCAGGGAAATCCTAGTTCCTCTTGCCACGTCCTGTCTGGCCACTGCATGTTCACAGCCTGTCCTCCATACCTCCTTGGGCCAAACTGCACGCCTCCACGTAGTCAGGTTTACTTGATAGCTGTCTGGTCCAGGGCAGTTCAAATGCTCTTTTCTATCTCATTTGTACTCTAAGAGAAGTTCAGGCACTGGTGCTTACGCAGCTGAGTTTCAGTAAAACTTTTCCTTATCAGAGAAAGACTCATACTCTTTACTGTAACCTGCTGGCTTACCTACCTAATTTGCATACCATGAATTCCTTCAAATCCAAAAGGGCAGTAGGAGCTTCCATGATGATTTTCATTGTTTCTTCCCTTCTTCAGAAACTGTATTACCAATACACACTGGAAGATGACAGGGCCATCTATGAACCTTTCAGATATGCTGAGGAAGGAGAACTAGAGCAAAATGACTGCTTCTACTCTGTCCCCATGGGCAATGAGGAGTTGCCTGTTGATTTTTTGAATACTCTGGGACCAAAGTTTTCTGCTCTGGAAGAAATCTGTCAGGAGCGATTTCCATCATTCAATTAATTTCAAAAGTCTGTGCCTAATTTATAGTGTTGCAAAGGCTTCTGGCAGAAGGAGTGAAAAATTCTGAAATAAAGAACCATCTGTGCTAGAAAGCGTTGCAGTATGTTTGCGCCATGAGTACCTGGCCTTTTATTCTTCCTGCCTACACTGTTCGCAGGCCTGCGGCCAAGAACGTGACATGTCTGGAAGGTCCACTCGCGAGAGATGATGGAGTGATTTTGGCATATTCTTTGCAGATTTACACAAATAGAAGATCTGATGTTAAGGCTCCTCGATTCAGTATGCAAAGGGAAAAAACAGATCTACTAGGCTAGAAATTCCATTCAAAGTTCCATACAGACACAAGCCGGTTTTGAACAGAGAAGGCAATTCCCAGCTAAGGCCAGTGACACAGTCCTTTCGCCAGTAAGCAGTCTCTTTAAATCCAAGATTAACTTTAGTACAGTGCCATGCAGATATGACTTGATGATCAGATCTTTTATTTCTATATGACGCTGAGACACCAAAGAGAAAGTGCACTTCTGCTCTTAGTGTGACTGTAACCGCATAATGACCTGAGAGGTCGGCACCACCTTTGCCTTTTACCATAAAACAGGCACTTATTTAGTGCTTGCATGATTATGCTGGCATCTGGTGGCTGTTAGTATTATTACGCTAAGAAGCTGTTGACAGGACAAGGTATGGTTATTCCTTCCATTCAGATAACTACCTTCTCTAAATTAGCCACAGGTGACTATGATGAAGAAATTCATGGGTTTCCTCAAGCACCATTGATAAAACAGATGACACGATAAGGAAAGGATGGTATCAGGTTTCCTATATAGAAACCACAGATGTGTTACTTCTAAATTTTGTGATTTGTGCATGTCTGAATGTGTGCAATGACCTATGCTCAGTTATATCATGAAGGCTGCTGTGTAACAGTACATGACTGCGGGAGGAATAGCTCAGAAGACAGTATTCTGCCCTTAGGTGAATTATACAGGCAGTAAGAGATGGAATTAGTCACAAATCTTCTCTTCTGTTACAATTCTGTGCTAAAAGAAAAACGCTTTGCCTAAGGCAAGCACTAAGTCTGGTACCTAAGGCACTGTTCTTCTGTTTCAAAGTTTACTTAAACAATAAATTAGGCTTTTGCTCAGATGTTATTAACTAATAACTCAAGGCTGGAAACTTCAGTCAAGTGTGATAAAAGAATTAGGTTGAGTGGCAGGCAGCAATGCCAGCAGCAGGTTCTGTTTACACAATAAATCACTACGCTGATAAACTGCCCTTAACTTCTAATTCCAGATGGAAAACTTCAAATCAGGTCAGTGATTTAGCAGCACTGCTAATAACCACAAAGGCTTTTTTATTGCAAATTATAACCATATTGGTAATATTAGAATTGTGCCATGTTTTTTTATTTCTTCTGAAAATTATGCAAGATTAAAAAGAAGAATGAAAGCATTCTGCGTGTTCATTGTTCATGTAAACTTGTGTTGGGTCTATAGCACACCACGTGTACAAACACTGAAACATTAGATGTGATCAGACGCACAGTTGCTAATGCCAGAAAAAATTGTCCCTTGCACGGAAAAAAAGAACTGTTTCAATGAAAAGCTATGATATAGCAACTGAGAACGTTCCCTGGAGGTTCTTAAAATATATACAATGTGCCCATACAGGTAGCAATATTCATTATTTCAGTGTTTTCGAGGATTAAGAGGACTTACACACACTAAGGTAATGCTGCTTGCCAGCACCACTGTGAGGTAAAGCTGTAGTGTTTACAGTTTGAAGAGCAGAAATTAAGGCTGAAGGAGTTCCTTGGTTGACCACAGTCACGCAGAGCTTGCAGCAAACTAAGGAATGCGCTTAACCATTGTGCTCCGTGAATATCTTGCCTTTTACCAATAACGTTGACCTTTGAAGAGCTTTTTATGCCATTCCTTTTGACCAGACTTGAGAAATACGTACTCTGCTATGGTCATATCGAAACAGTACAAAATCTTTAGTATACACAGTCTTGGGGCAGAGAGTGATGGAAGTAACCAGTAATTAAAACCTTAATTTTACCAATAAGCGGCTGATGCACAGAAATCTAAGTCAGCTCCCACAGTCAAAAAGAGACTTGAAGAATGCATCTAGATTTTCAGCAACCCAAAATTTTGGCGCCGTTATCACTGAAGTATCATTATATTCATAATTCCTGTCAAGCCCCGCCATTTATGCAATTACCCGGACAAAAAATATTTCTTCTTTTTCTCATTATGGATTTGCAATCACAGATTTGGTGATGTGACACTTGAATGCCCGTTAATGATCACGTTGTTTGCTGATCTTTTTATGTAACTATGGGAGCCGTATATACCATCTAAGTGCACAATGAGGTGTTCGGTTTGTTTGAATGATTGTCCTCGTATTTTAAATATCACTATGTGCCTTTTAATAGGAATGAGTACTTTTATGTAGGAATGACAAAGCATGCTACAAACACCTAAATAACCACTCAAACTGCTGAAAACTGTTATGATCCCTGCTGCCAAAATATGGACAGGTGATCTGCCATGCATCAACTGGGGGTGCCTGGGCAACAGCAAAACGCAACAGAGGATCTGGAAAGTCAAGCATTCCGGTCTGTGTCTCAGCTCCACATGACAATTACTTCTTTCTCCATCTATGCATAAGGTTTGAGTCAACATTTCTTCTCAAATGGGATTGAAGGAAACCTAAATTAGTTTATTAATCTCCCATTGTCTTACAAACCAGAAACATCTGCTTGAGACACAAGTAACTTTTCAGTGGATTTTGGCTGTAGTGAGGTTCAGGCTGATCAGGTATGCCTTCACTATGACATTACTACAATCGAAAAGGTTTATTTGGAGCTGTCATGAGACACAGTGATTAATAAGTAGTGAAAATGAGGCATAAATCAGAGAATTTCTCATCTACATCACACATTTCCATCAATCACACTTTTAAAGACTCTATCGCAGGAAGCTAGCCAGTAAAGGGCTCTTAATGGTGTGAGGCTGAGGTCTACCTCAGAAGACAGACGAAAAGGTAAGTGTTTGGAGGCAGCACGCTTACTTGTGCAACGCAACACACTGGTTGTTATGAGGATATCCCAACCAAGCTTTGGGCCCCAAAACTGCTGTTACCCTGTCTCTGCGGAGGGTGACAGCAAACCAACAGGCTCCCAGTCACTGAGGGAGCTTTCAAATGTTCACGTGAAGGCTGGTGTGAGCTCTTTGCTGACATATGTACCCCTTCTTGCCAGCGCCTCACAGCAAATCTGAGCTGAGGGACTGGACCTTCAGTCAGGGCAACCTGCCATATTTCTTCCCAAGGCCCCTCTGGTTGGGCCTCATGCCCCAAGGCAGGCAGCCAGCATGTGCGTTGCCCACAGAACCACACAGAAACAGCCGTTGCTCAGGGGACAACGCCGGGGCTGGTGTCTGAGGAGTGCTGTCTGTGCAAACACCGGAGTATATTATCGATGGCCTCAGCTTACGCTTTGCTTCTACATAATGGCAGAGGGAGTGTGTGAAGCTTCTGGTCTGTTCAGGGTCTGCTTTAAACTAAGTACCTTCATGGCTTGCTGTTTTGTAAATGCTAGTGATGGGCTATAGTGTTTCAATTACCTGTTCACAGTGAGAGGTCTAATCATGATGCCTGTGAATCCCCATTACTTCTGGCCCCTGCTGTGCCCGAGTCAGTGGGAGTCCCAGCAGCACAAATGTTTATCTCCACACAGTCTTCATCTCTGTCTTTGTTTTCCCTCATTTATAAAAATCTTACTTAAAAGTAAATGACACACAATCAGTAAAAGGGAAATTAATCACACAGGAACCAAACTTCTGACACTGAGTTTTAAAGGAAACAAGGGAGACTGATCATAGGATGGTCCTACAGCGACTGGATGTCAGCACGGTAGCAATAAAATCTTTTTGTCTCAGACAGAAAGCATTTTCCATGTCTGCTATTTCCTCTACTCTACAGAGCAATGGCAGATCCCCTGGGATCTCTAGGCTGCCACAGAAGGAGTATAAGTTTTAATCAAATCTTTCTGTGCCAGTTTGGGGTCATTTTCTCCCTCCTGAAGGATCCGTTTGTCCTGATTAAGGTATTACAAAAAGCCATTTAAAGGACCAATAAATGACAAGAGATTTTATTAGTGAAGGGTAACCACGTGCCGAGTGGGCTGTAATTAGTTCCTTCTATTAATGCCTTAGGTGGTGTTGTATTACACAGTCCTAATAATTAAACGCTTAGTAACAGAGTGTTGGATTAGTGTTTTTTTTAAAAAAAACCTATAAACCAAGCTGGGGACTTTGCTCAAGGCTTGCTGAGAGCAAGCAGGGAGCAGAGATTGTAGCACTTGTGGTAGTGGCAAAGTTTCTCAACTCAGTTCAAAAGCCACTATCACCTTCAAAGAAATGGAAAATGGGCTTTTGCTTTCTTAACAGATGCTGATGCTGAAGGCTGAGAATAATGAGAGAATGATGCTGTTCCAATGTGGCTTCCCATTTTAGCCTGTAATTGCACTTGGCTGGGAAAGCTGGTGGTTGGGGAAAAGCGAGGGAAGACACATGCAGAGCAAAGGCAAACAGATGCTGTACCATCACTTCCCTGAGCCACTTCTGCTCTTCACACTCCCATTATTTCACACTTTTCAAAAGTGATGAGTAGCCTTCAAAATGGAAACCTCTACTGTCCTGTGCTAACCCTGTTAATGAAACATGGCACATTGACCTGGATCTGACCAGGATACTTTCTTGATGTCAAAAAGAATATATTTCACTATGTCTACTATAATTACTTAATTCTGTCTTGAATGCACATTTCTTAGGGACTGGTACACTTCTCAAGAAACAGAAGGCACTTGAAAAACTCGAATATTAATATTTCTGATGCTCACTTTGTTTTGCTTAACAGTTGTGGTAGGAGTCTACTATTTCCAGTTACCCTGTGAGGTATGAACTGAAACTCAAACTCGCCACCTCTCAGCTGCTGAGGATGCTGCAATAAACCCCAGTTTGCAAGATAACCATTCTGTACTATGGAAAATGAAGCAAACTGAGGCTACAGAAGACAGCAGAGGCCTTTCAGCTTTTTCCCCTGTCCCCTAGACAGATGTAATTACCCACTGTAAGATTTGGCAAGAGTGATTAAATGAATAAATAGAATAGCAAAGCTAAAATTTCCAGAAGCTCATACGACATCCTCTGCTCTTTGCAGGTTCTTCCACTGCTTGCATCAGAATAGTAACACTGTCACACAGCACAGTTATCTCCAGTAACATATTATGCAATATGACTTAAATTTATTCCTTCTTTCTATTTATCCCCAAGAGACAGAAACGCAGTCTTTTGAGAAAATGGGATTCTCATTAGTAAAATGTCAGCATAAAAATTTATGTTTTTTAAAACATAGCTTCACTAAATATATCAATATTGTTGGGACCAGACTTACAAAATCTTTTTTGTGCAATCTACTGATTATTCATAATAGCTGAATATGATACGTTATTAATAATTCAGTAGTTTTTGGTTTGTTCTAAATTCTGTAAAATAAGAAAGAAAATTACTTGAGGGATTCAATTAGCAAATTATTTCAAGGCACTGCTAATTATTAATGCTTCTTGACAGAGGCTTTTCCTGTGTAAAGACAGTTCTGTAATTATCCAGAAGATGGCATAAGTAGGCCAGTTATTGACCTTCCAGTACTAAGAAGTAAAAGGAAGGAAGGCTTACTAATACCCTATTTTAAAACAAATCTACTTATAAAAATGTATATTTTGATATGATCATTGGAGAGGAGTTTTCTGTCTTAAGACATAGCCCTTTCCTCATCAGCATCATGCAAGGAAAGCACCACTTAATAGCTATACAACAGTACTGAGAAAAAGGAATCTGAGGAGGCTACTATGAAAATCTTAAGCAGATATTTATATTCTTTTTTGCATTAGTCTATGTCCATTATATAGAAATCTTTCTATTTGTGCACCGTTTCTTTTGATGAGACAGCAGCAATGACTGATAAGAAAGATAACTCTGTAGTTTTGTATCTGTATTGTACTCTGTCTAGCTCATTTCACTCTGTTTCCTTTTCCAGTGTTTTATTCAAATAATTTCTACAAGCACAGGGCGTATGGGAGAAGCCATTTACACCAGCAAATGAACACTTCAAGCACAAAAAAGGGATTTATGCTTGCAGCTGGCCTTCAATAGGTAACTTTCCACATGAGGAATTTACATATTCTAATATATATTTTCAGTATTCAAACCTATAAATCCCATAAACAGAAAAGATGCTCTGCACAATGCGGTAATTGATACTTCAAAGAAGAAACAAAATTAGGGAAGATCAGTTTTCCTCCCTCCATTCAGTAGTTTTAAATGCCTAAATCATGGTTCAGGGAGACATTTCATAGTTTTAGACTGTATTTCTTGATGATACTTGGCAGTGTTAGGTTAACAGTTGGACTCAATGATCCTAAGGGGCTTTTCCAACCTAAATGATTCTATGATTCTCTTCTATAATTCTATAAACGATTTTGTATAAGTGTACTTGGGATTAGTATGAAATTTGCTAACTTGAAATCTGCTGTCACGCTAAAGTTATTGTCCAGAAGTGAAACCATGGAGAAATGCAGTTAAAGAAGCAATGCTTCTTGGACTTTGGGTAAAATCCTGATTACACAGATGCCGAAAGTGAGTTTGATAGACTCTGCATTCACATCTTTCTTTCTAGGTATTTGCAAAGTGCCATAGAATGTCACAGTTGAAGCCTCCCCTTATGAAAGGGCAAGAGCTGAGTTAGCAGAGTTGTTGCAGATCAGGTCTGAGACGCAATAGTTCAGTTATGCAGGGAGATCTGTAAACAGCTGGCAAGGCAAGCATCACATTTCTAAGTTCTGAATTAATTCCAAAGAAGGGATAAAGGTAAAACATCTAGAATTAGAAGAAATGAGCATATTAATATGAAACAGAAGAAAAAAAAAATAAACTTACCTATTTCTTTTCAGAACTGCAGACTATCACTTCACCATCCTTCTGATCTCCATCAAACATCGATGAATCTTAGTTTAAGTACTGTATGGGCAGGTGTCATCTTTTATTCCTTGATAAAGCCTGAAACAAGAGATTTTAGTCCCCAATTAGGGCTTGCACAATAAGCATTTTGCTTATTTGTGCTTTTGAATTTTTTTCCCAACATATCTTGCAGGATATCTGTGAAAGGGTATTCTTTGTCCTGCAGTATTTGCCTCCTGCCCAGAATAGCTTCTACATAACCACAACTAGAAATCTCATATTTCATTTAAGAAACATCAGCTACAGCCAGAGCTGTCATAGAAACACAAAAACTCAGTCCAGTTCAGCTTGTCATGTCACCAAGAATGTCGCTTAGATTAATACAAACACCACCAACCTATTTAATTGAATTGCATTTAGAAGAGATACGGAAAGAATCAAAAGTGATTGTGGAACTTGTACCAACCAACAGATCTTCCACAGAACATGTTACAGATTTTCTTATGAAGAAAAAAGAATAACGAGTATTACGAGGAACTCACCGGTGTTCCTAGTGAAAAGTCAACACAAAGAAATGGCTTTTAGTGTAGAAACTGGAGCATATTCCGCATCTTGAAAAGCTGCTGACACAGGCTGTAACTGATGGAAACCCAACAGAACCTGTCATCTCCGTGTTATAGTACTGACAGTATGAAAGGTATTTTCATTTAGAAATTCATTTGAAAGCAGTAGTGACAAGTGAGTTCCTATTTCCATCTATGGTGGAAAGAATTTCTCACTTCAGTGCCTGATTCTTCTTTCCATTATGCTAGGGTAAATCAGGAATGATTCTCCTAAAGCCACTGTGATCAAATGAAGCAAACGGAGAGGATGGACCCCATACACTTCTTGATCAGAGCATCCATGACTGTGTCCAGGACATTCCACTTAGAGATGCCAACATTACACAGGTGGAACCATATGTCTTGTTGAAGAGAGGACATTCTGGAAAGTGTATATTCAAAAGGAGATAAGCTTGCAGAATTTGGAAAAACAGACTTTCTCAGTGATGTCAGAAGTTGAGAAAGCTTGGACTGTAGGATCTGGGCAACTTCTTATTCAGACGGTCCTAGAAATCACAGTATAAAATGGTATCTCTTCAAATCCAAACTGGAATGAACCAGAATAAAGAATTCTGGAATGACCTAACACTGAAACTAAAAAGGCTTAATATTTCCTGTTGGCTGAGTGTTGCTGTACGCTTCTATGGGAGAACTTATCTTGGGCCGCATACCTCCGGGACACAGGGCTCTACCCACCCTGGGGACAGTGATGCACAGACATCAATATGATGGATACAAAATGTCCGTTTATTTAGCTGCGTCACACGCTTATATAGCTCTTGCGCTTCCTGTTCCTGCCACTCCTATGGGGAGGAGTCTATCTTTCCGTCACAGCCCGTGATCTTCCGGTCGCTGATCCCTGTCTATTCCCCTACAGCCGAGCACTGTACTGTAATGCAAACCTAGACAAAACTGTACTAGAGAGGTGCTGTGTCTCCACACATTCATGGAAGAGTAGTCAAACTGCAAAATCCCTCTCCAGGCACAGCAGTGTCTATTCCCAAGAAAATCAGGACCTCAAAGAATCAGGATCTTCCCAAGAATCAGCACCTTCCCAAGAAAATCAGGACCTCAGGTGGAGGAGACAGTTCATGTTTGCATCTTGTTTCAACAGAATGGCAAAAGGTAACTGGAGCATGCATCCGTCATGGGAGCTGGGAAGCACTGCCAAGGCCAGTAATTAAGCCACAATCTTAAGTGTTCTTGGTTGAAGATCCAGGTGGCTTATTCCAAAACAGAGCCAGAGAGCAGGTTATGAGTATGGATGGATTATGGGGAAGCTTTGGCTCAAGCCTGAGCTGAAAACATCAGCTAATACTGCTGTTTACACCTAGTCATGGTACTCAAAGTGTCCTCAGCATGAGAGGAAAATCATGAAGCTACATGTCCCTGCAGATTGATTGCTGATCTACAACTCTGAAAATCATGCTTCATGAGATTCCTCTGTGACCTTGGGTCAGTGACTTGCAGCCAGATTTTAACAAAATATTCAGCACCTACCTCCACTGGAATTAGTAGAAATTAAATGTTATAAATCTGTCTACTACATCTCTCCAGCTGTGAAATGGGAACAGTCCTTCCCATCTCAAAGAAATGCTTCCAATGATTATGAAGTGTTTTGACAGGACAATAATAAGAAGCGTGTGAGTATCCTAAACAGAAACATGAACTTTTCCTTAACTGGTGCTATGCTGATGGGCTGAATAAATATTGTCTTTAGGATTTTCACAATATCCCAGTTTATGAGCCAAAGGAAAGCAAGGCACGGATGATATTTTTAATATGCTGAATAAATATTCGTCAGGACATGCATTTTTAAGCTAAAGATCCAATATTATTTATAGTCTCTGCTTTCATGTAGAGAAGCCTGTTATATCAGAAATGAGGAGGAAAAGTGACACCCTGCTATGAAGTTGCTGGTTATTTGCTAACAAGACCATGATGAGGGTGAAGCAGTCATGTGCTTGACTTTCATGGAGAGTGTGGGAGTTCAACACCTGTGAAAAACTGAGATTTATTTCAGTATCTTGTTGAACTTCAATGGTTAACTGCAGGCATTCAAATAGTTCATGTAAGACACTTGGCAAACGTCACAGAGTGAGACATTGACAGAAACAGACAAAAAACCCAAACAAACACATCTACTGATTTAAAATCCCAAGATCTTTCAATCCAAGCAGTTTTAACATGTCAGAGAAACATCATTATTGGGAATTTTTTCTGACACTCAAAATGCAGACTACACTCCTTTCACTTTCTGGATTATTGGGGGTGGGGAGAAGGTGTGTTTGAACAGGAGTTTTAGTGTTTGCTGTTTTACTAGATGAAGGCAATCCCTACAATCAACAAGTGGCAATTCACCACAAAAGGAACAGCATAGTTCCTAGTTTTCTGTTTCAGCTGTCATTTGGTTCATGGAAAATTTTTAGAATCATATTCTGGGAATTAAGTATCTAGTCCCTTACTTAGATTGGAATACTTAGAAAGTCCTCAGAAAATGTACTTCCAGGTTTTGATTTCAGTTTATCAGGAAGGCTTATGTAAAGCCAATAACAACAGTGTCTCTCCTTCCCGTGTCTACTCAGAAACTTATCTCAGAATCCATGCCATTGTATACATTCCATCACTATGTGTCTCTAAAAATGAAAAATAGGTCAAGAAATTGCAAGGTGAATGAGTTAATACATAAACTATTATCACGTTCAAGTGCTATACAACTGAATATCATCTCTTTAGTTATGAGGCAGCAGAGTCAGTACAGTGTAGTGATATTAATCATCACAATACTGAAATACTGTTACCATGGTGTGTTTTTTTAAGAGGAAACTCTTTTAAGATGTAAATTGACTTTGTCTTAGAATTTCCTTCCTCACACCCTCAGTCAAGCAGTAATCACTGATTATAGGCATTGTATCAAAAGGATATGTTGAGCTGCTAGAGCAACTCCGAGACCTTACTAAGTACTCCCATAATAGCTACCACCATCCTTATTTTGGCCCTATTGCAAAGGCATTCAATTTCCTCTCTGTCTTTTTGCACTATTTAACAGGCATTTTAGTAGTCAAGGAATGTTATGCGATGACAGCTGTAAGGTTTAACATCCTTTATCTAACACGAAGAATTGTAAAGCAGGCATTTGCCCCTGCCTTTGGCCAGCCCAACTATCAGGACAGCAGAAAGTGTCTCTAAGCCATTTGTTCCTTTCTCCAGACTTCGCACCAAGTGTAGCTGAGCTGCAGAGGGAGTGTCCCTTTTGTGACGTGCAGACATTTATTAGAATGTGGTCCTGCAAAATCTACCTATAAAAACCACGAGGCAAACTGGATCTTTACCAAACACTCCAGATCCATCTCCATCATTCCTAACTCTTGGTTTTGTGTCCTAAAGTGTAATTTAGACTCTCAGAGCTGGACAGCAGCAGTGAGATGATGGCCTGGGGTGTTTTCTGGAATCAGATCAATTCCTGCAGAAAGGGATCTGGGAATAAAGTCTGTGAGGCCTTGGATAAGGCCCAGGTTAGAGATGCCGAGGAAGCATTTCTGGTCTGAGCTGAAGGTCTGCTGAATAGGTGTGGTCAGGGAGCAGGCAAGAGGGAAAAGTTATTTGGATGTGAGAAGCTGGAGCAGGCGATGACATTTCTTAGTCAGGAGCTTATGACTGTAAATCTATGGTAGAGTCAGCATTCCCACATACACAAAGCTGAATTTTCCATTGAGGTAAATAGTGTCAATTATCCTGGTTTTGACCACAAAATAACCCCTGGAAAGCAGACTGGATTATTGTTACAACTACAAAACAAATATTCTGTTATTGTAAAGGGTAATCATTTTGTGCTTTCTGAACTGAGAGACTATGGTCAATAAGTTATGGTTAAAATTCATAATAGAGCCTGAGGGAGTCAGACACTCAAATGCCATTGAACTTCATAAACAGCTGAGTGCTTACATCCTTTAGGCTTCTCTTGTAAATCCTTCCCTTAAATTACAAATCTGGCCTATAAACACAAAATGTATTAGATTGGAAGAAAGGCTTGCAATAAAGTATGGATCCATCCTAAATCCTTTGTTCATGAGATGCTGATCAATATGTATTAAATATACATAGCCTTATTGTGTTAGCTTATCACTTGTAAAATCTTTTGACCTTGAACTGTTTTTACTTCTTAATTTCCTTTTTTTTCTTTTTTATTGTCAACTATCTGAACCAACACTCTCTGAAATAAAAATAAAATTATTAATTCTATGGTCATTGGCTCAGACTCTAAGCGAGGTATGTAATTCTGTATCTTTTTGCTTACAGGCAAATCCCTTTTGTACAACAGTTGCAAAGTTTTCTGTGTAGTCATTTGAAGTACATTTTCAGCTTCTAATCTCCCGCTGGAGTGAAATTCAAAGGACAATGGACTGACTAGAATTCCTTTCTTGAATTCATTTTGATTTTAGTCAAACTTCAGCATTTCTGCTTTTCGACTGGAATCACTTTGTCCTGTCCCATCCATCAGAGAAGTCACGCCTGTCTCCTTTTGGCCAACAGAGATGCCATTTGGCTGTGAAAAATGAACTCCATGCAAAACACTGTGCATTTGCACAACCTCGTTGGTAACAGTTTGCCAAGAAACCCTCTCGGTATTATTTCCTGAGACAACAGTGCTATTTCTAAGGATGCACAATGATAGCTTTGCCTGGCATATTACAGAATCTTAAATACATTATTAAATCCAGCTTCTCCTAACAATATTCTTCTAGTATTTGTCTTTGCACAGTCACATAAGGGCTTGTTGAGCCCCCACAGAGCACGTTTTTTGAGA
This sequence comes from Phalacrocorax carbo, assembly GCF_963921805.1. Taxonomy (NCBI): domain Eukaryota; kingdom Metazoa; phylum Chordata; class Aves; order Suliformes; family Phalacrocoracidae; genus Phalacrocorax; species Phalacrocorax carbo. The sequence goes on from NC_087526.1 coordinate 5,087,204, forward strand.
ATTACCCATGAAGCTTCTCTTGGTCAGCAGTTTTTGACAGGTGCCTTATAATCTCTTTTTCCTGCTTTGGTTCACTGAGATGATTATCAGAACTATAACCATGTTTTATTTTTCTAAATACCAACACTGTCATCTGCTTCAGTACTTTTACATTCTGATCTTAATCAAAGTTTGACCACAGCATATCTTTTTGCCTTTAGCAAAAAAACAGTGCCGTGGTACTGGGAGGTGTCATGGTCACAGCCTTTAGGTACCCTGAAGCTCTTCACCTCTATTTATTAAAACGCTTGTGTGCCCATGTAGGAGAGCAGAGGGAAGAAGCATTACTTGCAAATTTCCACTCACTTGCATAGAAATTTCAGTCTATTTTCTATCTGTTCTATGAGTTGATTTACATATTGTAGGTCACAGCTAAATCGTTGGCTCTGATGAGGAAGCACAGTTTTGTATTACTGCAGAGCATTCTCTTTGTTCAGGTGTACTCACATTAAGTTATGGATTATTGGCAGTTCCGAGGCAGTGAGTGTACAGTAGGTGGCACTCCCTGTCTTAAGGAGAAAGACAGTATCCGTGCCTCTTTAATTAGAAAAAAGAAGGCAGCCTATCTTATCACTTGCAAAATTAACAGCTCAGAATAGGTAATCACTAACTGTGGATCAATTTAATTAGTGTCCTGTCAACGTGTGCAGTCACCCTTTTGATCTATATCCATATGCATATATCTGACATACCTATCTCACGGTTTACAAACCGGGCGTTAAGAAAAGAGGAATCAGATTATCTGACTGAAGTCCCGACTGTGCTGGGATTAGGGGTCATTGTTCACGTTCAATTTATTAAATTTATATGCTATCAATGTTGTATTATTGCTCAAACTTTAGAGTCATTCTCCGTTATATGTGTCCTCTGTCCGAGATACTTGCAATAAATTTAGACCTCTGTGGGATATTATCATATATAATGCGGTAGTGGTCTCGATGCCTGTCACTGTGACATAGTGCAGATAGTGGGTTTATCCCCTGTCAGAGATACATGCAATGAATTTGGACAACAGCAGAATTTAGAAGGATAAAAGTCCTTTGTTCAGTATAAAGTGGGTGCCATTAAGGAATGATTATTTAACAACACGCTGGTGGAAATCTGTACAGACAACATTTAGCAGTGTGTAAGTCACTGCCCAGTTTGAACCACTTTTGATTTAAGATGCAAATACCTCTGTATGTTAGTAATCTTCATCTGACAACTCATAGAATTGTTGGAAAAATGTAACAGAGACCAGTAACAAAGTCCAGTTGCTCACACTTAGCTTGACTTTCCAGGAACTCAATGGAAAAACTAAAGTGTATTTTGTTTGATAGTTTAACTGATAAGCCTGGTACGAAAGTGGGTGCACACAGTTGTTTTGTACAATGACAGAAACTTATTTTATAAGTGTTGCTTCCAGGGTTGGTCAGAATGAGAGTGGATACTGATATTGAAAATCTACTATCAATGAAAATAAAGATTAAATCAGTAGGCATAGTTTGATTTAAGAGCAATCTACACGAAGGTAATATGATTTTTTTCCCCCCAGAATGTCTTAATGAAAATGTGGTTTTTCAGATGGATTCAATTGCTCTGTGTATCAAAATTAGTAAAAGATGAAGCTTTAACTGTGTTTCAGAATGCCACTAGATCAGCTGGACACGGAGCAGACTTGTCAGTGATGAGAATGTTTTTCATGCACTGTAAACAGAAAGCCTAATAACAGGCTACTCCCATGCAACCTATGACAGCTGAAGAAGGGGGGACATGGGCTCTCTAAGGACTCTCCTCTCCTAAAGGAAAGCTTCTGTGGTATTGGAAGACCTATTCCTCTCAATATTTATGACATGGTTTTTGAAATGAAAATGTGGACCAAAGGTACAGTATGGAGAACGGGATGAGATGAAGGAGCTGCAGCCTGGCTATCGTACAGCACACATGTTCTCCACAGGCATTTGGGGACTTTTTTTTCTAGCTGGAAAAAAACCCACCCCACCTAGTTGCACTGTTAGGTGGGGAAAGAAGTCCCCTTTGGAGAATATCCAAGTACTGATGTTTCATGCAAACCTGATTATACTGTCTGACATTATTGATGTTGGCAGCAATTGTAAAGTGAATTTGGAGAGATAAAGTGTATAGGGGTATTGTCTATAATTTTTAATAATCCCCTTCTTTTAGATTCTGAAGAAAAGGAGCATGATTGTTGTGGATGTATTAATGGAATCTGCCTGTCAAAATAATGAAATTGAAAAAGCTTTTGTTGGGTATGTATATCATAGAAATGTTAGCATTATATATGTCCCTTGTGCCAAATGTATTACCACAGCAATAAGTGGAGAAGCATCAACAGGAACACAATATATAATGATGCTTAAAAATCTCACATATACTGACACTGACATAAAAATATCCAGGTTAATGAGCCACATTCCACCAAATAAGTTGTAACATTTTCTATTAGTATTTAATATTTAAGTTTTTCTTTGGTTTAAGTATTGTTCTAATAGGAAATTATTAAGAGCTCTAGAATGCAAATTCAAAGTCTTTGATGTCAGGTGCAGCATTACAGTGCTCATTTTGTACCCTTAGCAGGCTTGATCATGTGAGGTATTATATGTCATACAGCTTTTCAGCTCAAGGCTAAGATTTTCCATGTATGATTGGCCAGTCAGATACAAGCCAAATATAAGATGAAATCCAATCAAATAATTGCTAAGTATTTTAGTCAGAAAAGTATAACAGGCGTCATAATGCAGAAGGTTTGTGGGAGTTACAGTGGACCATACACTATGGGGCAGTAAATAAGACCATGTTATTACGGAAAAATATAAAATAAATATAATTTTGTTAAAATACGGGTAGCATTTATTTATCTCGAACCATCACTAATGCTTCAGCTGAGTTATATTATCTCTGGATGTAAAATTCATGCTTTGGGAAAGTGTTGACGAAGAGAAGCCAGAGGAGCGGGACAAAAATGTCAGTGGATGTGCACAAAGCACAATGGCAAGTAGGTGTGCACAAAGAAAAGAGAAGGCTGAAGGAGAGACGAAGACAGCAACACTTTGCAGATATGTTACCACTGAATTGTTCTCCCCATCTATGGAGACTAGGACAAGAAGTATATAATTTTACTGTCATTAAGGGAAAATTGAAAGGGTCAGATTTCTAATATTAGTATGGGAACAGATTGCTTAAGGATACAGTGGAATCATCATATTTCAATAATTTAAAGCACATCAGGTAAGAATGGTCAAAATATACTTGATCATCAGAAGAGGAGAATGAACTAGATAACAGCTTCCCACACTGTCAGTTGCCTGTAATCTGCAAGGCGACTGCGAGTGGCTTAAAGGAAATATGGAATCCCAGAGCAAAGATGACTTTTTGATGTTCTGTAGTGCAAAGACTTTTTCTTTTAATTGGTAGTGGGCTTCATACTGCCAGTACTACAACACAGGTTAAGTTAATGTTAGGAATCAGAAGTTGTTGTCAGGACAGGAAACTGGCAGTGGCAATTTTCATTCTTTAACTTTTTGAATGGATTTTTGCGAACAGTGACTCAGCTTTTGCAGTGTTTTTAGTGTGCACACACATAATCTATATCATGTATCTGCAGGAGATGTGCATGCCTGAAGATGAAGGATTTCATGTCAGTGTTAAACAGCATGTAATGTATGACACCACCACCCTATCTTCAGAATTTATTTTCTGGTTAGGGAGTCTATGATCAGGAAATTCTAAACAATGCAGGAAGAATGAATGTGTCAGCCCTTAAATATCAGGGTACTGAGTCAAAGTCAGTCTTTGTAAGGTAGGAGATACTTTTCTTCTCATCAGACAGTTCTAAGAAAATGAAATAAAAAGTTTGTGCTGCAGCTGTAAATTGACAAGTTAAATGGTGCAGTAGAGCTGCAGAAACACAGCAATGAAGAGGTAACATCTCTTTCATGGCATATCACTCAGCCCAGAGGCTGCTTGCAACAAGAACCTGTGTGAAGCACTTAGTAGTGTTTGCAGGTGGGTTTGTTCAGAGACTTGTTTATTTTTCCTTCCTTCCAGGAATGATTAATTTCTGTCTCTTCAATGCAAACCAGCTATTGCTTCTTTTTTATAATGACATGATGGCAGCTACCAGGGCCTGCACTCTGTGGGCCAGACTAGCAGCATGGTGACTACTGGTACATAACACTTTCTGCTGAACCTGAGGAGCTGTGAAAGCCAGTGCAATGGAAGTGTTGTCTTTGACTGACTCTGGCTTCCAAGGAGGAGAGGATACATGGGCAAATCCTGAAGCTTTCCATTCAATTAGCGAACATCCCTGCCTCTGGCAACAGGAATGAACTACAGCTGGTACCAAAGAGCTAAACTCAGATGTCATTTTGCCATTCGTATACATGCATAGCGATTTGTTCTTTTGTATACAAGTATTTCAGAAACACCTGAAATTCTTGAAACAGTTATTCTGCCTCAGCCTCACTTCAGCTGCTGGCAACCATTAGACTGTTTGTCTCTTCTTTGTTGAACTGGCATTTCTGGGAGCAACACCACTGGCATGACAATGATTGACAGGGGATGCAGCATTCAGATGCACTAATTGGGTGAAACAGGAGCAGCAGACCACAGCTCGACGGGCAGTCTTCAGGAAAGGTGAAGAGACTTGTAAAGCATCCTGGACTCCCTGCTGATGGGGAAAGGGCAAGGCATGAGGGCTGAACAACAGAGGAAGAAAATACCTATGTGAATTTGTAACCCTGAGCAGTAGCACAAGCTCATGTTATCAAGTCAGCTCTTTGCCATGGAAGGAAATTATGTGAATGACTATCCTTTTTGGAGTAAAAAATGAGAAATATTGTGGTGCCTAAAAGCATGAGAGACTTCTTTGCATGCCCTGTCATCTAGAACATGTTGCCTTCCTTTCCACCCTGGATGCTGCAACATTTTTCATACCGTGGCTCAGATCTTGCTTGAAAACCTTTTGGTGGACCACTTCTTTCTTTCTTTATCCCTGCATGGACTACATTTTTGCTTCCTCTTGGGAAGACACTGTTCAGATCCCTCTGGCAATTACAGCAGCTGCTTGAAAGCAGCGAAGATAGTTACCCCTTAATCCAGCTGTTTCAATAAAAAGATGGACTCTTCATTGCCAGGATGAATTTGAATGCACAGAAACAAAGTAAAATAATACCATCCTCAAGAATAAGGCTTTGAGAACCCCTGCACCACCTCACTTTAAACATAAAACTAAATATTAGGCTTGATCCCTGACCTTGCTCTACCTACCTGTTATTCTGTCTGTCTTCATTATAGAAACATGGGCAGGCAGTTTACCCTTGCTGTGGGAAGAAAGGGATGGATGACAAAGGAGAAACACTGCCTTTCTCCAATACTCACAACCTGATTTCCTTCTGCCTGGACAAGCTTCCTTTCCACATTACTGCCATAATTTCTGTATTCCCTTCAGATGGTAAAAGTTTTGCAGGAGATATTGCACCACTGCATTTGCGAACAAGGTAGCGGGACAGATGGCTCATGTAAAGCACATCATGAAACATGTTTTTATGTAAGTACTTGAAGGTTTTCAGCACATAAGACTGTATCTTTGTTAGTAATAACTGTATGAGAATATTGGTCAGCTTGATGATGTGGCACAGCATCTATAACAATTCATGAGACAAAACTTCTAAATTCCAGATGGCTAGCTATTTTTTTAAGGTTTAAATTAAAATTAGCTATGCTACTCAGTAACAGGAGGCTGACAAGGTGTTTGTGGTCTTGTGTTAATATTCAGAGCCATGCAATATGACATGAAGAATGAAAGATTCCTGTAAATAATTGGTGTATAAACAATTAAATAAGATATTTAGCCTTGCCAGTCAGATTTCAAATACCTCATGGTAGCTGAAAAACATGAAGAGCAGAAATTCTGTAAATGCATTTGTGGCTGAGTATGAGATAGTAAGAGAGAGAATAAAATAAAACAAAAACACAACATGTTTTTGGTTGGGGAAAAGATCGAAGGTAAAGGCAGTGCAATTGCTTTTGGAAATCTCTTCAGGAGCAGCATTTCACGCAGACACCTGCTGGGTGCCGTCTGCTGCTCTCTGCATTTGTATGGTCTATGCCAAGGAGACTTCTGGGGAATGTTTACAAAAATGTGTGAGTCGCTGATATAACATACCACAAAGTGAAAAGTTTTGTTACTTTATTTACACCAACCTTTCCTTTGCATGGATCACGTTTTCCTATGTACTCACAGCACACCTAGCATACTGGAGTCTGGGCACTGGCAGCACCTTGGGGTGCTACTGTAGCACAAGTAATGACCGAGAACAGGATTTTCTTCACTGATTCTTAAAATGAAACTAATGCCATTCAAAATGGCCTCAACGATCTCTAGGCTCTAGATGGTTTACAAGTGGGCGGTACTACAAACCGTAGCTAGAGTCACTGGGTTTTCACAGAGCATGAATCTAGAGTGTTTTTAAGTATCCATCTTCCAAGCAGAAAACAGAAGTGTCTGTGGAAAATTTTACTAACTTCTGACTTGATGTGAAATATTTGATGTGGATGGCTTGCAGATCAAAGTGGCAATATTAATTTGTCTTACATTTTCCATGTGCCTAGTTTATCCTACTATTGAAATACATAATTTTAAACTACAAATGGTTAATAGGAAATATCTTTTTAATTGTTCTTTGTCAGTGCCCTGACTGTGATTATTACACAGTATTTTAAAAACAATGTGAGATCTGGGAGCTATAAATTTTTTCAGCTCCTGGATGAAATAGAGACACTCCGCAACAGGGATGCAATGCATAAATACAAAGGCTCTTTTAAATTATAAAACAAGAGCTGGCCTAGCAACCAAGCCTCCTTTTCATCTTCTTGTCAGTCCAGCTCAAGATGTAAATACACTGAGTAATCCATCCTTAGAGTGACAGCACTGGGCCATCACTCACTTGTGAGAGCCACACAAACTGTAGCTCTGATCGGCTGCAAGAGGATATTGAAGCACTGCAGTTCTGCTGAAGGCAATGCAGCAAAATGTCATTTGAAGTACAGGGGAACAGATTCTCAAAGCAGCGTTAAGAGTTTCAAGTCTTCATGTAGGCTGCCAGTAGAAGGTGAGGGAGATGTCTAAATCCACCAAAAGGACATGAGATGCTAGCGCTCTCTTTGGCCTTTAGGCCTAATAACAGGAGGACTATGCTACTGAAAGGTGACATACAAAGGGGAAAAAAGGGACCTTAATTAAATATGAATGGTCTTTAGTACAATGTATTATGGTTCAGGAAGAGACATGAAACCGTGGTTGGTTTTCTTTTTTTAATACAATTGATGGTAAAAAATGCACTGGAAGACCCAGTGAACCTATCCATAGCTATAGGCTGCCATTAGGACCTCTCTGATCACAGAATATAACATTGAGCATTCTGCTTGTAGCTAAAGGAACCTCTTATAGTAGTGATGGAAGTTTCTTCAAGCTGGTCTTTCTTAGAAAGATGTGACACAGAATTTGTTTATCTACCTCTTCAAGGATAGGGTTTGCCTGGAGCTACAGTACTCAAGTGTCTCACCATCACAGAAATCTCAGGGTCTGATGTGTAGTTTATGCCAGCCCTTTCAAAGCAGAAGAACAGATCCATAATGCCAAGGAAGGTTCTCCTTTAATGACTGACATGAACAAAAGTTAGACAGGGCCTAAAGAAACCCCTCAGAATAGCTGAGATTGTTCTTCTGCAGGATTTGGCTCTAGCTGCACAACAGCCATTAAACAAACACCTATCCAGCTTCAAATTAACCACCTGATGCAGACATCAGAAGGTTGAAAGCATTTGCAAGCTACATAGATTTCTTGTACAGTTTTGGCATCTTAGATATTTTGCTATTTTCTCCTCTCTGAAAGGATCATTGTAGTTCTTCCAACAATCACAGAATTACCTAAACAGCCATCTACAAATATCTTTTATTCCTTTCACACATATCTGGCATAGCCCCCCTGTCTCTCACACTTTTAGGGTCTATAACACCTCCTTCCCGCTTCGCTGAATGCTCTCACTATGCTCCTTTGCCAGCATTGTGCTCCCATTCGTCTTGCACATTTTGGACTTCTTACCAGAGCAGACTAAGCAGAACAGCTGCCTCTACAGAAATCAGATTGATGCACATGATTACATGGACTGTTAACTTTGGTTTAAAAAAATTATTTACCTGCCAACACTCACAGATACCTTCACAAACCACTTGCTGATGACACTTCTGTTCACCTTGGAAAGGACATGAAGGGAAGAACAGTGACATTCTTAATAGGTTGCCTAGAATTTACTGCAGCGCTCATACCATATGACTTATGTCATGTCCAAGGAATGCAACTTTTCTAAGAAACTGAAGATTTACTAAGGAAATAAAATCTATATGTCTGTATTATTAAAGAACTTATGTGTCTTAATTTTATAGTGCTTCTCTCAACTCCAAATACAAAATATAGAAATTTTAAAGAAGGTAGCAAAATAGCTGCTCTGCAGTGCAAAACCACTTATGACTCAATTTTTCCACTCTGTGTACAATAGTTTAAAAAGTAGAATTTAGGCAAATAATGGGAAACTTTATATTATTATTTAATTATGATCTGTCAGTGCACGCTTTTGTAAATGGACAAAATCTCTCCGAAAATTCAGTGGAGAAAAGAGCCTAGCTGAAAGAAGAAATTACCCATTTTTACTGGGGAAAGTATCCAGAAGTCTCCAAATCTGTTGAATTACTCTTACCCTAGATAGCAGCCACTGGTAATTCTGCCTGGCTTTGGTAATGTTTCCTGACAGACCACACATCTGAGAGCTTCCTTATGCTCTCCAAACCTCCTGCCTAGTCGTAGGCAATTTCTGTGGACTTCATTACTATTGCCTATCCCAAGTGTTACAAATTCCACAAGGAAGCAAAAAATAATGAGCTTTAAAAAATGAGCTTCAGCTTCTCCTTTTTGACCGTGTCAACCATACTCTCAAGACTCTGAAACTGTGAAGACTAGATATTTTTTTTCCGGTGAAAGCTGATAAACCCCCATTCACTTGACTCATGGGACTAGGGATTAAAAAAGCCCCAGAAACAAAATTATGAGCCTCAGTCATAGTGAGGGTTGGTAATCCTGGCTATTCTTTTGAAGTGGAAGTGTAATTACTCACATGGAACTAATTCTGCATAAATAAATAAATACATGTAAATTAATAGATGTTCTCTAAGCCAATGGAGGGGAACGCATCAGTGATGACCTCACAAAGTTTGTTCTCGTAACTAACTTAACAGCAGCTCAAAGATACTGCACCCTAAAACGGCACCTTCTCCAAAGAACAGTTTCTACAGAGCTGGAGTCAAACATTCTAAAAAGGTGGAACTGATGCTTTCCAAATGCACTCTGTTTTTAGCACTATTCTATTTTGATCCTTTAAGGAACAGTTTTATTTATGGAAACTTAGTGGTCTTCTAAAAACAGGATGCATTCATTTGCTATCTCAGATAAAATGTGCTGTGTTGGAAGATAAATGTCTAGGATCTCTCCAAGAGAAAACAAACAATTGTTTTGCCTCTTGAAAACACTGTTTCTTTGTCATAGAGAGATTGAGCTCTGTGGATCTTTTTAATCCCCATGAAGAATTTTGCAAATATTTGCAAGATGTCAAAAATAATTAGACAAAAGCAGTTTCACCATCTCCAGTATAAATAGCACATATATTGTAGAGATCAAAGGACTTCAGTTTCTCTCTTGTAAATCGAAAAAAAAAAAAGTTCCTTTGAAGAAAAAATAGGAAACAATAGTAGAGAAAAAAGAATGCAATACATTCATCTATTAGAGTAACCGATTCCATTAAAACTGTGTCAGAAATAGGTCTGGATTAAATGCAGTTGATCTTAAACATAATGAAGTGCTGCTGAGCTCCTGCAACATTGCTGTGTGAGTTTCTGATTCTTAGCAAATATTTAGAATGACTCAAGATTTGTCCCCAGATTAATTTGTCCAGGCTTAATATCACACAATATTCCTCGAAATGGTGCTTGCCCGCAAGAAAAATTTCAACAGAAACTATTAAAATTGCACTTCTTTCAAAAATATTTCTGTTATTGTTACAAACAATATTGACCCTAAAAGAAACTGAAGAAAGGGAAACTATTGTGCCTGTCAGCTGACTTTGTACCTTTGACAGCACTTTGTGTCTAGCCCGTCTCTTGTTTATACTGTACGGTCAACCAGATTCCCTCTGTTTGTGTAGGTGCACTGCTTAGCATCCCATGATATAACCCCATTTCAGACTAACAGCATCTCATAGTTTATTATTGTTCAGCTAGGTACATACCATTAAAAAGACAAAGAAAGCCCAGGGGTAGATAAGGTATCTGAAATCCCTTTTAGACTCTTGCTTTTACCTCTGCAGCTCCCTGTCTCCTCCCTGGACTACAAGTTTGCCATTGGATTGCATTTAAATTTACCAAAACAGGGTTTCTCCTCACCAAGACGTGGCTGCTACAAAACCTGACAGTACATTTGCAGTTCTGTTTTCATATATCAAGAAACTGAGTGAGACCACACAAAGAAACATTTAAAAAATACACACTTCCAACAACAACAACAACAAAAAACCAAACCAAAACAAAAAAACAACAAAGCACAGAAAATTCATATGAAAGGCAAAAATATTAACATACTATATTTCTCTGCTAGGGCATATTGGCTACTTGCATGTGTTCTGTTCAGTGCACATATCAAAGAAAAAGAAAACCTCCATTTCTTTCTCTCCCTGATCCATGTTCATATTTGTGGAAATCAAATGGAAGTAGTCCTCTGCTTAAAGCTAAGCTAGGTACATACCTAAATGTTTGCAGAAACTAGTCCTCAAACCAGAAAGAATAAGCAGCTCTTCCTACAGTACATTCAAGTTCTCAGCCAGGCAACTCTTGTGTAATAATATTCACTATCACAAATACCTTATTATAAAGTATTGGGCTGCAGTGTCTTTCTAGCATCTCTCTCTGCCACTAACACTTCGATGTTCATGGTCAGCATTGTGTGTTTTCTTTGTCTCTCACGTATGGACAATCTATGGACCCTAATATCTCACGTTCCGAGTACTTTGACAATGTAAAGTGCAATTTAATTGCTAAGTATTACTACAAAATATAGAAGCTTCCAAGCACTTACAACACAATATGCTAATTCAGACACCACCCATTTAAGCACCATTAATCATACACACATCTCTCAACTCATCTCAGTACATGGGTGGAGATATGTCTAATCTGTCAGGATAGTAATTACTACATCTGCCCTACTTATTTTCTATTAACCCACCTATCACAGCAACCTTATAAAGACAGAACAGAATCAAAATATCTACTACTTCACTTTTTATTACCAATAGCAAATGGAGGACCTTTCAAAAGCTGTAGGTATTTGAGTAGCATGTGTCTAATGTTTCGGCTTTTAAAATACCAAAAAACGATAACAGAAGTGAAGGGTGGAAGAGCAATAGCAAATAAAAATCGCACAGATCTCTAAAGCCTTAATAAAGGACGACAAGAAAGACATTTCATTTTACAGGAGAGGTAACTGAGGCACAAGATGGTCTGGTGGTAGAGCAACATGACAAACCACTAGAACCTCAAGTCTCTAACTCATCTTCTCCTCCTAAATGTTCACTTACCTGAAACATTCAAATACATTTTATTGCATTTGAACACCATGCCTGCATGCACAGCAGGGGTATGAGGCTGTGTTTTAACTCTAGCTAGAAAATACCCAATTCACAATGAAGAGATGGGCAAAAATGGATGAGTGAAAGAATGGATGGTAAAATTTGCTGAAACCACTCCAAAGCTCTACAAACAACTCCTCCAGTTGAGAAGTACAATTGCAAATGATTCTTCAGTTCAAACTCTACCAGTCTAGCCCAAAGCCCAGTTAGCTCTGTGTTCTGTTTCTCACAAAGAACAATAATAGGCAGTGAGGAACAGGGTAAGAGCAAGGCAAGACAAAGATGCTTCCCCAGTGTATTATCTTGGCTTCCAACAAGTGATATTCTCAACCTTATTCCTCTGTCACACTCTGCTGAAATCGGACAATGGACTTAAAAGTTACTAGGGATCATGAACTGGTACTACACAGATACAATATAGTTGCATTAGCTGTGTTTCCTTAGGAATGCCTCACTAGATATGCAACTTTATTAATGCTATGAAATAATCACTCCTTGGTGCTTACTCTGTAACAAGGGGGGGGGGAAAGTGGCAGTAACTGTGAGAAAGTATTGGCTCAGATCTAGTACAATCACACAAGTTATGTTCTACCAGTAATTCAAAGAAAAGAAATGTCAATTTAATGACGTAACAGTATCCTAAGAACAAACAGGATTAAACAAAAGCAGGCATGTTTGGCAACTACGTGCAACTAGTTAGCAACATTTACAAACACTTATGGAAATTCTCACTAGGTGCATCTATGCTTATTTCAAGTCTATTTATTTATCCACACCAGGTTATGCCTCATGCTGCTCTACTGAATAAGAGTTTGGCTCAGGCATGGCTGAAAAGTAGTGCAATAACAGCAATAACCATGACTCTCGCTACTGCCCTTAGCTCTGGTCTCTTAGTTACTTGGTGAATTTTTAAATAGTCGTGTAGACATCAATTTCCTATCTTGGCACATTATTAAAGCTATAATAGCTGTTATTCCCTGTCCTCCATTTTCCTCTTGTTTTTACTACCACTTCCCTCCTCCTCACATCCTACTGCCATTTAAGTGAAATCCCCTTTCCATTTATGAATGACATTTAAATTTGAACTGAGGATGTGACCCTCCACCTATGAAGTCATTGGCTGGCTCCTGGTGCATAAGTACTAAAAAGTCTGAAGTGCAGGTCAGCAGGTAGCTGGTACTACCCAGAAGAAAAGGGAGAATACTGCGATTGTGTCATAATTTGTTCCACTTTTCTTCCTCCTGGGGAAAAAGTAAACTCTGTCAGTTCTTCAGCTAGTAAAGACTCCTGGGGTGTTCTACCCTTTGGATATAAAGCAAGATCAGAGAAGGTTTATTTTAGCGGCAGCCTTTTACTAATGATGAGAAAATCTTCTGGAATTTCTTCCCTCTGTAATTTTCTTTTAAACAACCATGATTTTGTTTCATTTGAAACTTTACATTAGTTTTTAAAATGATATGAAAATTGTTGGTTCCAAAAGCTTGCTTACCCATTTTCTCAGTGGAAAGTAGATAAACAAGGCAAGTGACTGAGGGTTTTTTCTAAGCATTATTTCGCTGACATCTGACAAAAATTGTTTCTGCAAAATGTTTTTGTTACAAGCAATCTTTTTTTCACCAAAATAAGTTGATCAACTCTAACCATAATTTTTATATTAATGAGACACTTTCCTAGGTGTTCATCCTGCTGGCACTATTTTGCACATTAGGCAGAGACAGCCCAGGACCTGTGTCTCACAGTGGAAGATCTAGATCCATTATTCTTTTTGCCTTTTCACAGTACCCCAGGCCTATAATGATGGATCAATTATTAAAACAATAGAAATAGAAAACCACAAACATTTGCCCATTAAAGTTTCTGTGCAGTCAGGCATTACTCTATAGAAACATATGGCAGAACATTTAAAAAATAAGTTGATGTTTTTGAATAATTGCAGTGGATTTCTTTTGAATGAGAAACTGAGTTGATGAGCTGATGCTTTATTAAGTACTTACTAAATACCTGTAGCCTGGGTAGGTATCAGAAAAAATCACTAGAGGTTTAGTAAATGCTTTTTGAAGTCACTTTAAATTAATAACTAACAGCTTGCCTTTTCTTCCTTTTTTTGCTTCACTGATTTCTAATGACTTGTCACCAAGCTGTGTATGTGTCTCTGTTTTTCTGAAACAGAAACAGTTCAGCTTTTTTCTGAAAAGCTGAACTCCCTATTTCAGCCAAGATGTTTACAGGTACTTGTTTGAGAATTTGGAGCAACAACATAACCTCATCTACTCTGAAGAATGGTGATGCACAGTTGCATGGCCCAGAAGCCCCCAAGATTAAAACAAACCCCAAACCTGAGTGGGGGAAATACAGTTACACCACAAAGAAAACTGCTTGCTATTCATATAGATCAGTCTTGAGTGACTATCCTGTCTGAGTTTGCTGTTGCTGGGCTTTATATACAGGTATCCCATCTACAGTTTGTCTCCAATGCTAAGTTAACTGAAATTATAACCCAGCTAGAGCTCCTGATTTGGTTTCCATCTAAACACAACACGCCTAAGCCAAAGAGTTTTCGACTTGCATTGATTGACCTAAGAGAGTTATGAACTAAAGCCTCATTAGGCACAGCTTCTTAGCTGCTTACATAAGCACCAGGCAGACTAGACCTGGTCTACCTGTATTCAAGTGTAGCTAGTCTTCAGGACCTTTGCACAAGTCCCATGTGAGGAAGAAGAGGCACACTGCATCACACAAACAAACTAAATAGGGCAGTCAAAGAGCACAGCAGAAGAAACATCCTTACCCACCCCTAACATTTGTGAATAGAAGTAGAATCTCTGAGTTTTATATTCCAGATCACATAATATTTCATCATACAATACATGAAAGGCATTGTTTTACGAGTTCAAAGACAATACTTTTAAAAAGTGGCTGCAAAATTCTAACTTCTTTCCATAGTGACATAGATTATCTAGAGCCTTTACTTGAACAAAAAAAAAAAAAGTAGTCCAGAAAGCGCTTCTCAGGAGCTACAAAAACTTTCCAAATACAGTATTTCTTGAGAAGTATGACAGAAACATGTATCTACTATGATAAACATTATTAATAGAGACTTTTGGCCCTTGGCAGCAAGAGTATGACTACCCGTGGAGTAGTATGGACATAAATGGTTTAGGTGGCAGCTGCAGTAGGCTCTTTATCCTCTGTGCTGGCTATCTGCCTGAGGGATTACAATCCTCTTCCTCAGCATAAGTACCAGAGATATTCTTCCCGCACCATCCATTAACTTGTAAATATTTTTCTTTTGCCCTTTGAACTTGTTGTTTTGTAGCAAAACCATTAGCAACCTATTTTTTTTTTTTTTTTAGCCAGTTTGGTAAGTCAGCTAGTAACGGCATTCTTTAGTACTCTTTTTCACTGATGTCCTATTTCTGGTGCTTGTCCTGCTCCGTAGGCTTATGACAGTCTGGAATCCTATACTTTTCACTGACACTGCAAGGAATTTCCAGTCAAGACTTGTAAATTCTGACTGGGTGAGGGAAGATGGTGCTCTGTTAAAGTCGCAGTCTCTAAAAGATTATGTTTCCGTAGTGACATTACTGGTGTGCTCTATTAAACCTTTTAAAGGTGTCCTTTGGCTACCTCGGTAAGCAAAGAGAACACTGGAAGTATGTCATGGTCATAATCCGTTCAGACTGGGGACCTCCATCTCTGCTGAATACATCTATGATATAATTTGAAATCTTTAATCAGAACTCCTGAAGTGGTGGCTATGTAAATATAATGCAGTGTCAAACTAATCACAGAGTCAGATATGAACTCACGCCATGGTGTTTGATCCTCCAGGGCACGCTGCCCTTCCAGTATGATTTCATATCCTGTAAAGGATCTTTGGTGTGAAAACAAGCTCCCTGGATTCTTTCCAGTCCTGTCTTACATATTACACTTGCTGTAGAACAACTGTAATTTAGCCAAGCCTTTATAGACTCTAAATGTCTTCAGAAACCATCTTGATTTTTGGCAGTGAAAGAAAAAAATGGAATTGCTTAACCATCTACTGATTGCAGCATTTGGAGCTGGCTTTAGTTCTCACTCTTTATTCAGTCGATATCTTAGCTGAGGCGAACACAAAATATAATTGCCTATGCTTTGTTAGAATTCCTAGCACAGGACTCGCCTCTGTGCAATGGTCTCTAGCAGCATGTGATTAACTTGGAATAGCTTTAAAGTTAACCTGTCACCATGGCACATTTAAACTGTACATCAAGGCAAAGTGGGACGGTACAGAACCTATCAGCTTGAGAACAAGTTGGAATAAAGTTTGCACTGTAATTAATACAGTTCATGTAATTGTTAGGGCTTATCACTAAAATTTCTAAAGACGGGGTGGTAATGACACAAATAATTGAACTATGCTATCTGTAATATCTTCTACCTACAGGTATCATTCACTGTAAAATTAATTAATTAATTAAACCTCACATGAACCTCTGTGAAAGAAAGGAAATATGTTCAAGACTTTTACTGAAACTCAGGGAGATAATATGGTTTACCCGATTACCTGAGAGCTTGGTGGCAAAAGTGAGAGCAGAAGCCAAATGCCATGGCTTCCAGTCCCACTTACCACTCCAATGAGCAAAGGCCATTTTATTCTAAATAGAGTATTCAGTTTTCAAGAATCATCAGTATAACATTGCTGAACATCGACAAAGAGATGAAATGCCAAAGCAGGTACATCTCTTTGTTTGCACTGTCATTTATTACTGAGGTTGAAAGATCATTGTGTTAAGTAACCTTTGCAGCTTTTCAGGGAAACGGGGCTCTTTTCCCATTTCCATCACAGATCATGGGAAAATATTCTAAATAACCCAGAGCCTCAGCAGGAATAATCAAATTCCTATCACAGTTTTATATAAGCAACGTCCTTTGAATACTTCTAATGCCAGGTTAAGTCTTACTAGGAACTAATACATTAGAAGCCCTCCCATGAATAGTTCCCATATGTTGGAGTTAATAGAAACATTGCATCATCTTTTATGAGTGCATCAACTTATCTGCAATTAAGTTTAGACTGCCTAATAAAACTCTGTGGCATTTTAGCCTACAGTTTATTTCCTAGTAAAAGATTCCTCTGAATGTTATTGCTATAAGAATTCATGTAATGACTAGAGAGAAACCACTTTACTTCAGGCTGGACAGACGAATATGTCAACAGAAAACAAAACAGGTAATAGATGAATATACAGTCAGTGAAGCCATGGAGACAAGGAACTTGCTGGATGAGGTTCAGCCAAAACTGCACGATCCAAGAAGCTCCAGAACAGTTTAACAGTAAAGGAATGAAATCTATGGAGTTAGCAGTTTTAGCTTTGTGTTATTCCCAATCTCTGCAGAAGTACTTACTGTATATGAGAGAGAAAGACAATGAAGGACAAAGAATTTGCTGAAGAAAGACTCAAAGTCTCCTTGCAATTTAATAACTGTTGTGTACACACCTTTAGTTGCAAGAAATGACAGACTAAGGCACTTATTTTAGAGCTTGATCTGAATTCCTCTGCATTTGGAAGTTTGTTGTTATGCAGAATCCAGTTTCTTGGAAAGTCTTACCACAGCCTACCAGATCCAACCTACCTGGAGTTGAAGGTCCAGTGAAGACTATGACTTTTTGGTTCCTGCCCAACTCAGTAAAAAGTGTGCATGTAGTGTTTTCTTTTCCCAAACAGAGCACTTAATGGGAATGGATAAATTTAGTGTTCCAGTCAATCCCTGGCCTTGTTGAAAGCATTCCCAAAATTGCTAATTAATGCTTGTGTAGACAAAATTGTATTTCTGGACATGGATATCAAACATAGTAAGACTCCTAATTTCCCTAAGGATATTTAGACTCTGAAAGCACAGACTGCTGTAAGAGACCATTCCTCAGCACTGTTCACTCTCCAATTTAATAATTCTCCCCCTTTGCTCTCGAATTTACATTAGCCTACCTTTTCCTGAATGACAGACATTATTTATTTAATTTAAAACCCTTCTCTTCAAAAAGAAAAGGGTAAGAGAGGAGGAAGCTGGAGTTCTGGAAAGGTTGATAGACAAGGATGGATTGCAGCCAAAACCTGACTGAAGACAATCTGTCAATTCTCCATTTAAAACTAAAAGCAATTTTCCAGCTGAGGATTCATCTTCAAACACGAACCTAGTTCTTTAATGAAAAAGAGAGCAAAACACACTTTAAAGAACTGTCCTGAGAGACTTTCAAGCACTTTGAATTTGTCACACCAACCTAGATTAACCAATCTTATGAATGAAGCTTTTGTTACAAGGCAGAACATGTGCAAAATCCTTCATGATCTGGGGTTTTTTAAAATCTCTCTGAAACTGTTTATGAAGCAAATTCATACATAAAGTATCCTGGTATTCACCCAGTAGCATTTTTATTTTTACTTTAGACACCATTGTCTAATCTGGGGGGAAGAAAAAAAGGACAACCCACCACAACCACTTTAGGACCAGTTTTGCTGTGGTATGTTCATCTAGATCTCAATTAAAGTGAAAACAAAATTTCAACATCATGCTGGAAGTCTGCATGCAAGAAAAAAAAAACCCAAACCCAGATACATGTGTGACTCTTCAAATCATGTCACTGTGTGTTCATTACTGCTTTGGCTCTAGAAACTGAAATGGCCATGATACAGGTTATCTTTCCCTGAATCAGCAGAATGGACTTGAATGACCATCTCAGGTCACTCCATGTATTTTTTTCAGAATCCTATCCAGCTGCCTGTTTTCAAGCAGAGCTCTAGCATATTGCACATTGTTTTGTGTGTAGACCTTCAACTTCCCAATTTGAAATGCATTATTTGAGAGTAACAATTTTTCCACCTAATACAGACCTATATACTCACTAGCTGGTATGTTGAGAGCACCACACAAAGACTAAGGATTTCCTTGCACTAGCAGAAAGTCATGATTTACTGTTAGTAAACGATTTGGAATATAAACGCTGAATACATAGTTGTGTGAATTAAGAACACATTTAAAAGATGGAAACTGTATTGGTGTTTATCTAGTCCCTTTATATGACGTCCCTGTAATGTCATGACGTATATGGCAATTCCTGCAAGCCAGCCATGTCAATGCCACAATTCTTTGACTTCTTCTACAAGTACATATAAATACCACTCCATAGAAGAGATTAAAGCAACTCCAAGCTTATTAGAATAAGAGTAGTTAGAGGAAACAAAACAACAGCACAACAAAGCCAAAGTGCCTTCCAGTGTTTCGTGAGGAAGTTTTTCTACAGTATCATTCGTGATAGTTTTGTGATTGGAGGTGTAGACTCCTCCTGAGACACTTTTCCAGAAATTATCTTAAACTTCAAAAAGGTGGTAAAAAATGGCTGGCATTAAACTTTCCCAATTGTGTGTCTCTGCTTTTCCATAGCATGGCATGAAGATGGCTTCACTGGAGACTGCTCATTGATGCCTTCATGCGCTTCCAAGAATGAAATCACCAAAAAAAATCTGGAGGAAAGTTACATTCCCCACTAGTCTTCAAAAGGAAAGTGGGTGTAATTTTAAATATCTCTTACTTGAATGAAATGATGTATTATTATGTATCCTTGTAGGTAATTTAGTATATTTACTTTAATAAGGCATAATAGGTGTTTGAATCAGATAAGCACTTTAATATTTGTTAACAAAAATATTTACAAGCTATAACCATTTGGAGGGAAGATATATTAGCCATAAAATTAATAGACAGTCCTTCCTTTTGCTTTATTCAATACAAGATGACAAAGAGAGCCTTCGTTTAGTTCTTTATCTGAAATACTCTGTTATTCAACTTGGAATAATGTATCCAAATGATTTTTACACAACAATGAGCTGCATAAGCCTATCACTAATATTTAAAAGTGATGGATGTAAACGACCTGTCCATATTTCATCCTCTTGCAATATTTATTCAGCAGAAAAGAGGTGCGGGGTGGGAAATGAACTTTACAAAGTAATTACTTTTGATCTTGACAAAATCTATTTGAAGGCCTTCAGGTAAACATCAGCTTGAAGGGTGCACTGTGGTTTGCAACTGTTATGTGTCGTGCTTAATGGAATTGTGATGTATGTTAAAACTAACAGCTGGTCCAGGGAATTATAGAAAATATTTAGAAAAAACAACGTGAACCACTCGTAATCTATCCACTGGAAAATCAGCAGGAACTGCTTTCTATTTGTTTTTATTTCTGTGAAAGCAAAGAGAATGACTTAAAACAATAGGGAAAAAATGCATCAATTCTCTTTTTAAATGCAACTAACAATAGATGAGGAATATATGAATTAAAAAGACGATCAATGGTAGGGTTAGATTCCACAACAAAGCAGTTACTGCATCTAACACATGTATTTAGCCCCACTGTCTTAAAAAGAACTATTTATATGCTCGTATATAACATACATTCAAATATTTTGAAAGATTACTTGAAGTCCTTTAGAGTTCTAGATATAATAGTTTTATAAACAGTAAGGAAAAAATACTGCTTTTAATATCTTCTGAGCCCCATCCCAAAACAGAAAAACCCTGCTGTTGTTCAGAATATGATCAGTTCTCAGCCTTTTTGGGCTGAGAAAAGTCCTTTTTTTGCCACTAGTCTTATTAACATTTCCCTTAATTTCCATAGCTCTGCCTGCTCATGTGAATATCTGATGTTGTCTTAGGAATAAGAGTTTGCAGAACTTGTCAGCTAGATATAGCTATTAGAAAACAATGAATTTTACATAGTAACTTCAGCAGAAGTCAATTTTTACAAAGGTAACTAATAAATCTACATCAGGGTGACAGTGTGCTCCCTCAAAAAAAGAAAAAAAAAAGAAAAAAAGTCTTTCTTTTACAAAAGAAACTAAAATACCATAAATATTACTTTTTCATAAGGTCACAAAGTGTATTCCTTCCACTCCCCAGCCACTCTGGTAGTGGAATTCTGCACTAGCATTGCTTGGTGTGGGATATCCAGATCACTGTGGTTATGAATAGTGGACTTCAACTCCGAAAACACATACTGTGTGGTTCCATGGCAGCTGTGTCTCACCGTTCACTGTGCATTTACAGGTCTTGCAGCCAAAGGAGAGCAAAACCAATCTGTCTACTGGGAGCTCATGAGAAAAAGACAAGTGTGCAATAGGAAGCAGTTCTGGTGATTTTCAGGTAGGAACATGACTGTCCAATTTCTGAAGCAGGTCCTAAAAAGGAGGCCTTGCTGCAGGTACCCTTCTAGGCAGACTGACAACAAGACCAGCCCAATCTAGCAATTTTCTGCTCCTGACATGCGGAATGTGCTGCTTCCCCTCCCCTGGCTCCCAGCCACACAATGAGGCACCTCTTATCCCGGCTGCAGTCCTTAAGTGACCTTGGGTGAATTAACTCAGTTCACTTAACCAAAAGAAAATTATACTACATTTTTTTTTCCTTTTGGATTGTTTTTCTGGATTAACTCAGTGAACTTGATTGGCTCACCAAAGGGGTAGATAGGCATCCCAGCCAACATGAAGGTAGCACTGAAGAAGTATGCGATTAGGAACAAATATCTGTGATTAGTGAGGTATCTGCTTTTCCTGGCAGTGAGTTTTGGGAGTTCAGTCCTTGATATGAAGTCAATCCTCAGTGCCATTACAGCCAAAGACTTATTAGTACTTCTATTAGAAAGACATTATCTTGGAAATTATAGGCGCTATATCCATCCTACAAACGTCCGATGACATTGCTACTGGATACCCACTTTCAGTTTGAAACCACGTGTGTAACACTGCTGGATGCTATCAAATACCACAACAATCCACATGAAGTTGGCTGCATTCTAAGTTTCTTTATATAAAAGTCTGAAAAGCACATTTGGATCATCCAGAATGAAAGAAGTTCTGTAAGTGTGATTATAAATTGGTGCTGCTGAATTTGAATAAAATTTATGGTGAGCAACAACAGATTTTACATCTCTTTCATACATGCAAGCACATATACATGCAAAGAAAACAGCGTAATGGAGCATTCTAATGGGAATAATTAGTGTCAAATAGGATCGCAAGAAATGGAAAGCTCTGTATTACAGTAAGCAACACTGGAGAAGTTAGTAGGAAATGTTTCATATGCATATTTTCCTTGTTATACTTCAAGCACAAAAAAAAGTAAAGTAAATTTTGTTGCAGCAGCATATTTGGTATGGTAGTTGTTTTACTATTCTAATGATTTTATCTTCTTATTTCTTCATAGATAAGCAGCAATAAAGAAAAATTGGTCAATAAAACATTACTCCTTAATTTTTTGCATATGTTGCCTACTCTAGGTTACATTCTCAGTGTTCCTAAATAAAAATCTTCTAATTTAATGATCTCTGTTATTGGTTGTTATGTGAAGAAACAGAGCTGAGAATTCGAGAATGGAGTTTTCCAGATGGAGCTTACACATTAACATTTAATATTTATGATATGGAAAGGCCACCATACAAAACTTTATACCAGCTGAATGAAATGTAAATGTAGAAATTAGGACTGGCTGCTGCTCAGTTCCTGCTGTGGATGTTGCAGTCTGGGAAGTGAAAAGTAAAATTTGGGTTTCAAAGAAACAGAGAGAGATTCACACCTGGGGTAAAAAACTTGATGAAAATATTGTTTAACAATCTGCTGTGCTGGGGTCAGGGACCCTTTCATGAACTACAACATTATCACACTAGCTGTTGTTCAAATGTAGAAAAACCACCTACATCCAAGGAGACTGCAAGCTAAATAGTGGATAAGAGAAATAAGTAGAGACAGACAGACGACAAAGTTGAAGGGAACAATAAAACTGCTGTTCAGTAAGAAAAGTAGAGGACTATGCTTGCTAGCTATCTACGTTATCTCGTATTTTGAATTAGTATTATATGTAGAGATGAGATCTAAAGCATTCCAATGTAATGGTACTGAGTTCCAAGCAAGGTAAACTTGTCCTGGGCCAACCCTTCATGACTTGCAAGAGGGGACAGGTGGGAGTATAGACCTCAAACGCAATGTCACTGACATACTCTCATCCAGAACCGAGCACTGCAGTTAGAAGAGGATGTCATTAGAGGAAAGGCATGAACTCTGGAGAGGAGGAGAATGTTAAAAAAAATCCCAAAGGCGTTGCAGACTCATTTTTTCTAAAAGCATGTTGTTTAAAAACACTATATATTATAAATCAATTCTACTACCCTCCTATGCCCCCAAACTATTAGAAGAATCTCTCTGCAGGTTACTGTGGAAATGGAAGTAGATAAAAAAATAATCATTCCCAAAAAGTGGCTCTCAAAGTATGGGAATGAATCCTCTTTGGTGGTACGAATGTATCCTGGGGAGGATGCTGCGGCAGAAATCCCTGAAAGGATCTTTTGGCCTTTGTCTGTCCCTTCCCTCCACTCTCTCTTGACATTTGCTTTTCTTTGGCTGCCATGTGAGTACTGTAACATTTACTTCAAGCTAGCTGGAAAAAAGGATGGTGCTTACAAACTTAGACTCAGGTCTATATTTTCAGCTTCTTTTTCCATACTCAGGCACATCTTTTTTCCCAGTTTATTTGCTTTTCTATGTTACATTTAGTTCTAGTTTTGCTCAAGTGAAGCCTTGTAAAGGAAGAAAAAGTGGTGGTTTTATATATTACTTCTAAGAAGCCTTTCCTTTATGTAAGGGAACTGGAATAAAACAATAAAGTACAATGATTTATCTCAGTCTCATGTAAGTGCTATGTTTTTCCTTATTTACTTTTTTTCTCTACAGAAAAGAGAAAGGTGAAAGTGAGTGGGGAAGCGAGGAAGAACATCGAACATCATGTTGGGAAATAGCAGTGTTTTGTTTAGGAGATGATCTTTAAGTGTTACTCAGGGTTAATTAAAAACAACATAATGCAATATTCATGTGTGATATACTGCTTGGAGATTCCCCTTTAGCCCCTGGGAAAGCCTTACCTACTATGTAAAACACTAGACTGCAGATGACCCTGAAAGGCATTTTATAGTGTTGATGTTGACGTATCTGTAATGAGACAATTGCTGATCTTTTGCTCTGTTTTGCTTTTACAGCTTGAGAACTCTTCCCTCTCTGCCAAAATAATTACCAGTAAGCTTTTTCCAGCTTCTCTGCACAAAAACACAAATATGCAGTACTGCACATGAAACTTCTCACCTTCGTGCTTTCTTCCCACCGCAGCAACACAAAAGGGGCAGTGCCTGCAAATCGCTGCAGGTGAAGCAGTGACAAGCCCCCCAGGACGCACAGTGCAGAAGGGTGTGAGAATGAATGTCACAGCATGAGAAGAGCCTTTTGGTAGGGGCGAGAGCATTCTGGCTTAACATGTTTTTGAGATGCTGTTAGAAGGTGAAAAACACTGTGGTAGTGTTTCCCAGCAAGCAGTAAATGTGCACATTATCAAGTGCATAGGAACATGCAGATGATGTGTATAAATTTCTGACATGAATCATCTATGCACGGAATAGGGTGTGCCCTGTGTGGTTTAGGAACAATACTGGGGATCCGCTTTTGAACTAGAATGAGGAGGAGTGTCTTGGAAGCTATCAGGATTTTAAGAGAGTCAGCAGTGGGAGGTAAGGAAGGAGGGAGGGAGGAAGAAAAGGAGGTAGAAAGGAAGGACTGTACTGTAAAATTAAGTAATAGGCTTGATATTAATTCATAATTCCAAAAATATGCAAATATTATTAGTTAAACACTGCAAGGCAATGAACAGCAAGTCATGCTCAACTGTTGTTTTTACGACTCAGATCAAACCAGGCCAGCTTGGTGATCTGGTTTTCTCTATTTGCTGGCTCAAAAATTTGCCTTTTTCCATTTAGAATTCTCTTAAAGCTGGTATTAAAAAGGAAGGACATATATGTTTTGCCTTTCAGCTAGATTCAGAACTCCTCAAACAAGAAGACTGAGTTTTCCCTACAGAGTCACTTTTTCAGAAGGGTAACACTTTGAAGGATAAAGAGGTTTTCTCTCTACTGGGGACGTAAGAGCCTTGCGGGTAGAAACTGCAATGTGTATGTGATCAATCAAAGCATCTCCATGATGGCCCCCAAACCAATGCTACTTTAACCTCCCTCTGGTGGACTTTCTGTCTTGAACGCTGCTTTGTTCCAGTATCATCAAAATGAGCATATGGCCTTGTGGACATGCAGTCCTCTGATAGAGGTGATTATGGTTGTTGCCATTTTCACAATCTACACCAAAGGCCACAAATTTCTGATCATCTGGTTAAAAGAAACTGGCTGGGAGCAAATTTTATATCATGAAGCAATTGCAGTAAGTGGACATATCCTGCTAATGCCATCATTTCTGCTATTTAGACACCCTTAGCAAACAGTTTGCCATTGTAATGGGTTACCCAATATGATTATAGAGGAGTTTCGGGAAATCAATCCTATCTAAACCTATTTGATACTCTTGTCATAGTTTGTACCTAAGATAATGAGCTAAGTAAACTCTATTCAGAATTGGCTTCCAAATTATACAGCAAATCAATCGATAACTTGATTGCAGTCCTTTTTCCACACCAACATTGCATTGACACCTCCAGGTTATACTGAAGTGCATGTAGCTCTGAGTATACAAAGAACATCACTTTTGGCAACTACAATAGCATAATGGCTGGCATGTTAGAGCTCAGAATCAGCTCAGGTCTCAGATCAATACAGCAGCATTAGTAAGTTAATACAGATAACAAACTGCTATGATGTCCAAATATACAGCAGCCTCATTTTAAGGTAACTCACACTTTTCAAAAGATAAAAATAATAACAAAATTCAGGAAATAACAGTAAAATATTAAGCTGCAGTGCTGCTCCTCTGTGCACCTCACTCTAAATCTATATGCAGTCTCACAGGTCACCTCCTCCCTCTTGCCTGCCTAGACTAATTTCTTACCATTTCAACATCCGATTGACAAAGTGCTTGTTCCTCTTCTTGTGCACTTGTCGGTACCTTGCCACATGGTCAGCTCTGGAGTCAGAGTAGAGACTAAAGCATTGAAAATCTGGACCCAAGCAGCATTGAACAAACATTCATGGGTGGAAATAAAACTTTTTTTTTCAACATTTCGTGTTAACAAAAAAAGTTTTATTTAGGGGCCATCCAAGCAGAATTTATTTTCCCCTCGGTTTGGCAGCTGAACCAAAAAAAAAAAATCAATTATTCGCAGAGCCCTAAGAGCCTTGCTGTAGCCACTAGGGAACAGTGCTCCACTAACGATTTTTTGGAGTTATTTTAGTTTAATAGTAAAAAGGCTGTATCTGAGTTGAGCCAAGAGCCTTTTGTAAGGTTTGTGTGTCAGCATTACACTGCCTTTATTTTCTCTTCTCTAAAGTCAGGTTGTTTGAAGACTAATACTGTGATCATTTATTTACACATAGCCCAGAAGGAGGCAGTTCTGGTTGTTTAATATGCAATACAGATTTCTGCAAGTGATTGTCTGTGGGCTGCATTTTCCACATTAGACATATGCTGTAAGGTTATTGTGCAGAAAAGGGTGTTGTTTTCACTATGACATTATAATTTTGTAATGAACTAATTTTCATCTTGACCTACTCATGGTTGATCTATTGGTAGTGAATATAACTGTCAGACCCTTCTGGGCTTTTCTAGAGCTATCACAAGAGCACTTTATAAGTACTGAGACTGCTGTTTTCATGCAAACCATGGCAGCAGGAGAATGAATACTGGAAGAGGAATAATTCCCATGTTACTTCCCAAGGAAAAGAATGGTTTTTTTAAGAATCATTTGAAGATAAGAAACTGTAATGAAGCACTCTTAAAAGGTATATGACCAATATTTTATCCAGTATATGCTGAAACCAATGGAGCTGTCAACTATATATAGAACTGAACCCCAAAGTTACTACTCAGTTTGGATGAGTAACACAGACCATGAGATGATGCTGCTGCCAGTGACAAATACCAGCATTGTACACAGCAGTGAACACAGTTAAGTTTAGCTGCAGAAGATATCCTATTGATAATGCATAAGAACGCTTTGCAAGAAAACTTTTCCCTATATTTGCTGTTTACATTAAGAAAAAAGAGTCAGTGAAAACTTCTGTAGTTCTTTAGCCACTAAGTAACTGACTATTATGGCATTGCATGCTTTCTCTGAATTTTGTGGTTGATGAGTTTTGGGTGTTTTTTCTTTTTTTTTGCAAAGCAAAAATTCAGTTTCTAGCTCTGGTGAGGGTCACAGTTGGAGAGCAAGATCTGAGGGATGGGTTACCAGGCGAGAAATAAAGAGCTTAGTTCTAAATATCATCTCTCTGCCTGTGAACTGTTCTGGTCAGGAGAGCGAGAATTGGGGGATGCATGGATTAAGTATTTCTGAGGATGCACACCCATGTCTTCGCCTCCAAATTGCCAATAACAAAAAGAATCTGCAGCAAAGTGAGAATTCAAACTATGTTACTTTGACAGTTACCAAATAATCAATATTTCTTCCTCTTCTCCATTCTTTCCATACACAAGTTCAGTAGATTCTCTTTCAAACATTGCCTTTTGAATTTCTCCTATCGTGAGTCTAGAGGCATGTTTGGAGAGGCCAGTGTATTTTAAGAGAGATTCCAGTCAAAAATTGCAGAATACCTTGCTCTCCAGCAAGGACTCTATGAAGGGAGCTGTGACAATTAAAATTATAAAGATCGTAAAGTAAGTCTATGCCAGTTTTGTGCACTGACATCCGATGGTCAATCAGTTACCCAGTCCGATTCTGCTTCTTTGTGTTATATATATAAACTCTAGGAAACAAGGATTTGGTCAGTAAGTTAAGAATCTGTCCTGAGGGTAGCTGAAAAAATGGCTTTAAATTTTTGTACTGTATGTAGGTTAGTGACATAACGCAAGTTTTATTGCTGCATCATTGGTAAGATGTGCTAACTTATCTTTAAACTTTTTCCAGTGTATCTGTCTTGTGGTATTTCCAAATGTAAAAATTGTCATAGCTGATGCTTGCTATGCTTGCTAAATGCAAATTACATGCAAGCTGTTAAAACAGAGCCTTAAAGCACACATCAGGGTGTTGAGGATTGTACATGTTTTGTTTGGTTTGAAAGAAGGGAGCAAATATGTACAGGATTGATTCAATTTATATACTACACTTAATACAGCATAACCGACATTTTATCAGCTATTTCAAGAGTGCATCTCACTAGTGAAAACAATGTGAATTCTAATCCCAAATCTCTTTCACTGGAGTGCTGAGTAAATCCTCTGAAGAAGATTGTAAACTGCCTTTTTTCTTGGTGGAGTTCAGCAGGCTCATGCAAGCTGGCACTCAGATAATTTGCCTAAATAGACTCCTACCACCGAGGTCACAGAAAGTCTGGAATATTATACATTAAAAAAAAAAAAAGAAAAACTTTGTGTTTTTGCAGGAAGGAAGTGTAATTAATTAGGCGTTACAGGAGTGCTGTGAAAAAGAGTTTTCATTGCTGTTCTTTGTTATCTTCATCTTGTGTCTATAAGCTCACTGGTCTTGGACATGTAAGTCTATATAAGCATGCATGTGCATTTATTTTACATGATTATGCTATTTCTTACTAAAATTACAACCTTCATAAACCACGAGAATTATGGTTTAACTCACGAATAATTCAACTAACGGGTTTCCTAGCACTGCAGTGCTGGGTGAATTCAATACACACAGTGTTACCAGTGATTCAACAAGAAGACGATCAAGGCCACGAACCACAGATCAAGTATTAGGACCATACTTTAAAATCTGCAAGCATTTTTGGAAAATGTTACGATTCTGAAGTGAAGATGTAGGTTAGTCTATATCCATTCAGATGTTACGAATGGCCATCTCCTGAGTAATCTTTTGCCAGTTCTGGTGCAAACTCATTATTCAGTTTCTGTTCAATTTTTTTAATTCCATTTTAATTTCATTAAAAATACTGCTTTCCTCACTTTGTCACCCAAGCCATGTCATCCCCTCCATCTCTTTTCCGCTCATGCCAAACAATTATTTTGACGTGTATCTGTTGAGGCTCTGGTTCATTACCTCCTGAAGAACATCTTTTTCTCAAATGTCAAAACAAAAGTTAGCGTGCTTAGCTGTTCTGCAGAAATTTGCAAACTAATGGACCTTTCACTCTGGAAATAAAGGACTGTAATTGACTGTTCTAATGCAGTTAGGAGGATGTGGAAGATGGATGAATGGAAGGGATATGCCTTTTACCAACAAAGAGTAATGTTGAAAGAATGTAGGGGGAAGTGCATAATTAGTTTCCATTTCATCAGAGAAGATACTTCACTTCCAGAAAGTCTCAACTAAAACAATTTGGGTATGCAACATTTTCCAAAGAAATTTTTGATGTTCATCTGTGGTGAAGGAAAGATGCTTTCCACAACACATATTAGAAGTACAAGTTGGATGTATTTTTGCCAGACTTTTATTGAAAATGTTTTTATTTTCTTCTAAGGGTAAAATATTTTAAATGATATTTAGGTGCATTTTCATGCTAACGGCTTTCAGGAACAGCACCTTTCTAATTTCCCGCTCTGATAAGTCTTTGTCATGGGATCTCCTGCCCATGAAATGAATCATGTTGTATACTGCTACCAGCGGGCTTGATGTATCATAGCAACGACCATTAATGTGGAAAATTCAAACAGCAAAAAGACACTTGACAAGCGCTGAAGTGATATTCTAGAAAACCTCATAGGAAGTTCCTCAACGGTTTAAGTTCCAAAAAAGATTTCAAAAACAATTTCAGCTCCTACTTTCACAGAAATCTTATGTCTGAATTCTAAGACAAGCCTCACACTCTCTTTATAGCAAGAACCTGAACATCAGGAACTTCACCTCAGTGCAGAATAGCGATGTGAGCGAAAGAGGCTTCCCATAGTTGGAGAGCAGGCTGCATGCTGGATCCCATGTGTGTATGAGCCAAATACCTCAATGACCAAGTTAATTTTGGGGAATAGAGAGCAGATATCTAGTTAAATTTTAATCTGTCCTTTTCACTGTTCTGAAAACTGTGCCTAAACTCTACAAAGTTCGAACAGTTTTTGAGTTTTAAAAACTTAATCCATGTTTCTCCCTTATTTTTTGCATCTCTTTATATCTCATTCTGAAATAAATTTGAGCACAGGTGTGCTGACGTACAGCCAAAAGAAGGGTTTTTCCATGTTACTTCTCAACTATGAGGCTAAAAGAACTTTCTTTAAAATTAACATGTGATTTCTGCGACATATTTGTTAAAAAATACCCCACAAGTATTTGAACCCACTAGCACTCAAATTATCTTAAGTAGTGGTAAGAAACTGGCAGAGGAAGAAATGGGAATCTTGTCTCCTATAGTGCAAAATTCTAACCATAAACCTAATGCCTCTACTTTTGTTTTTCTGACTCATTTTGTAGACTTTGTATTCCTGATAATTTTGCAGCCATTCAGACTCCATCCAGCCATAAGAATGGTAGAAATGAAGGGAATTTGTGACCGATGCAGTCAACTAAGATAGCAAATACAGAGAGAAACACAGTCTTTTTCCAAAAAACTTGCAGCCATGTCCCATGTCATGTATGTTTCCATCACTGATTCACAGCAGTCCAGCAGTAACTAGACAGACTATGGACCACTGCTGCAAAATCCAAGGAAATGTAATGAGAGACCCTTCTCACCAGTGCACCATCTGTTCTTTCTGTGCAAGGATATAAAACTGTTTTGTTATTTACATTAAAAAAAAATCCAGCAAAGATCCAAATGATGGTGATTTGTGTTTATTAAGAGCTGATGTATCGTCAGGGGGATTTTCAACATAACTAGAATGCAGATGCTCAAAATGTACTTTAGAAAAAGAGAGCCCTATATGGGTCAGGAACATACTGCACAGGGTAGAAAGAGTCATTAATACATTTGGCTGGTTTTTCATTACAACATGCTGGTTAAATAAGCTTGTTTATGCTTCATTCCTTTTTAATTTAGCAGGGCTTCTTTCCCAATCATACAAATGCCTTTCAGCTGATCTACCATGGGTCAATACTGTCAAGTGGCCAAAAGTATAATGTGGGCATAGTGGGACTCTTGTATTCCTTGGACTATTTTATCTAATTTTTACTCTCTCTAAGATTTTATGATCCTAAGCCTAGAAAATGCCCTGAATACTAATGAAAAGAGCTGCAGTTCTATTTCTTGGCTTAAGAATTCTGCATTAGAGAGCAGAATGAGTTTGTCCCTCATCCCATAGCAAAGTTTAATTTCTCATGCTACTGTCATTTTGATAAAGCAAAACAAATGTAGGATTTTGCTGTTTAAATCTTAAGTCTCAGGAAAGTTGTAGCAAATTGAAAGTGAATACGTTTTGTTCGTTAACACCTACTGTTTCGAAATAATTTATCATATAAACATTTCCTGGAAAACAAAAGCCACTTATGTGCAGGCAACTTATAAAATGTTACTTGTTTATCTAATAAACTACCCTAGGGCCAACAAGTACATTAGCATTGCACAAACTTTCTGACTTATTCATCATCACTATTTATTATTAAAACTTTATCTGTTTCAACTTAGTGAATAGCTGCCTTGGGATACACTGCTCAGAGCAGAAGCAACAAAATAAAGTTTACGCAATTTGCATAATATTGTACAACGGATATTAGCTTAGAACAATATGAATCCCCTGGATCATTTGCACAGCCCCTTTGGTGTTTAATGTTGGTAAATATTTAAATAACAGCAAGCCCGTATAATTATGAAGATTCCTCTTCCTAATCCACACAGATTGTACAAAATATTGTAAATCACGTCTGTTACATAGTCTGAGCTAGACTAAGAATAAAGAGATGTTTTAGATATGCTTGTTACCTTCTGGGAATTTTATGACCCATCATTCAACCACATGTTGGCTCTCAAGCAGAGCATACACACAACTGAGCACTGTGTATTATGTACACTGCATATGACTTAAGATGAATGATTACAGCATGCTTGAAATGCTGAGGACCATTTTCTTCATGGTTCTGTTGTGTTTTTTTCATTACTACACATCATATGTAAATCAGTGCTGTTCAGGTGTATGAGCGTTTTACACTCACTGTGTATTAATTTTGTACTGATGTACAAAGTGCTGGATAAAATGGAATAAGATGAGGGTTTTTTTTCACAGAATTAGGATTCCTCTTGGAAGGGGGATGCCACCATGGAGTGTAGATGAAATTGCTTAGTACTGGGAAACTACGGTTAGCTTGTAGATATACACTGAAGGGCCTGATTCTCAAAACCTTGGGATTTATGATGTTCTGCAGAATGGCAGAACTCTTGTAAACCTTAAGATCCTTCCTGAGACTCTGATTATGAAATTCATGCCCTTCATAAATCACTTGTTTGCACATTCACATAGGGCTTTTTTTTTTTAAGATTTCTTTCTATGTTATGTTCAGTTAAAGGTCAGTTCCATCCACTACTGAGCGGAGGCAAAGGCAACTTCCACTAACGTCAACAGAGCTGGGACATTTTCTACATTACATAAAATCCTTAGTACCTGCAAGGACCAAGTTCAGTTTTAAGGTCCTCTGAAAGTGTGGTCTGGTGGATGATGTATTGGATAAAGACATGAGACCTGGGATCAGTTTCTGACTCTGATACCAATCCACATGTCAATCCAAGTGTTCTTTACTTTCGCTGTCTGTAGAATGAGATTAAAAATTACAGTTTAAAATCATCAGCGTAGTCAGGTATATGCATCTTTTTGGGTCTACAGATAGTTGAACGCACCTCTATTATTGTAACAAACAAAATTACAACCAAATCAAGATAAAAACAAATCAATTTTTAGTGTGTCAGTGGTTCTAAATTTATCGAGACCAAAATAGCTAATTTCTAATCCAGCTCAAAAGTGGCTTAATATCACCATCATATTTTCGTGACTGGTACAAGATACAGATAACCATTATTAAAACACAGCTTTTGTTTTTCATGTCAGTCAGAGGTCCTTCTCAATGGGCTTATGTTAGTCCCATAGACAAACCTGGTTAATCCACTGCTTCCATCATGGTGTTCAGGAAAGCAAATATAAAAGAAAGGGAGAAAGAGATGTTTTGATGAGTCTAATGTATTTGTCACCCTTTCCCCTTAAAGATACACACTGGGATTTAAGGAGATATTCCTTTTTGTTGTTCTTTTAAAAAAATTAAAATAAATATCTGTGGAGTAAATAGAATATCTCACCCTTGAAGACTGATTATGTTTATTTCACTCATGAGAAAGGCCTTCATTATCTGTTCATACCTGAGGGTCTTCTGAGTTATGGGTCCTTCACACTTTTAAAAGAAATATAATACTCACCTGTCATGGATGGCGTCTTATATATATAGTTAAATTGTAAAATTAAAGTGTAGACATTTAAGAGTCATTGTACATTGGTCCAGCCATTGCAACTGTTCCAGGAAAAACATACACTGTCCTGTCCACCAAATACTTTTAAAGATGTGTATATACCCAGTGAAGGCAGGGAATTCATTCTGCTGTGGTCTGAGTCTATGATTTCACACAGATTGTCATATTGGCGAATTTGATACTTCAGTGGGGCTCCAGGCAAGGAGAAGGGGCGTCTGTGCAGAGCTCACTGCCTGAATCCCTCCGCATAGCCCTGGACCCTGTTATTTCATTAGCTCTTAGCCTGTAATCTCATGTGACTCTGTTACCCTGAACAGCTCCACCGATGTCAACTGACAGAAAAAATAAAATTCGCATGGCAATTAAGCATGCATGTAAGTATTTGGAGAGCGGTCCGAAAAACATTTTACTGTCAATAACACATACAAATGTTTTCTTCAGATACAACTTGACTGCTTATGCCCCTGTAAACATCACTAATCATTGTGATGCATATGAAAATACAGTATGTAACCAAGTGACAAATGAGCAGTTAGACAGTTTGGAGTAAGAAATGAAGGAAAAATAAGGGGACAGATGTGCAGAAACATTTTTAACAAATGGACAAAGTGTCACAGTAGAAACAGAACTGACAGCTTAGAAAGATGCTAGATTACAGACAGAGATCAGCTGTGAGACTACCAAAGACACATCAGTCAGCATCACATGGCTGGAAACATACAGAAAGCCATAAAAGAATGGTGAAACCTGGAAGGAATTCCAGTTTAGAAATAAAACAATTAGAAGGAACAATTAACTCATCCATTTTGTTGAGAAGTCTTGTCAGCACATAGCCTAAGTAACATTAAAATGGTAGTTAGCAGTGATTCTAATATATTAAGGCAGCATAGAATAATTCCTTTTTATTGAGCTCATTACTGCGCTTCTGTGTTCCCAACACTTTAATCTGTTACTGGCAGAAAATATTAATGCAATCCTTCAGACAGAGGAAATCAGCATTGTCCTTTTCTAATGCCCTTAAGTCCTCCAAGTTCTCTATATCCATGATAAACTACAGGACCTATATTAAGGTTTGGCTAAAGGCATAAGACAGAATGTGTCTGGGTAGTCTCAAGCTGTCACACATAGTTGTCGTCATAAGTCTGCATACCAGAAACCAGGATGCTGTACGACAAAATAATACTGAATTAAAGGTGGGGCAGGAGAAAGGGAAGAAAAGATGTCCCCTGCTTGTGTCAGATGACCCCTGATTGAATTCTGCTAGTGTTATTCAGAAAGGGAAGAGGGCAGCACAAGCTCTTTCCCCACCTCCCTAAGGTTAGGCAGAAGAAAAAAGATTAACTACTGTATTTTTTCTGCCTTTTCTTTCATTTATGTTGTTTTTAAACCAGAGATGAGTCAACGGGAGGTATCTCTTGGTGGTGAGACAGGGGCAGAACTAGATGGAACATGGGTGGTGTCACAGAGATTCATTAACTCTCTGATCCAATAACCTGTTATTGGTATTGACTAGGAACAAATTGTATTCCCTTTGTGTCATATGCCCCCCCCAAAAAAAAAAAAAAAAAAAAGAAAGAAAGAAAAGAGAAGGGACCGTGACCCCAAGGTTCAACATAAAAGATAGTAAACGAAGAATAAAGTAGTCGTCTTTGGTCTATCTGATAGGAGAAAACAAAAACATTCTTCACTGAAGAGAATGCTGATAAAGGGAAGGAAGAGAAATGGAAGCTTTTGAGGAGAAAACAATATGCTTTAGTCTTCTTATGGCAGGAGAAAGTTAGACGAAGCAGAAACAAAACCTTCTTTTCTTACTTCCAAGGAAAGAAAAGCTACAAGAATATTCCATAGTCCTTGTAGAGTGCCCTGTTTAACTGGGGAATGAGTATGATGGACTGATGAGCTGAGATGATCAAGATGTTTTCATTTAAAAATAAAAAGTGTTTAAAATGAAGGCAGATAGACTATGGTAATGCTTGCCTTTAAATAGGAAGGATTTTGGCTCTCAAATTTTCCAAGTTTTGTAGAAAAGCTTAAAACACCATGTATTATATAGGACATGTATTTAATTTTTTGAAATATTTACTCCTCAAACAAATTACCAGAGTTTTCTGTAAACAGGAGAAGCAGCAAATGTTGCTTTGGCAAGGTTTGAAAGGAAAATGGTAGTGGTCCAGAAGCATCTTTTTGCCTGTATTAAGACTATAGCAAGGTGTCGCATACAACACACAGTTTACTGTTTCTGAAGACATCTTGCACCTTAAGAGAACCTGTGAAAGAGTTTGGTCTCACCTTTTGCCTCTTACTCTATTGTCTTACTCTATACTCTTTCTATAAAGTCACCAAGACAACACTCCTTTCATTAATCATTCTTTCATGCCCTGGCTTGAAATAAAAAAAATATGATATGCTGTAAGGAATACATATTATGTTTGGATGTAGATTAGAGCAGGTAAAAAAAAGAGGTATTGCAGAAGAGGAGTTCATTTGGCACAATATTCTGCCTGCAAAGCTGCCAGGAACAACTTCTTCAGACACAGAGGCAAGCAAGAAATTATCTTTCTCAAATATAATTCGCTCAAAGTTTGTTTCTTCCTGAGTACATTAAATGAGAGATTAATTGTATGATCTACCTTCACCGTGGGAAGAGTCGCCTAGGTACAAATTCTTCTCTTTTTTGGCCCATATATAGCATTTTTATTTTCAAGCAAGTGAGCCTTCCTAATGTGTAATGCAGGTGACACTGTAACCATCCTACGTTCTCGTAGCTTGCACAGCAAATGTGCTTTTTAGAACTACAGCAATTGAATTTAAGGAAAGTGACTGCCTACAAACAGAAATCTACACCATTTCTAAATGAAGCATGTGGTGGGGCATTTCAAGAGTATAGTTGAGGATATACATAGATAACTAGCATCAGAATTTTTATAAATCTGTGTCAGAAGTCTGAAATAATGCACACAGAATCAGTGCAGCTATTTCCATCCACTGAAAGATAAAGAAATGTAGAGTTATGGGTCCTTTTTTCTTTTATAAATTTAGTTTAATATATCAATTTCCAAATTGTAATTCTTTGCACACATATACAGTAAAAAGTATCATAACTTTGAATTTTATTTTTAAAAATTAGATTTAGTTTTGATGACCCAGTTTATCAAATAGCAGGGAAAATTAAAAATATACTAGAATAAAATGAACCGAAAGATTTCAAACAGTATTGATCAAATACTTTGGTGTTGTAATGCAGATATTTTGCTTTTCTAAAAATGCTGGTGTGGGAAAATCCAGTGAAACCATTAAAGAACAGAGTTTGGATGGGAAGGATGTATAAACATGTCAGTCCAACAATGTTTGTGGTCTTTTAGCTGTATCTGAATGTGAAAATTAGGCCCGGGCTTCCCTTTCACTGTCATCCATGGCTGCATTCTGAAACACTTGGAAGGATTTGCTCTGAAAAGTGCAGGTCTGTTCTTACTGATTGAAAACACCCAGGGAATGCAAAAGGCTCACAAAGACTAAGAGGTCTGGGAAGCTAAGCTCAGATGAAACTTTGAATACTTTCATCAGACTTCAGAACAAGTAGGGGAAAAAAAAATCACATGAGCCTTTTTTTTGCAATCATCTTACTTTTCTGTAAAACTCTAAGGGTGAATTCACAGGCGTCCTCTATCTTTTACTGAACTTCCTTGACATATCCTACAATGAAGGGGATGTTGAGTCTGTCCTAGAGATGGCACTGTTGCATTTCTGTGATTACTGGTAGTTTGGTAATGGAAAAGTCCATACTGGGGGGAAAAAAAGAAATTGAACTATGCATCAACTGTCATGTTACAGTATTTTTAATGTTAAGTTGCTCCTAAAGATCAAAATCCCCTCACCTTCTTTCCTGTCAAACTGAGATAACTTTGTTGGTCTACCTAAACTAAGAAAAAAGGAAGATTATATTTGACTGTGTAACAAATTACAGCATTTTGCTCTTTGAAAAATGAATTTCTTCAAATAATTATCTTGTTTAATTTTTATACGAAAAACTAAGATGAATTTAAATATGAAGACTCTAGTTACATTTATTCTACTGCTTTAGACATTACATTTTATTTTTATGCATGTGTGGGAGTGGGCATGTAAGTGTTACATTTTGGGAGCAATAACGACTGAACACACTAAACCTGAGACACTGAGGAAAACCAGGAGCTTCAGCTTCCCACCTTGGTGGTGTCATTTAGAGGTTAACAGAATAAGAAGTAAAGCAATGCAGAATCAAAACCTGAAACTTCATCTCTTGAAGCCCATAAATCCCAAAATTAACAGTTTAGATCCTTGTTCAGTAAGCTGCCCAGTTTTCCAAAGTGGGAAACTCTGTTTTCAGAAGGTTGTTACAAAGCAAAGTCTTCACTCTAACTGAGGTGATATTGAGGTATTCCCACAGAGTGCCTTGCTCTTACACCCAGCTCATACTCAGAAGTCCTTCAGAGGCAGGAACCAGCTGATTGATAAATAAGGCTAAGGAAACATGCCAGAGTTAGAAACCGGTAGATAATAAAAATGGTGGGGGAAGTTCCCGAAGCTAAGCTGATTTCTCAGAAAGAGGAAGGATCAAAACCAGACCTTTGCCTCTTGGCTTGCATGAATAGAAGTGACATAACAAACAACTGGAGCAGATCATGTGAAATCTTGCTTTTGCCTGCTTGTCTGGAAAGCAACATCTGACCTTGTGGCTTGTCTGTTATTTACCTTGATAAAACTGAGTTCATTTGCCAAGTAGAAGAGATGTATTGTGGGCATGAATTGATCAGCTCAACTGTCTCAACTCAGGCAAGCTGTCTGCACAGGTACAGTTATTTCAACAACTTTCTTTAAATAGAATGTACCATTGTAGGCTTGTACTTAAAAAGGAATTCAGTGATGAGGTGACCTTGTACAGCCAAGTCAAGCATATAAATCAGTTATGAGTATTGAAATCCTTGGAGGACACACTTTTTCTCGCTCACATATGCTTACTTTTTTCCTAAATATGATTTAATAGGGCATTTACAGACTGATAGCAGCTCTGTGTTACAACTCAGTGTACAAAAATGAAATACCCGATTAACTGCTCTGCAGGACCAGGTCCTCAGTTTCATACTATTTAAAAGAAATAGTTCCTGTGGAGTAAGGAGATTAATTTACAGTTTTATCAAATTAAAGTTATTTAAAATTTGCTTATAAAATCACTATGCTAGAATTACACATTGTTGGTTTGTATCATTTTTAGCATACACCTAACTCATTAAACACAGAGTGTTTTAAAAGGGACAGTTTTTGCCAACAAAGCAATAGCCTTTTTGCCCAAAGAACTTAGAAAAATGATTGTATAAAAAAGTATGCATCTTTATATGACACTAGGCTACTATCTTTAAAACTGAAATGTATCATGGAGTAGGCAGGTATAGGAAAGCAATCTGTGTTTTTTGGCAGACAGAAGTAACAGGTGACTCTTCTGTGCCCCTTATCTTGTTGTGTTCATGTTGGAAAGCAACTGCACTGCAGCACCAAATGTGGACTCCTGAAGCCTCTGAAACAGATTGTTGGGCTCTAAAATGTAACCCCAACATGTTGTTAAATAAATTTTGAATACCATGGAAAAGATATGCTTCCATTATAACAAAGTTTGGAATAATGTGTTTGCAAGATCTTTCTGAGCAGTGTGTCCTCTCAGAAATACATAGAAGAACATGGTCCTGTACAAATAGCAATTCTACGTGCCATGAAAAATGGTGCCTACATACTCTGATTATGGGTGAAACAGGACGTATGCAAACATACATCAGAAAGCTTTGTGCTCTTTTCCTTCATGAATACAGATCAATGAGTGCAATGCTTGCATTTTAGGAGAGCTTATAGCTGAAGTTTCATAATGAATTGTGTAAGACACTGCTGCTGAAAAGACATTATCTTTAAAGACAAAGGCAGATAAATAGCTTCAAGGCATTCTGTCCCCTCTAACCTATATGTCCCCTATTCCCCTTAATGCTGTAGGCTATTTTGTCCATAACAGATAAATACAACCAACTTGTTAGTCCCAGGAAGCAAGCACAATTCAATATTGCACCTGTAAACAGTTATGCATTTCTATAGCAACTCATGTTTGCCAGTGTGACCAAATTCCCTTTATTATAAAAAAACCAAACAGAAGAGTGGGGGGAAAATCCATTGCTGAGGAAATACCCAATTCCAGGTAGAAAGGTCAGAATTGCTCCTGGGTTCTCAGCACCGGATGCACATACCTTTGGGCACACTTCAGTAATCCACTGAAGTGCTCAAACTGCAATTTTTTAAGCCACCCATGGGCTGCTACTTGAGGAGCAAAATTTTTCACAGTCCTATAAAGAACGACATTAGAGTAAAATCCAATAGACTGTAACGACCATGGTTTTTTTTTTCCTCTCTTTAATATTCCAGAGATCCTTGAAAGTGGTGTAAATAGAACCTTTGTTAAAATGTGATGAGGTAGCCTGTGCACGTAAAGTTTTGGGAAATAACTCTCTGAGAACCCCTCATGGCCAAAACCCTGACTGCCTCGTCTGGACACAGTAGAAACCATTCTAGTTTGGTAGCACAAGTTATTAATTATGAACACTGGCACTTCAGCCGTTATCAATACAGTTTCCATGGAGTTTAACACAGTGCATACTCAAGTCCATGGAGAAGACCAGGGGTGTTTTGTAGAAGCAGCGCAAATGAAAAATGATAGGGGAGGTTTTCAAGTTGAGTTCAGAATTGGTACAGGTCCAGTAAGAAAATCATGATGCCAAAACAGGTCACTCAGTATCTCCTTGCCTCATCCATATCCAGGGAAAATTTGCAAACTATATAAAACACAAAGCACAGGTCCTGCCAGTTCATGCTAATGATCTGTATTGCTGCTCCTTGTAGGGTAGGAAACAGCAATTCTATTATTCATAATTATGCCTTATCTATTTCCCACTCCTGTTTTACTTGGAAATAGTTTTAATTAATCTAGTTTCCTTCTTACACCATACCTCTTAGCAGAATTGCTGGGCTGAGTTAAAATCATGTTACAAGTGTCTGTCTAGAGACTACTTATTTAGGAGGTATTGCATATAATGGATGTGAATAATTTTCAGCACTTTGTGTATTCAGGATTCAGGTTAAAATGGTATTTGTTAGGGAAAAAACATTATGACAAAAGTGTCCACATTGTCACAAAATGGCAAAGAACCATTGGTAAATTAGCAGGGCAGCACTCAGAATTGATTGACCCTTACAGATTTGGGCACGGCTTGTGTCGTTGCGTCCCAGCGATCTTGGAATATGGAGGCAGAGGTCAGGACTGGTGCTGTATATTTGACCTGAAAGTAGATTCATTGCTGAACTAATGATGGTTTGTTCTAACATGCTGTATGCAGTTAAGAACATTATCTTGTGCAAGACCCCATGAAGTCTTACCTGATTCCAATAGGACTATGAACATCCCTATGCCTTGCAGAATGTTACAGCGTGCTACAAAAGCAGCACAGTTAAGTCAGCATGGCATCACTAGCAGGCTAATTTGTCCTATCAGATTTGCCATCATGTACCCTGCTTCTGGTATCTGAGCTAATCTGGAAACTGTAAGACAGAAACGCTTTGCACAGTATAGACAAATCCTACATTTCATAGTTGCATGTAATTTTGGAACTAGGAATCCAGAGAACAAGAGTGTTTGCTTCAGTTTTCATGCTAACCGCTGTCATGAATTTGTGTCTAAATAGTGAACAGACATACACTGCAGTGACATAGCTTCCCTGCAGTCATGCCAAACTCTCAGTGAATGTAGGTATAATGTAGTCCAGGAATAGCAAAGCCTATAATTTCTGAGGTAACTAACTGTAGAATGGGAAGCAAAATCCAATGTACTTCATATACCCAACTCTCTTCATATCTAAAAACTGGTGATAAAGATAAAATTCTCCACATGGACAAAGGAGTATGAAGTATTCTCAATTAGCTAAGGTCAAGGATGAAATGTGGGACATTACACTGGAAATAGTTTTAAGTGGGCTATTTTTCAAATGCGGTCTGCAAGTGTTTCAGCAGCAAATACCTTGGCCCAGATTTTCAACAGTGCTCAACACTTTAAAAATCCCGTGATAGTGAGTATGCTTTGCTAAAATTGATACAAATATCAATTTTAGCTTATGACATCTCCTTCACTAATAAATTACATTTCAAATATGGAAACCTGCAATATTTCCAGTCTAACTGAGAACAAATTCAGGATTCCCTAGCTTTATGATACCACATTAGAGATAGACAAAAGACAGAAAAAAAACCCCTAATCCTTCAGTGAAACAATATACAATTTGTACTCTTAAAAGGTGTTCCCATGAAGAACTACTTTGTCTCTAATACTGTGCAAATACCCAGCATCTGGATCCACATAAATTGCCATGAAGATTCATCATGGTCTCTTGAAATGTCCCTGTAAGAAACTGCAGTTGTACGAGTTGTCTGGTATGAGATACTGCTACAAATAAATCTGACAAGCAAACAGCTATAGCAAAATGGATTGCATCTGACAGAGTGTCAGCTTGCTCAGTAATCTGTGGTCTTTTATGGCTGAAAAGAAGGAAAGAACAATTTTTGCGAAAGAGTAGGATAGCCGATACAGTCAGTACTTAGGTACAACTATTTTAAAACACCCCCAAGTATTCAGTATGTTCTTAACTGCCTGGTCACACAGTACGATCAATGAATCTTAATAGTGCTGAGGTCTAAGGTTTAAGAACAAACCTGATAGATCTGAGTGTTAGTTTGTGTATCCTGACCTCCATTTTAGAGAATGCTCTAGAGATACAAGACCCCCACTTAATTATGCTAAGTGATACCTAGTGTTTCATTTGTAATAATTTCCCAGGGATGGTAATTTGAAAATGTACTTTAAAATATTTATTGAAGTGATAAATGATCTCTGACCCTTGTATATTCTCTGTTTTGGAAAGATTAACCACTATTATATGTACAGCTGCATGTGTATGAGAATTGTCCTCTCTCTCTTTTCCAGTAAAAAATTGACTATTGGTTGACTGGTTTCTTTGATGCAATATGCCGAACTGAAAAAGATATTCCTATACTGGGTTGAGTGTGTCCACTCTGAAGTGGCCAATCAGTTTAATATAACTGCTGTGAAATCACATCTCACCTTCTTCTGAACTAACCCTCCTGTATACCCCAGGAATCTGCAGTTATCTTGTGATATTAGAACAGATCCCAAATCCCAATTAAGGATAGCGTATCAAATGCAACGCATAATATTAAAGATGCTTTTTAGACTCAATATTGTAATAGTTTAATTTACTGTCTTGCTACCATTCCTTATTTTGCAGGCACGGTGGGAAACCTCTGCAGGTTTGGAGCTATTGCCCTGTTCACATGAGTAACAAAATGTTGAGCTGCATTTCAGAAATCATCAGTGCTGTCTGAACTACTCTTGTTCGCAAACCTAGGCTGGCAATGCCCTGTGAAACTTGTTTCCTTGTGACATTTCCAGTACTTTTGATTACAGCTGGGCAGAAAGGATAGCAATGCTGTGACTTCTATGCTTTCATTTTTAGTTGAGACTGACAATGCAGAAATTTAAAAAAAAAATATTGAGAGGCAGAATGAAATATGAAAGAAAGCTCTAGCCTTAGACTCAGGAGAGCTTAAATTTGCTTTGGGCTCATCTATTACTGGCTTTCGTCCACGAGTGAAAGCAGCTGCCCCCTATTTCTTCTGACTATTTAGATAGTATGATGCTGTGAGCCTGATGTGTTTCTTATTATACCTTGACCTTAGCACAGCAAGGCAATAATCTTGGATTAATAAATAAATATATAAATAATAATAGTTAAATATTGACTCTAATTAATGAATTTAAGTTAACCAGTTGGATTGAGCCTGAAAGTCCATTTCATTATTAGAGACCTGAGCTAATATTCAAACTAGCGATTCTTAAAGCTATCTCATTTTTAGTCTAAGTCCAAGGTCTAACACCAAGGAAAATAGCACATATTAAAATGTCTTAAAAGACATTATATAATAAATGTTGTGCATGTTCACTTATGTGAAGAATTCCACTAACAAGAGTATGAAATAGCCAGGCTATTGGAATATATCGGATGTTTATGCAACACTTCTTAAATCACAACTGTGCATTTGTTCCTGTGATTACTCTAAATTATTTAAATATATGTTAGATCAATACAAAATGTTTAAAGAAAGATCAAGGAAATTCAAACATCAGAACAGCTCTTTAAAAAACCCTGGAAACATATGTATCCTCACCAAAGCTTAAGCGTTTAAAAATATAGTCTATAAAACCAATATAAATTCATAGCACAAGATTAAAAGTGTTGGGTATACCTAATTCAAAAAAGAATACAATTTAAATATTTTCTCATTGTGTTCTAGCAGCCAAATATTAATTCAGTGTGTGCACATCTGCAAGACTATTTAACGAGAAGAGACAGAAAAATAATTCAAATGACAGATAGTGTGTTTTACTGGGTATTTGTGTGTATAGCGTAGCTGTGTGCAAAATGAACAAGTATTTCTGCTTTTGGGGAAAATATAGGCCCAGATTTCTATCACCAAAATTAATTCTAGATGCTCCATAATCTGGCCTTTTCCTGCTTTCCTTCACAAACAGAAGCCTCTTGCACAAAATACACTTTGAAAGCAAAATGTACTATTCTTAAATAT
This sequence comes from Phalacrocorax carbo, assembly GCF_963921805.1. Taxonomy (NCBI): domain Eukaryota; kingdom Metazoa; phylum Chordata; class Aves; order Suliformes; family Phalacrocoracidae; genus Phalacrocorax; species Phalacrocorax carbo. The sequence goes on from NC_087526.1 coordinate 5,131,055, forward strand.
TAGAAAATAACACACTTATTTCAGAGGCAGAACATCAGTCACAAATATTGACTATTTAACAAGGGATCTTAAACATAAACCTGCTGAACTACTTTGTGTCATTTTTCAACACAAAATGTACACTCTTCAGTAAACTGCATAAGTCAGATTAAAGAAATAATAGGAAGAAAAAGAAAGTCCAATTTTATATCATTACATAGCTTTTTATATTACAAAAATATACACATAAAAAGGCACTGTAGTGAGTAACATTTGCATCTCAACTAAAAAGAAAAAAAAAAGGAACTTGCTTCCCATTTGTCCCTCTGGAGTCAGAGATCACCCTATCTTTAAAAGCATACAGGGCAGGATGACATCTATTTCCAGTTGCAAAACTGTGCAGACCAAGCTGTTTATCAGAGTTTCGTGCAGTAATTCCCCATCCTCTCCCACCACTAAAAATTATTTGCTTACAAGGGCTTTGTCTATACACCAAAAAATTGGGTGCAAAAGGAAAGCACCAGCAGAATGAAGCCGTCGGTGTTAAGAGTAATTTTTGAAACTGTATGTAGTTTAGGGTTTCATTTGGACTGAATTTAGTCCGATCCCTTGGATCCCTCCCATCACGCACATAGACTGAAGCTGCCTAAAGGAGCAAGTGCTGGTTTGGACTCAGCATCCCCACTGGCTGTTGGACGGCATGAGGTCCACTTCAGCAGCAGAGCTTCTGATTTATTTTCCTCAGAAATAAATCTAGTTGGGACTTGCCAAAACCATTCTGCAACTGAACCAACACAGGGCAAGTGGGGACAATGAGAGTATTCCCTTATGAACTGCACTGCTGCTCTGAAGGGATAGGCTAACACGGCCTGTTAGCGTGAAACAGATCATTTCTTGTGAGGCTGGAAAAAGCGGAATATATCTAAAATTACACGTTATATTGTCAGCAGTGGCCAGTTCAATGAAGCAACATATATGGTGCAAGAAGTGAAACAACTGAGGTATATTTGGAAAGTGACAACAAAGAATACGTAAGATGAAAGTAATGTCTTCATGCTAAAATGCTCATTCCTCTGGCAATAAATAGGAGACACTCAGTGATTGCACAGTATTAATCTGTGAGCTTGAGACAAACCTTCAGAAGCAGGTGAGGAGGAGGAACTCTCTAAAATAGAATAAAAAACAGCCGGGAAAGCATTTCTAAAAGACGGTACATATAAATATTGTAGTAAAATACTCATCTGAAGGATGTCCTGCTTTTATGTAATAAAATAAATCTATACATTGATTTTTCAATTTTTTAAAAAATTAATTCCTCTTTGTCTAATTCCATGTACATTTCACACATCCACCAGTGTTAGAGTTAGCATTGTCTTTTGTTCAACCTGATGCAACAGGTTTTCCATTTATAAGGTTAAATTTCCCTCTATATAATAGAGTGAGAATATAAAAGTCTCTTGAAACATTAAGATTGTATTGAACTATGACAACTGTTCTTGCTAACTTTGCTGCTTACCAGTGCCGAGGATTTCTACTGAGCAGAGAATTAACATCTGCTGTCACAGGCTGATTCCAGAAGTGACAGTAAGTTGCAGACTGAAAAATGTTGGCACAATTTCTCTGTATCCCTTACGCTGAAGACAACTTACGGAATTCACTATGTGCAAGGGAGGCAGTGTTCAGTAATTAATGGCGTATTTAAAATCTGTGGCATGCATTTGCATTTGTCTCTAGAGAAAGAATAAGATGACAGCATCTAGGTAAATACTAAGCAGAATTTCACACTTACAGGGTTCTTCTGTCTCTGTAATCTGTAAGATTGCTGTAACCAGCTGAAGATTATATTTGTCCCTCTGGGAAAAAATCATCTTTATTAAAAAGTTTTCTGACAGTCTGTGCTATCCTGTTTTTTTTTGTTTCCTTTCAATTAATCAATTTTCATTTCAGGAGAAGAATATAAAAGAAGATTAGAACCTCAACCTCACCTTCCAGGGGATAGCATGAGGTGGAGAACCAGCTGGTTCATCCTCGGTCACCTTTACTTCTTATTTTGACATCTAGTGGTGGTGAGTAGATACCATTAGTTCCCTGTGACACTGCTGGGTTTTCAGATGTCAATAAAGTCTTTGCTTCTTTGCAGGTGAATAACTGATTCAGAATGAGAAGCGACTTAAATGATCAATACCCAGAAGTGAGAGCCAAATTTGAAGACTGACCTGTTTGTCTTACTACGTTTGGTTCATTGATGCACCATGACTGGATCTCTAGATAACATTAATAATTAAGTGAAGAGAGCCATCTGTTCAGCTCTCTATAGGAAATGAATCAGTAGTCTTAAGCCCAGCTATAACGTCTCAAAATACCTACATAAAACTTCTATTAAAGAAAATATGGCAGTTGTAACCCCAAAATGCTTCATGACTCTTTCAGGAATACACCGGGTATCTCCTACCAGTTATTCAGCCAACTTGGACCACGCTGCAAGCAACATCAGTGAAAAACCTAAGACTAAATCACATCCCCTCTGCCAGTGTGGTCTTTCTCTTTGCTGCAGCTATTTTAAGATCAATATGGAGAAACGTCCCAGTCACTTGCATGGAAAGAAGAGGGAAGTCCAGCTTCATCTGTTTGCTCTCAGAAGACATAGTGAAGCTGTCATTTCTAATCATATCTTAAATAAGTGTGTGGGAGGATGTGTGAGGCGGAGGAGAGATAAGAGAACTTACACTTAGATAAGACAAAGACAAGCTTTTCATATACAAAACCTATTCTCGTGTTGCTCCTACTAGTTCCGCCTCCTTCTCTCTGAAGTTTCCACTTCCTTTCACTTGTTAACATTTCCTACAGCCTCAGGTAACGCACTCTGGCAAAATGCTATACTAACCGAGATCTAAACTTTAAGACACACAGAACACATCAATAATTTCACACAGGAAAAACACATTCAGCAGGCAGCCTTCAACAATAAGAAGCATTAAGTAACAGCTTCTGAAACCTTCCTGGTAGAAACCCTGACTGACAATTCATTCCTCATAATACGGAAGATTGATTGCCTTAGAAAGCCTATGAAATCACATTCACAGTGATATTATTTGAAGGCTCTGTATAATTCATCGACCACCCTGTCATGCATTGTGCATGTGATGTTATATTTTGGACACACTGGGAAGTATTAGATATAAAATTACTTTGTATGATGCAGCCCAGACGTATAAAAGTGCATTGCTTGGGACTACATGATTCAGTGAGAAAATATAAATGGGAAATTACTGGAGCTGAAATTTTATTGCAACGTTATTTATCTTTGTTATTACTTTCTGAATCCTTTTGTGCTTATTGTTCACTACAACAGATAGAGCGACTCTTAGTTACACTTTAAGCTGAGGATTATGAAGGTGGAAGTAGTCACTGCATACCAAAGAAAGACATTAGCATGTGGTCCAAGTTGGTGTTTATTCTCCTGATGCCTGAAATAGAATTTTTATATGTATGTATGTATATGTTTATGCACACACACACATATCCATTCAGTCTGACTAAACCATTCCAGAATTACACTGAATATGAACAGTGATGTATTATTTTAGGAGAGAAAGATGTGGAGACTACCTGATTTTAAAGAAAAGGAAGGGTCTTTTGACTGTGAGAAGAAGAAATTATACACATATATAAATGACCTGGCTCTCAATAGATTTCATAGTTAGCAATGCAAATATTTATAAGGAAAACATACCTATTCATAAAGGCAAATACATATATGTATATATATCTTCTAGTTCTAGAAAACACAGAGCAAGCTTGCCTTTCCATCATTGTACTAGAAGCCTGTCTTGGGACTTCAGTCAAAGTTCATTCCACGTACAATTCAGTTTGTCAAATCAATTTCATGTTCATATATTTAATTAGAGCACCAATCTTCCAAAATTTCACAAATTGGCTTTTATTTGCATTCTGAATGTAACCACTGATGGTCACGACTCTGTAAATCAGTTGTGTCCTGGCACTACGTGACCAAGTGTGCAACTGGATATATGGAGATTTTAACTTTGGCCTGTGCCAACTTTAGTTTCTGACCATTTAAACTTCTGAACTGTCTTTTCATAAGACTCTGATAAATTACACGCAACAAGCTTGAAGTGAACAAGTCATGGAGAAATATGCACACAGTCTGCAGTGGGAAAACAATGAGGCATCAGCTGACTGCAGTATGCTACCATAAAACATCTTTGCATCACTAATTCCAAAGCCATCCTTATTTCTCTTTTATAAAGGTTCCCAGCATGTGATCCATCCCTCTGGAAGAAGATGGAAAGGAAAAGGACATTTGCATTTAAATATCATAATCTCCAACTGGATTTCACTACTGCTAAGAGTAAAGGGAATTAGGGATTTACAAAGGAGGCTTCAGCACGATATAAATCTCCAAAGGCTTGCCCTTTGCTCCAGCTACTTCCTCAGTCGAAGCTGAGCAGACTGTAACTCATGCTGGTTTAAAAGCATCTTCAACAAATAGGAGAAAGTGAATTAAAAACAGGACACGGAGAATCCCATATGATGCAGGCCGATGAGCTCTTTGCATTATTTCTTATTCTCTATTGTCTGAAAGGATTACAATAATGCTAAGTTTTGTGAAGCCTCATCATGGCAAGTTGAGGAGGAAGCATATACCACATAGGTCTATGGGGCTGTAACAGAGCTTTCTGTAGCTCATAAAAAGAACCTAAAGATTCCATGAACTGCACGGCTGTTCATATACAGGATAGCAGCAGAAATCCTAAAATACATAAGGGAAGTGGTTTACTAGAACGTGGTAAATATTCTGGGCAACGCAGGACCTGATAAGCATGTAAAATGTTAATACAATTAAAGAAGAAATCATAGCTGTATGTTTTAAACAAGATACTGGCAAAGCTGTGCATTCCTATAGTTTCCCAGATCAGAAACTTCCAGCTGGCAACTTTATTGCGTATTAACCTTTGCTCAATGTAGTGCTCTTAATTGCGGTAATATGACAATAATGTTAATTAAATGATCTTGTAATTTCTTTCACACAGCTATATCTAGGGATCTACATACTACCATGGAAGTACAATTGCATTCTTGACAGTGATGGCTTGGAAATGAATCTAAAAACTGTATTAAATCCTTAGAGAGGGATCTCTCAGCTTCAGGGAGAAGAGTTTTGAGATGTTCAGAAATAGGAACGTTTTTCTTTTCCAGTGAAAAGGTCCAATATGCAGATTCAGAGTAGTTAATGAACAACTAAACAGATTCTGCATATAATTAGGGAATATATATTTGGTGTGAGAGGGTATTTTGAAGCTAAAGGGTAGAGAAGGAGAGAATTTTTGATTTGAAGAAGGTAATATCATTTAGTGCTTAGCACAAGAAAAAAAATGCATTTCTACCTTTTTCCTCGCCTGCCATTTTCCTGTGCATGTCAAGTTGTGTGCAAGCCTACATAAATCAGCTACAATAAAATCCAGCTCTCAGAAATGGTATCCAGTTATTTAAGTAGGCACAGAAAGAAGACACAGGAATGACAAATACTGCTTTTAACAAGGTAACACACTCATATTGGCTATTAGTTGGTGCAATTAATTTATACTTTTATTAAAAAGACAGATTTACAACTGCGTTTTCATTGTCCCAAATTCAAGTGATATATAAAACGACAGAGAAATGCCTGTGTTTCTTTAAGACACACAGTTTGCTCAGCTCTTTAGTTGAGTATTAAAGCAGAATTTCTTATAATTCAGTGTCATACTCATTTTTGTTCAAAAACTGACCTCAAAAGTTTTAGTCCTGCATATATCTGCTGGAAAAATGCATTAGTACACTGTTTAATAAAAGGGAACCATTTTAACCTTTTGTCAAGTTAAACCCATTTTCCAAAGGTTAATATTTAACATGGAATGAGTACTGAGCAAACGAAGATTTTACCCCAGTAACTGTTAGCCAAGTGGTTAAAAACACCTTTTCTGCATAAAAGGATGATTGCGAGTGACTACACCCCAGGTAGTCAGCTAGTTATTTAAGTAAATTCTTCCATCTATCTTTACTGAGCAAAGAACTGAAACATGCTTACACATGAAGTCATTTTAATAGCAGGGTGTTCACAGTGGTGGATTGCTGAATTGGGGCTTTTCCCACTCATCCTAAACTACACCCTTATGCTCTCACTGATACAATTTTTATTTGAACTGAAAGAAAATACATCTCCAGAACAACTTAACTGTTTATTTTGTTATAGCAAACTATGCTTCAGTCTCCACAGGAAACAAATCTGGACCCTACATGGAATTTCCAATACTGTAAATATTCATTGCCATGTAAGATTAATTTCTTTTCTTTGCTTGTGCACACAGAGCCCATCAAAGCACATTCAAGCGCCACGCAGCTAAAAAAAATTAATTTCTCTTTACCTTTCCTCTTCTGACTTGGATTTATACCTTTTTTTCTTCCCCTAAAAATAGGCAGTTTTTAATTGGGCTATCTCAGCATGGTTTTTTTTCTATATCACTGCGGCCACGCAAGTGGTTGCCTTGTAAAAAATTGCCTTAGATTGGTCCAACCTGAGTGTGCTCTTTCTTCTTTTGTATCATGAGCTAGACTGGCACCTTAACCTGAAGAGACATGTCCTCTAAATGTGTTCTTGCCATTGATTTTTTTAAATACTACTCCACACAGAGAGCTTGGTGACATACTCTTAAATCCCATCTAGCTCAGACAGACAGCCTCATAAACTTTGACAGTTTTATGGAAAAGCCTTAACTTTTCATTGTCTATCTACCTCATCTTTCTTCATAAAAAGGAAGCTCTTTATCTATATTCATCCTGTATTATACAGAATGTTTTTGGGTCCATACCAACTTGTACCAGTATTTTAAAGTAAATAGTATTTGCAATATACAACTAAAATATTTATATTAAAAAGTACCCCTTTGCAGCACTATAAAGTTTCTTAATTTTGTGATTGCCTATACCTGAAGGGCCAAGAATTTAGGCTGTAGGCTGTACTCCTTGAGTTCACAGCTCTGTTTGTGGGTCTGCCCTGATTTAGCGGCTGACCAGGAAAATCCTTTGCCTACAACTCTACTTTCCCATTTCTGAAAGCCTGAGCCAGCACGAAGCCCTAATTAAAGCTTAAGGAGAGCTACCAGTAAGCACAGGCCAAACTGCCTGCGCATCTTATACCAGACAGCCTGTGACTCACATATGAGACTTATGATTTTATGCAAATAAAGCAATGGTTGCTCTAATTATGCTCTGATTAGTTCATTATTGACTGCAAAAGGAAGTGCGTATGTCTGTGCATGTCCTCCTCTGACAGGTATATGAAACACAAAAAGAGAAGAATAAAAGTACAATATTTTCAGATATTCCCAGACATACTAACCAATATATCATTCCAATAAATTTCAGTTTTGAGATGAATATAAAAGCTGAACACATTCTATAGAATAGCTCTAGACAAACTGCCAGAAGTAAAAAGATCTTGAATTCACAGTGTTTAATATATGATCACATCTCCAAGTACAGTAACTCAGAAGTGGGAGGGTACTGAGGGAATGTTAAATGTAGGACATTATATATTAATATAATTTCTTTCTTTCCCCAAGATAAAGAATATTTTTGCTCACGCAGCCTTAATTTAGAAGGCCTGTCAAGTCCTCCTTTCTGCAGTGTCATGATGAAAGACACTGATGTGGGCCAGCAGAGGCAGTACTGGGGCTTTTCAACTATTACTGTATAAATGCTAATGAACATCCTCCAACAAAAGGCCCCAGAAAGCTCCCTCATCTACACCCTCCATTATAACATCCATAAATTATCCATTTGTTTGCTTGTGCTGAATCTCAGAACATTTTAGTATCTTCTGAAGTCAAGCTAAGGACTCACACTGATTTCAGAAGGTGCTACAGCAGTCCTTAATGCCTGGATGCTGCCACAAATCCACACTTGTAAACTGGTTCTGCATTAAGGTCCATGGACTCTACACGAGTTCAGCAGTTTGCTTGTGCAGAGCTTGTGTGGAACCCAAGCAATGACAGTGGGTCTACGGTGAAATGGAGATGCGAGTTGGGACTGTGCACACCCAGTCTAGCTAACACACTTGCAGGGCCATCCCCAGGCTTACGGCAGATGTCAGGAAGCAAAAAAAATCCCATGATGACCCTGCTACCTATTTTGTTTGTGTTAGAATCCTGGAAAGGCAAACGCAAATGGCTTTGGGCATAGTCCATATGGACTGTGCTGTGGGGGCAACCGCTATCACTCTGCGGGGGCTGAACATCATCAGTAAACACCATCATTAATCTTTCCATTTTCACACATCCAAACAACCCAGCTTTCCATGGGGCTCTGCCTCGCTCTCAGCATTACTCCTGTCAGGTGAAAGCCCATGTCTCAACCTGCCATGTGATAGGCATGTTAGGGCCTTAGCTCCTCTGGGGAGCCATAATCCAATTTTGCCTACGCTGTTGAGAAAACCTGAGCCTGCTCTGTGCAGTTAGCAGTGCTGATACACTGAAAACTCTACCTTCATCTTCTGTTGTGATTATGAAAGTGTGTTATCAGAGTATGCTACAATCACAACTTTATTTTTCAGAGTAGACAGACCTTGATGCTTTTCCTGTCCCATTGCAGTAGATATTTACTGGCTTGACCATCCTTATTAAGCAGTTCTTTCATAGACACACATTGCCACAGTACAAAGAAATGTTAAGCTCTTTTACAAATAAAACAGTTTATCATAATTAATGACACGATAGGATAGAGCTCCCTAAAGACAACTATAAATATTGCTTCCTTGCAACTGACAGGCTGGCAACGAGGATTTGCCGCTAGGTGAAAGAAACATCTATTTTTAACTACCTCAAGTAGCGGTGTGGGCTAACCAGCGTAGTAATTGCAACGATCATACTCTTTACCTATTGATTTGATTGTGCAGTGATAAATGCAGTGACATAACTTGAGAGTGGTCTCTGCTTAGTGGGATCAGTGGTGATGTAGCAAGGACTGGAATGTTAATAACTTGCAGTAAAATCAGCCTATTTATGTCCTCATCAATCACTATCTCCACAGATACCAAAAATGCACTAAAAGAATTTCCATTGAAAGACTAGCTTTAATTAACTCTCACCCTCACTCAACACAGGAAAAACCGTGCCCGATTCAAACTGCTCTAAATGTGCTTTCTTATGCCTGCAAAGTGGTTGGATTTGGCAGTGTGCATGTCTCAGGTGGCTCATGCAGACCAGTGTTTCCCAGCTGGGAGAGTGACAAGAAGGAATCAGAAGAGTCAGGAAGCTTTGAAAATTTTACTGTAATCTAAATCAAAGGAAATCATGTTCATCCACTCCCTTTACATCTTGATACTTCAAGGTCAAGTATTTTCTCTAAACTCTTCCACATGCTCACAGAGAAAAAGATGCGGGCTTATCCTTGCTGCAGAGCCACTTTAGTTCTCCCATGGTAAATGCAAAGAGTGTGACAAAAAATGCAAGGAGGGAAATAGAAAGACTGTGGGATCTGCGGTGCTCAATCTATATGTAGCATAATAGCCATTTTCCATGTAAACAATTTCAAACTAGATGTCTCTGATTGCTGGCACCTTTGTTTTCAGATGAAACACTGAAGCCTGACTCCTACAGGATCTGGACGCAATGAGTGCCTCTGAACATAAGGTCCAGTGTGCTCAGACTTAGCGATAATTTCCCTAAATTGTAACTTGGAAAGAATAAGAAATCCTGTGATGCAGAATAGGGAACTCAGCCCCAGCCAGTCAGGAAACTGGACTGACAGGCAGCAAAAGAAGCACTGGGCTAAACCTGGTCACAAACCACAGTGGTCTTTTACCTCCAAGAAAGTAAGTGCTAAAAAACAAATAAAATCTTAAGAATGAGAAAGCCACCAGCTCAAGATACGTCACACGTTCACTCATTCAGATCCTTTTCTTATTTTCTTGCCACAACCCTTAATCTCTGGAGTCAAGAATCTCATCTAATTCCTTCATCTACATCCTGATGCTTCTTGAATATATTCTCTTACGTTGTTACGCAGGGGTGCATGCTCATTACTTGCTACATGAACCTGCCCTATATAGTTTGTATTTGACTCCTGATTTCGTAAGCCTCAGATTAAGTCCTCTTATTGTTAGGCTCTTTTGGATCAACTTTATCAAGATTTTTATTTCTTCCTTGAGTTATTACTTTATTAAATTTAAATCTTTAATAAAGTCTTCTTTCCCCCATGACAATAAACTTAACATGAATAAACTTTTCTCACAACTTTTGCAATTTTCCAAGCCTATTATTTTCTCACTCTAATATGAAAGTTTTCTACATAAGATGCATTATTTCTGTAGTGTAAAAATGAAGTAAAAAAAAAAAAATCCTCTACACATCTACACCAGAAGTATGAATTGCGCGGGAAATTTGTCTCATTATCATACAGTGTTCTGGGATTTACACATGATATCTGGTCTGTTACTGAAATGCCTGTGCTAGATTAGAGGCAACTACATCTGTGACAATGTTATTTCAATTCTTATTGATTATATACATGTGTATAAACCAGCTCCTCAGTTATGTTTTGCTTATCTATGCTTACTGCAGAGTTCTTGTCACAGACTCTAGTATCTGTGCTAATTGACAATGGCTTCATTCAGATTGTGATAGAATAGAACAAAATAACATCCTGAGTTCTTCTTTACCTTCCCTACTAAGTAATGGATTAGGGCTTTGTTTCGACTTATGCCTATTCTTTCACAGCATCTAGTTGCACAACATGGCTGCTTGGCCGCTATGTCAGTAGGGGCTGTTCCTGATCAATCCAGGGGAGCGAACAAGGACATCCTTTAAATGGCAGGCTGCACTTCTTCAGGCGCAAAAAAATCCATGTAAGGTCATACAAGCGATATTTGCAGATCTGGGTACTCTGCTACTCTTTGGCTAGTTTCCTATCAGACTTGCAAGTTAACCTCTCAAGTATAAGCTAATTAGAAATCGTCCATGAAATTATCCAGACTAACACCTCACATCTCTGTATTCTTCCTTCAAGCACTCTTGAGAGTATGTTGTCTGGATCTAGTGGTTTGTCAATTGGAACTCAAGACTCAGTGTCTTTAATTAGGGATATGCCAAAGTACCCGAGTTTAATGGAGATGCCTAGCAGACAGCTCTCTCTCCCTTCCACTTCTATTTTAACAGTTTCATTACAGATGGATGTCCACACTGATAGCCTGTATACACTTTACAGAACAGCTGATCTATTGAAGTGCTGCTGGTTTTGATTTGTGTCCCTGTTGTGCTGTGCCACGTTACAACACTTAAAAACCCCTATTATGCTGGGCCACACAGAGAGTTGACGTGATATAATGTGGCATGACACTGCATAAAGCAAATTAATAGCTTAATAACATGACACCTGGTGGCCACAATTACAGTGGCCACTGCATAAGTTTGGCTCCTGGAAAAGGCAGGGATAATGAATTATTCATCAACTACTCTTATAATCAGATAATTCAATACTCATACCTCCTTTGCCTTCAATAAGCTTTTTCACTGTTATTTATAATCATCCTTTTGCTTGTAAAGATAAACGCTAAGTAATTGTTAAATATCTGCCATTTCCTGAGGAAACTGAAGATACTGAAAAATAAGACTTACTAATATATTTGCAATATATTCATTTTCTAATGTCTGAATTAAACTACAAGGAAGAAAAAGGAGAGAATATCACTAAACAAGAAACCAAGAGGTCCTGATCAGTGTAAAAGTAATGTCTTGACAAAGAAAAATATTGATTTGTTGACGTTAATATGTCTTATAAGTCAGTAATGGTATTATTGCATTCTAAGTATGAAAACAAAACGCAGTGGCTCCTAGCCACAAATTACATTAAACATTGATGCCATGTGCACCAAACTTCTGTAACTGTTATTTGGTTATTTAGTCACACATCAGACTGAGACAGGATCAGTAACTGCTACACATACAGTCCCCACAGTGACTGCTCAGGGCCAGTTTTACTATGTATATTAGACCAAAATCTACGAATAAAGAAATCTGAGTAAAGGAATATTGCATGGGGAGTTTCATAAAAGTTAGAGACAATTTTATTCCAGCTCACTGTAGCTGTTTCTATGCTAAACTTTGATGCTATTGTGCCCCTTACTGTATACCGTAAGCACATGTACATTGCAATGGAGATCTTGAGTAACAACAGGGATTGAACTGCTACCTGCTGTGCTAAAAACATGTCTTTGCCTTTTGAAAATCATATTCCTTCTGCCCTCTGCCTACAGAGAACACGTACAAGCCATTACAATGCATTAAAAAATGCACTTTTCAGCTTTCTTCTGGCTTCTTTAAATTCCACATTTAAGCGGCTACTTAAGCCTTACTGTTTTCAAAGTCACTGGCCATCTAGAGTCTCCTCTATCTTGCTGTGAATACTTCATTGTTCGGTATTGAGTTTGACGCGAGAGTCTACCTTTTAGTATCCAAGTTTCTAAATATTTGTCCAATTCTATTGGTCATGACCTGTTCTGAGTCTAACTTGCAATATAAACCTTCATTCAAAGTCCATGGAAGCATAAGATAATATTTTCATCAAGTTCACTAAGCTTTGGATTAGGGTCATTGTGTAAAATAATTTAAGTCATTTAACAATTCATAAGCTTCAACCCAAAAGAACTTTGATCAATTCAGGCCTGACTGTAAGAAGTTCTGAGCAATTCTTGCTTGCTTCAAAATCAATAGATGTCACAGCAGCTCTCAACCTCTGTTAATTTGATCCACAAGTAAAAGCTTAAGAATTTGACCCCATAAGGTAAAATTTTTTCTACATAATCAATATGCAAGACAACAGACATCCAGATAGCTCTGGTGCCATAAACCTTGTTTAAAAATTGTATCACTGCCTATGCTGTAGATAACCTCAGGCTCTGTGGAATTTCAGGAAAGCAGGTGGAATTATCAAGTATATAGAAATGGTTTTCAGAAATGATAAAATGGAGCCTTTCATAAATAGGAACTTTTTGCAATACTGAACTATAAATTACTGTATAATAGTATCTCCCAAAGACAAAACCTCTCACTACTTGTGTGTGCAGCTTGTTTACTCTGGCACCAGAATCAATAATGTCCTATCAGGCCTAGAAGAAAAAGAAGGGAATTTTCAGGACCCATAGCTGAACTCTTTTCAGGATGACAGCACTTACTCTTTGATATGACAAAGTAATAAGGTTCTCTACATTGATGCAAATGCATTCCTAAAGGTCACCTTAAGTTTAAAGAAAGTGTTGTGAGGAAAATCTGATTTCTCCGTGCTGATTCAATAGCACAATGTGTTAGCACTTTCGCTATGTGCTAGCACTTTTCGGGAGACTTTGCCACTGGCACTTGTTATTTTTATCTACCCACCAGGCAGCTCAGCACAACCCAAGAAACAATTTAACTTTGTTCATTCTTCCCCCTTCTGCATATAATAATATAGGAAGAAGAAATAAGGGGAAAACATAAAATGATCATTAAAAATGAATGAGAAGAGTGCAGATAGAAGAATTATGGGTAAATGGACTGTATCTGTATTGGCACATGACATTTTTTTACTTTGCTGTAGGTTAAACAGAATATTAACTATTTGCTCTGATTAAAATGCATTATGTTGTTGCACTGGATGAACAACAGAGGAATAAAATCTGAACAGAAGATCAATACTGTGGCTGCTGCTTCTCCCTTGCTCCAGGGGGAAGGGAATTACGTATCCTTTGTTCTGCCACCTACTTCCATTCTGTGCTAATTCAGTTGTTACCTGGCACATCAGGTGGAGCTATGACTCTCTACTGCTTAACTGCCTGCCTGCTTTTTACCCACGCTCGAGAAAAGTACATATAGCAGCATGGTCTTTGCAATCTTCTTCCATGTATGCAAGTGTGTGGTAGATTATCGATCAGATCTTAAAGCCAGTACATTAAAAGATCACTGTGTTTTGCCATGGACATCTATATTACCCTATGGAAGGTTAATATTCCAATACTAATATTACCGCTGGAATGTCTAGCTAGCAAAGCCCATAGTTACAAAGCATGTCATTTCAACTGCAGAATAGTTCTGCTGCCATCTTTGGGAGTACCAACGTCTTTTAAATGGTTTGTTGCATTGCATGCTAAGGTTATAATGACTGATCAAAACAGGAACACAGGTTTGGAATAGCCATCTCGCACTACACTAACCAACAGCCTAAAGGCTCTCCTCCTTGAAGGAGGAATAAGGACATCCACGTCAAGCCTTAATGTGCGATATTTTGGTCAAGTTCATGCCTTAGCTCATTTCACAACTGCTTTCTCACACAGATAAACAGAATTCACAAAGGAATTCAGGCAATCCTCTAAAAATTTAGGATACATGTAAATAAACAGCCTTTACATACTTTTGTGGTAAAGAGGAAATTGAGGATACCTTTGAGATGATACCACTGAAAATTCAAGTAGCTACACGTATCTTAGCATAGAAGACTCTTGGCAAAATATTAGAAAGACCAATTTGTACTCCAAGTAACCTGAAGGAGGTGGTCACCAAATGGCAACTATTTTGCTTGCTTTATTTGTTGTTTGCCTTGGGACCCGTGACCATAACTACTACAGCTTTCCTAAACTGAAGTATAGCAAGAGTTTGGGCACAAACTGTAAGCCAGGGAGCATTTCTAGTTCAATCTGTTCTACAACTGCATGATCATATTTAACACTTAGCGAGCATTTAGTTCTACAAAGTGACCTTGCCACTGCAGTTTCAGTGGTGTTCACGCAACACTGATATTGCAGAGTAAAATTACAATTCATGGAATACACTGGTAGCTTTTGAAAGCATTCACAAGAGCACTGAAACAATAAAGAAGCACCATAGAAAACCAAAAACCCCTTTAAGGCTGTTGAACTGTAAAGCTTTAAAATTGCTTTAATTCCAGAATGATACTGAAACAACAGATGGTTTGACAAACGTTTTCCAGAAGTGCCGTTAGCTGACAAAGCACATTCCTTCCCCCTCCCCTGCCCACCACAATTTAACTGTCTTCTGATCGATGTGAAAACAACAGAGCTAATAGTAATACTCCAGAAGGAGAGCCCCTAACCAATACAGTGCATGCCAATGCATTTATAAGGTGTGTTCACTGATAAGAAAGCTGCCACAAAACTCCTCTTCTGCAAGTCAAGAAAGGGTCCACTTTCCTGTACTGCAGATCACATGGTATTAGGACATCTCGAAGCATCCCAAACTGTACATGGCCACCAGTATATGTTCCGTGCGGAAGAATTTATGCCCAAGCAGGGGTCTCAAGAAAAGTTTGCAGGAATGCAGTGTAGGACACAGACTACTACTGCTTTAGCTAGTAACCAGATGGCAGCAGTTGTATGTCTCAGAAATAAGTGACCAAAACTGCTCAGTGCTTAGCATCTCTGTGGATTATTCTACCAAGAGGAAAGCACCCTTCTCTTTACACATTTGTTATACTTATTTTTCACAGAATAGCAAGAAGGCACGTGGGAGGGAAGAATACATTGTTGCTTAGCAATGAGATGCTCATAGCACGGTTGACTTTTAAAAGCTTTTGCTAAATATACACATATAAAACAAAGATAAAACCACCTCAAGTATAATGGAAAAGTAAAACTGCATTCATAAGAACAGAATTACTTGGTTAGGCCAAAACTCCATTTCTCTCTGTATCCAGTATCCAACAAAGTAAATATGCAGGAAAAACAGTAGAAGAAAAGTATGCAAAAGCGGTCATTTCCATGGTATTCTCTCAATTGTGTCAGCAATTTCAGGACTTGCTGAGCCACAAAATGCATCCAAATCATTACCACATCCTCATAGAAGTATCCTCCATTAGTTCACAGTGCAGTTATGCAATGTGTTAAAAGTACTTCATTTTTTTGTGTTAAAACTACACCCTGGTGATTTCATTGTCCCCAGCTCTTTTATTGTTCCTCATTCATGTTCTCCTAACCAGTAGCTCAGGCATTGTACTCCAACAAAATACCGCCTCTGAACCACTTTGCGGCTCAGGGTTTGGGACTAACCACACTGCTGGGCGTGCAGAGAAGAAGGAGGTGTGGAGGAGTATCTACAGTGCAGAAGCTTGGCTGGGACCTCCAGCTGCAAGACAGTGCAGCAGCAGCACCAGCAAACAGGATCTGGCCCCCAGACCTCCCAGCAAAGACAGGTGCAAAGGCTCCTCACTTGAAAGTATAAATTCAAATATGTAGGAAATACACAGACTATACACCTAGAATTTGCTAAAAGGCTGAAAGATCCTACCAGAAGATCCTGTCAGCTGCAAAGTATATAGGAATGTCAGGTTTGGCAGTCTAAAAATAAAGGCATCTCTCTACAGAAATACCTGCAAATTTTCCTCTTTTCTATAAAATTAAACAAAGTACATAATTTTTACTTAAATGTGAAAAAAAAAATCAATTTATATTGGAATAGGGATGAAGATTTAGTTCCAGTTTGTATTTCTTTTCTCAAAAAGGTTTTTTTTAAATCTGAGATTTTTGTAAATTCTATTGACTTTAAGTTCATGACTTGTAATATGTTCCATAAGATTCTCTTCCGCTATGATTCACTAATATTCATGCTGATGAAAGAAAATCTTATCTACTTTTTCTGCCTAATGCACCAAAAAAATGAAGAAATAATCAAGCATATTTTTCTGGTTCTTTTTTGCTGGAATAACATTTTGGGAAGAGGTCCTTCTTGTTTTTACGCTATTAATAATCCTCCATTTGCAAAATCATCAATGTCTGCACAATTATAAGACTGTAATTTCAATTACTGGAGTATGAACAAGTGGGATGAAAGCATGAGTTATGAGGGAGAAACACTGCTTTTTCTTCAACATTTCACTATTAAATCAGGAAACTAACAATCTGTGAGTGGTAAATGGACTTATTTCTAAACAGAACATTGGGTAAAATTAGATTACACAGGCAAGTAATTTCTGAAGCTAAGCAGATTTGAAGTACTATCAGCTGGGTGGACAAGCTGCACAGCTGGTGTTCTTATGGGAGATTCTAAGCACTGGCAAAGAAGAGATACTCAAGTGAATTTACAGTACTTCAAGTATTGTGGCTGCTACTCTACTGTGATTTTCACCCCATCTTCTGGCCTCTGTGATGGAAAGAGGGGAGGTGAACTCCTTTCTTACATAGATTAGCAAAAGGCATTGCTACAAGTTAAGTGTAATTGAAAATAGCCTTCCTTTAGACACTTAAACATCTTTTCTGTGAACAACAAATAGGTGCCACCATCTAAAACACAATCGCACACAGCCTTTATAGTTGGCTTGCCATGCAAGTCGAGGATTTTCTGAAAGCCTGAAGTAGTAAGCACAGGGGCCTGTGCCTGGATTAGTGATGACAAAAGTGTCTGTCTTTGGGGACAAATAGGAGAAAAGCTAAAGAAACAGTCCAAGCAAAACAAAACACCACCCAGCTCTCTCTTGCTTTTCTTCAGAGGTATCTATGGCCTGAGAAGAGCAGATCTATGAGAAACTGACTCTAAATAAATCCTGAAGCGTTGAGGGAAACCAGGTTTTTATTGCCTTTGGAAATTACAAAGCACGACATCCATTAGAGTCTTGTTCCACCTCTCTCTTTCTCTCTCTGCAGACAGGAAAAAGTTTTGTCTGAGGTCTGTTAAGGAAGAGAATTACAAATCTCCAGAACTGTAGAAGCCCAGGATAATAGAAGTGATAAAAATACTGCATTTTCTGTACATGACCCAATTTCATTTCATAAATATCTAAAATACAGCCAAGCTACAGCACACAGTTTGCTGGTACTGGTTTACTTGCATTTACTGCAGCAACTTCTGAAATAGAGAGGACAAATTTTATTTTGGTGTGCAATGAGCTGTACGCTCTCATAATCAAGCTCTCTTCAAGGCAAACGTCTCCTGTGGGCAATTTAAGAACAGGTAATATGAATAGCATTTACATCTCAGACTTATGATCTGTGACAATTACAGTTTTGTTTTTTTTTTAAAGAGAAGACAAAACCATTCATGGTTGTAAAAGCCTGCCATTAGCAACTAGTAACATTTACTGTAACACATTTGATTTATAGTATCACATCTTAAAGACTGAGCTATACCAGAGTAGTTGGAACATTCCAGGAACTGAAAAAGATTTGACTGGTTTTGGAACTGTTACCTTCAACACCACCAAAGTATTAGTTTCAGCAGAAAAATATTCTGAACATGATTTTTCAAAACAACCAAGTCACCAATACATTTCAGTCAAGTACAAAATGACAATATATAGTGCACAGAAACCGATTACACCTATTGTCTCATAACCCTTTTTACTGAAGCAAGAATGACAAAAAGTCACCCAAGAAGTACTCATGCAAAAAAGTCTTATCAGGTAGTTCAAATATCTCTGAAATATGTTTCACCGCATAGCAGTTGGATTTATTATTGCATCAGTACAAATAATTTGTTCAAAAAAAGAAAATCTCTTTAGAAATAGGGCAAAAAGGTAAAAAAATATGTTGGGCATATACTTTGTATACATAGAAATAACAATTTTGTTGACCAGCACCTTCTAGGACCCTTTGCCTTGCAGACATTATTGCTGCCTTGTTTTCACCTCCTTGTGCTACTTTCCACAAGATGATCCAAGAGTCTATTTCCAGACAACAACAAAAACTGTAATGACAGATCTTGCGTGCAAATTGACTGCATGGGATATTGCACTTCTAGAATTCAGGTCTGAGTTTGTTTGTTGTCGTCCTCCCTCCCACTCCCCCCACAATTAGACACTCCAAAACAGACATGCAAAAGGAATAATAATTTAAAAATATTAATATTTTAAAAAAAATATGGAGATATATTACAACACATATATATTTGCCCAAAGGAAAACATGCATTGATATGTGTCATTACATTAAGTAGGTGGGTGTTCTTGGTTTTGAAGGTATGTATTGTAATTTATCCCCGGTATGGATGACCAAATCTAGTTCTAAATAGCCTGAGTGATTTTTGCGTCAGCTTCCATTTCTAAAATATCAAGAACCTGATATGAAAAGTTATGAGGGGGACACTACTGTGAGTTTGTTTTAAGAGGAAACATCACTATTTTTAATCCCTTCTCCTAACAACAAAACTTTGCATGTTTTAAAATGAAAACTGCAGCTTTGCAAAACTGAGCTTACAACTTCCAGCCTTCTAAATCCTGCTTCTTCTGTGTGCTGTGTTAATAACCATATAGAAGACAGATAATTAAACCATAGAAATCACTGCATTTCCACCTCCCATCCCTTCTTGGTTAAAAATGTAAGAAAAACATAGCAAATGAGATTTTGCCTCAAGTGTTTTTCCCCTGCTATTAAAGATGCTTCTCTGAAAGGAGCACTTGCTGTTTTTATGCTATTAATAATCCTCGATTTGTGACATCAGCCCATCCCCACAGCAACACACTGTATTTCAGCTGCTGGCTTAGATCCTCGGGCTGGTTTCAACGAGAAGATGGACTAAAATCATGGAAAGCTGGATCCCTTTTATGTGCGAGGTTGGCAATTCGGCTGGTTTATGTTTTTCTTCACTAGGTTAGTATTTCACTCATAAGAGGAGTGTTCATCTATTTAATGAAGCAAATTTGCATAAGAGTTTACTGATATGGTGCCCATTTGTCCTCACATAAGCAGAGATGAGTTGGATCAGCCCTATCGTTTGCTAGTTAATGCTATATATAGTCTGGTAGTAGCAATGGGGAGAGGATTGATGCGCCTAAGTGGAAATTTGGACAGCTTGTCATGTGCAAACCTCTTATGTTCTGTACAAACCTATCCCTTGGACAAAGAAGAAAGGAAGAATAAAAAAGAACAAACTCCCATGTGATATTTAAACTATTTTAGTGCTGCCACTGTTTAGATCTCTGAAATACTGTGTTCAGGAGTTCTCATTAACATGGATTTTAATGGAAGATATTTGTCTGAGCAGCTAAGTCGTTTATGCTTACATAAGGCTGCCATTTACAACAAGAAGTATAATAGCATCTCTGAGCTTTTTAATTAAAAATTAATTAGGAGATTTAAGAACAAACTCATTGGGGGTTACTGTACAATAACATGTTTACAAAATTAGGTCTGGGCTTTTTGTTTTTGTTAAGTGTTTCAATCAATTCTGTGTCTATTAAATATAATTACGTATGATGCTTCCTCAAAATTATAATGTAGCATTTAAAGAGCAGCTGGGAAAAGTCTGTAATTTTAACTTCAGAACTAGGATAACCATTAAAATGCAAATAGGTGGAAACAGCAGTTTGTTGATGAAGAGAACCCTCAGCATAAACATTTTATCCATTAATCTTGAGATTACAAAGATTCCTTCTGTTTTATTACTACTTATTACTTTTGCCAGTTCGGTTTCCTAGAAGATGTCAGATTCCCTCAAGAATAATTCACTATTAGGAATAAAAGCCTGTTCTTACTACCTAGGATAACACATATATAAACATTCACTTCTGTACATATATGTGTACTAAGAATATGTTAAGGAAACATCTACAGCGAATTAAGCAGAAAAAAGTAAAACAAAAAGATTTGTTCCTTTTTTATAATAGGCTTACTTCCTTGAAAAAGAAGCTAGGTATTCCGCTTCCACCCTAGCTTAAGCAAGTAGCTTAAATGGATCAGACTCCAATCTTCTGCCCCGATTTAGAAAGGCATTCAACCATTTGCTTAATTTTATTTTAAACAAGGAAAAGAAAGAATGAGCTCGGGTTTCAGATGTGTATTTCTGGCCTGGGGATTTATTTATGCTAAATTTATTTATTCCAAAGCTTTAAATGGAGTTATTCTAATTTGCTACTGCTTCTATGAGAAGAGAATTTGATCCACTGTGTTCTTCAATGGAACTATGTGGATGAGCAAGTAAGCAATGTATATCTGTCTGAAATAACTTCTTTCACAAATTTAAATAAATTTACCTTAACATCAGTTTATCCAAGAGAACTAAATCGATATAGAAGTTTGAATAATATTATGATTATGGATGTCACACTGTGCTGATATCTGAAGAGAGAGATTTTCTAAAAGGTGAAGTGTAAGAATTGTGCACAGGTAAACAACCAACCTGGCCATGCGACCACTCAGTTGAACATACAAGCAGAAAGCAACACGTAAATCAAACACACCACTTTTGGGAACGATACCAACACAAGTAAAGTACCAGTCACTGTGATACTAGTGTGGACAAGCAGAGCTTCATCTGCACTGTGGCTTTAAAGCTTTCCCTCCCAACATATGTCAGGAAAATATATGATATGGTTCTAGCCAGTCAGTCCCTACATTGTAACTCCACTGTCAGATACTGCAATGGTGAACCAGACCCCCACCTGTACGTACACCCCCTTGCCATTCAATAGTGCAGGATCACATACTTAGTGTTTTGATAATTTTCCAAGGCTGTTGGGTCGTTGTTTTCATTGTCAGCATCATGGTCTTTTCCTGTTAAGCCCCTTTCTGGGTATCCCTCTGTTAAAACCAAGACAAGTATTCTACACTCATTGTTGCCAAAATGAAACCCCTACTCTTCGAAAGGATCAAAGAAAGGATCCTAAACACTTTATTTAAAAAAAAAAAAGACTATGTCATAACTTCAGATTGCTTAAGGCTGGCTGTAATGTATATCACACAGTGTCTTAAACACTAGAAAAATAAAGAACAGATTATTTCCTTCATTCCCAAGCATGTACTGATCAACTGATTCATCCTAATGGTATCCTTTCTGCTTTCTTTTTATGTAAATGTTTTCTGTAATTATTTGTTTTCTCTTTATGTAAATATTAGGTATTGTTCAACAAATACTTCATCCCATTGCCGTATCATGCCAGGCTATTAATTCTTGGAGAGGTCATTTTCTTGAAGGCATTGCTTAGACTTCTGATACGCAAAAGCTAAATGAGGGTTGTGCAGCGAACAAAGAACTTAATTACTCAACTAACCACAGAAGGATTCACATCTTGTCTCATAAGTTTGTGACTCAGCCAAAAAACTCATTAACAGACAGATGTTCATATTAGAAGTTTCTGGGGGATGATGAATCATTATTACACTTATAATGACATTGCTTGGCTTAAGGCAACCAGCCTTAAAACTTCATGGGTTCTAGATTCAGAAACATGTCACCTGAAAAGAAGAGGGAAGAAAACAGATTTTGCTGGTAGAAATCCAAGTTTGGACTAACACTATGAGAGGGAGAGAATGGAACCATAGAGAAAAAAAAAATCAATTTCACTGAAGTCTGTGGGAGCATTTCCTGGCTTGGCAGCATGAAACCAGTAGAGTAACATTCTGGGATTTATTTCTCCACCCCTTTTCACGCCAAAGACATGAATTTTCCTGGATTTCAAAAACATGATTTCAAAGTGAAGATCAAGAGGTAGCATGACTACAGTGGATGAATACCCAGAGTACCAGAAGGGCTTTTAATATATCAGGAGAAATTTTCTCAAACAGAAGTTGGCTACTGACTCTGAAGAGGACACAGGGGGCTGTGGAGGTCAGGGGAGATTTCTAAAGATGGGAAGAAAGCAAGAAGGGCAAGGAGGAGGATCTGAGGAACTACAGGTCAGTCAGCCTCACCTGAGCAGAGTGGTTGGACTAGATGCTTTCTAGAGAGATAAGGTTTGAAATATGACATTTTGTAGTTGTCTATTAGACTTTTTATTTATGAGCTCTGTTACATACTTATGAGTAAAAAGATTAGTTTTTCTTCTCTGACTTTAGCATGCAAGATAGTTCCATATAATCATCATTTTCAATAAAGTAACAATTAATGAATGATATATTGTTATCCAAGTACGAGCCTTCTGCTTGTCTTCAGCTGAAAAATCAAATTACTTCAACAGCTTTATTGAACTTTAAATGGGGCAGAAATAACAGAACCAGTTTAAGATTGTTTTCTAAACCAGAGCAATTCCTTCATTCCTTGTTCAGGTTAAACTCCTATCACAAACACTTAGAGAACTGAAATAAAATGAGAAAATTTACTTAAGCCAAAAAATCCTCCTAAAAATATGATAAATCTAAGACATTACTTTAAGAAACCAAACAAACAAAAAACCAAGCCAAGAAACAAACAAAAACACCCCACCACAAAAAGCAACCAATTTTATTGGTGGAGAACTGAGTCAGAGAGATTCAAAGCCATACTTGGAACCCCAGAAGAAAACAGAGCTAAAACATAGAATTGAATATTTGGAACTGAATCTTGGTCCAGTGCCTTTCCAGAAGTGACCTGAGAGCCAAGGTTGAATCTAGTGCAGAGAACGCAATCAAACCAAAGAGATAAACGCCGATTGGCAGAAGTCGAACATGAGCTCCTACGAAACAGCATTTTAAACTATTCTCTTTACTTGACAATTCTGTGAATTTTATTTATCAGGCTTGGAACACATTAAGTAACACAACATTTGCAGGAAACATCTTTACTGCTAACTGCATTCTTTGTCTGATAATACTGAAGCTATTAACTCCTTTAAAGAAACAAAGAAACCTGCAACACAGATTTCTACTGGCCTCTGAAAAGTAGACATTAAATAAGTGAAGTGAAAATGTACATTACTACAAAATGTCTGTTCCCTTTTTTGGGAACAACTTTTATTTTTTTTTATTTTTAAAACTCAGCCATTGTAACCTTAGTGTTCAAAGAAAAACAAAGCTAATTAGAATAACACAAAGACAAATCTAAGTTTTTAAATTTTCCATTCTTTAAAAGCAAATAGTATTACATTTTGCCATTTTTACCAATTTTGATCTCTTTCCACAGAATAGACTTGCCAAAATTTTCAGAAAGTTGGTAAGAAAACAAATGTGAAAATCCAGAGATGTCCATGTGTTTAAAATTAATTTTTTGTTCTAACTTTCTTCCATGCCATAATGCTGATTTTCATCTGGCTGTCACCTTCTTCGTACACTAACCTTTGAAACTGCGATTCTTGGTTGTGCCTTTAAAATAACTGTAAGAAGACACTAGGGTGAAAGGCTTACAAAATCTTTATCAACATGCAGAACAGGGTAGGCAAGAAGTGTAAAGAAGAGGAAGAGGTTATGTGTAGGCTTTGTGCTGTGTGAAGCAAGTCATTTTTAATCACAGTTTCACCAGGGCATGGAGCTTGTTGTTAAACATTCCATTTTCAGTGTAATATCTTTAAACCAAGGCTGCACTTCTCAAGGGTACTGAGTGACTTTGCCATATAGTCAACTTAATTTGTCACACTTAGTAGCTACCATAATTAATAGTTTAATTATAATTTGTAGAACCACAGAACAACAAGGAAAAGCAGAGTTTTGCTACCAAAAGGTAATGATCTTCGGCAAGTATGCAGCTGATACAACCTGTCATGGGAAAGTAGTATTCTAGAACACATCACCGCATGCAGGAAATTCTATATTGTTCTTTGTTGCACTTCTGATAATATGTGCAAGGGAGATAAATCACAAGACATTGCTAATTAGGGTAAAAGCTGATAACGCAACATTTACTGAATTAAATCAGACTGCAGTGGTTAAGTGGCAGACAGTAGTCTGTGCTCCTAATCACAAGTGCTATCATGCCCTGGGCATGAAGCAGATGTGGCCTCCGAGTCTAATTAGACATATCTCAGACTGAAAGGTAAGATTCTGTCAGATGCTCAGAAAATGCATACACCTACACAGATCTGGGATATTCAGGAATTCTAAAACACAAGTTGCACAATATATTAAATATTAAAAGAAAAATGCTCCAGCTTACACTCCCCCAAAGAAAATAATTTTAACTTCTTATTTTCTTTCCCATATAAGTTTCTGGGTCCCACCATTTCTTTAGCACTATGGCAGCTCTATTAAACTGTTCAGAGTCAAGTTGTCAAAAGGATCTTTTACGCCTCATCTCTAACTTTCATTTATATTTTGGGGCCAGAGAGAGAGAGAGTATGAATATTAGTCAGCTTTGTCTTCAGAACAGTAACAGTGTCAGTCCCAATGAAACTTAAGACTGCCACCTGATTTTCAGCAGAGTCTGTGTGTTCTTATCTTTTACTTTTCAAGAGTCTGCCATAATTAGAGAGAGTGATATTCTCTTACTAAAAGCTCAGTTTTCAGAAGTAGAACATGCACCTACAGAAGTGTTTGCAGCAGCCAGAGACTATTAATTTACTGTTATTCACAGAAATTAACGCTTTTATTTAATATTGTGAAGATAGAGCTGGACAAGAGAAAGGTACCTTTCACCTTGAATAACTGAAACTTTTATGAGAAAAAGAAGCCTACTGAGAACAAACTTTTATCATGTGTTAAAAAAAACCTCAACTGACCCAAGTTTTGGCAAAAAAGTCTACAACTACTTTCACCATTCCCTCACCCCCTCCAGCAAATAATTTTGGTTAAAAATGCATGCTTTCTTTGGTCAGGAGACACTTTCTGCAACATACATCGTTACTCCATATCCCAGATTTTCCACAAGAACAGCTGAGATGAAGCAGCATTCACTAAAAGCGAGCTTTATAGGGAGCTGAGCACCTGCAGTCTTTTGAAATGAATGTAAATGGCAGCAGTAGGTGTTGATCACCTTGGAGTAGCAGACTTACAGAAGTTGTGTACCTGCTGAGGCATCAATACTTCATCCCTTTTACTTACATATTTGATTCCCAAAACACTACTTCTAAGTATGTCATCATTAACAAGATTAACAACAATGCTACAGATGCGAAGTGACAGAAGTACCAAAAGTGCATTTTACTTGAACAATATTTGATATACATTTCACTTCATACAGTTCTGCTATGGACAAATGCATTGTGAGGTTAGAAAAAGATAAGACTGAAGACTGCCATTTTATACATGCAATTTGTATTTTTGGCAGTGCTTAGTTAATGGTAGCACCACTGACATCAGTATGAGGTCAGTGCTTTAGAGGCTTGTAGAACTGAACTGCTGAAACACACCATCTCCATAATAATTAGACTTCTAGCAAATTGTATTTCCTTGAGAATCAAATCTGAAGTGTTCAGAATTTGTTACTGGTTCTATTCCTCTGCTAAATTCCCATGGGAAGAGTTTATAGGAATCTATCAGAACAACTGTCCAACAGAGCTTTAAAACCTTAATAAGCAACAAGATCTCAACCTACATTCAAACTATAATAGAGGTGCAGTTACCAAGTCATTCCATTTAGCAAATATACTGTCCAGTTCTTTCATCTACCATCTTAAGACTGTCATCTCCTGGTTCTTATGCCACATCTGCATATGAAGACATTACGTGAAAAATTTCAGGAGGTTGTGGGAATTTCTGCCTTACATACTTCAAAGTATCTGAATTAATGGAAGCTACTTCACATATCTGCCTCTAGATACTGACACCCACATTGTTGACCTGCTAATACAGCCTCTGAATCATTACCTTGGTAAAAGTTATTAGGACAGTTAATTTCAAGGCAGACATACCTGGTGCTGAATGTATTGCAGCAGAACAATGAAAGAAGTTGGTCACCTGAAGTTCAGAGCAAGCATCCTGCTAGTTGAGCTAAGAGAACTTGCTGGGTATGGTTGTGAGGAGTGATTTATACTTGATCTGTATTCAGTTTCTAAACTCCTGCAAAGAAAAATGGTAAGGGTGTAAACTAGTTATAAAAATATGAGTTATACAAAAAACCCCAGCTAATTATTTAATTTTGACCCCCTGAGACTGTTAATGAGCAATTTCAAGGGAATGGCATATCTTGTGGCAAATGGTACTCTTTGGTATGGAATTTGCAACAAAAGGACTATGACAAAGCCATGTATTGCAACCCAGTAGATTATTCAAAATCATGGTAATTAATTAGGAGGAAGAACTACACAAGGCAGACACATTTACTTGTCTTGTAGTATGTTGTTTCTGCATGATGATATAACCTTGTTTAATCAGTAGTCTTAACACATGCTCATACCCATTTTTAAAGCAATAATTTTAACAAGATTTTAGTTTTATCTCTTGCAGACACAATAATATTCCACTTTCAGACCTGATGCAGCCTAAGTGTCTGGAAGACTTAGTTTTTGGAGCTGAAATATTGCTTATGTTCATTATTGAAATTTTTTTGCTTCCCCTATAATAAAAAAAGATACATACAGCATCAAAATGCACAATTTATGGGAACACATAAAAAGAATACATTTTCCTAGCAAGTCACTGAAGTTTAATTTAGTGATGGAGGACTAGATCAAGGAATATATTTTAAAGCCATTTTTCTCTTTCTCAAGATTTACGCATCCTTTTCTTTCTGGAAACAACCAGAGTCAGTGCAAAGCTGAGTTTTAGCATACTATACAGAGCTGGAGAGAATTCACACAACTGCTTATATTGTAATCGGGATAACTTTATGTACTGAACTTATGTTATAGATGCAGAGTATTCATAACGTTCAGTGATTAGAAGTTATCTGCTAAGAATTCTTTCCAGCCAGAAGTATTAGACTGATGGTATTACTCAACAGACCTTAAAGGAGACTTAAAGAAGAGTCTGGCTGCATCTTTATACCCTTCCATTGCACAGCTGTAGAGAACAATAAAATCTGATTCTTCATATTTTACGATTTTTTAAATTTAGTTTTAGTTTAGAACCACTCTATAAATATATATATGGGATTAATACTTGCATAATATGTAACTATATACAAGTCTCAATAAGGCTTGGAATAAAGACCTAAAGAGAGCTGAAAACTCAAGCTCAGTTTGAAACCGACCCCTCAGAACTCTGCAGAAACACTTTTAAAAACTAAAACCAATTAAGACAAAAATAGGAGCTTCACTGTAGAGCAGTAAACAGACAAAAGCTTCCAATGACTATTCAGAGATTCATTCTGCAATCAGTGCAATGTGTGTGCAGAGCATTTACTCTAGCAAATGACTGTAAGAATGCCATGAGATATGAGCATTCAGAAAAATGTGATTATGCTTTGAAGATTTTGATGGTCTGTTCCCCAAAAAATCATGTGAGGTACAGTCGTTTCGAAGTTCACCCAGTATCTTTTCTAAAACTTCACTATTCAATACATTGCCTTTGCTTTGCCACTATGTTAACAGAGAAATAATTATATTTTCAGCATGCCAGAAGTGACATGCTCTGCCATCTGCTTTAGCAAGGTCAGATGTTATACCAATATAATCTAATTCAGATGCGATCTTGGAGTGTCTTAGACACCTAGCCAAATTTGCTTAGATGAGTCTTGGATTTTTGACTAAACCTATAAAAACAACTTGAGGAATTAATGGAAGGAAATAATTCAGATGAAGTACAGTTATCATACTAATGAAGTTAATAAGAGTTTTTAAAATTCCTTTCAGTGTTTGGGCTCTGCATATATATCTATTTTTTATATGATTCAGGCTGGAGGAGAGCATGCTAAGACCTTGTGTAAACAGAATGCTCATGCCTTCAAAGTAGTAACCAGGAATACCAAATCTGCAATAAGATAGAAGCTTTGGTGAGTGCTAATATTACTGCTTTTCTGAGCTGAGGATAGAACTTTGAAGAAAAGTGTAATGAATTAAGTTGGCCAGAGTAATTTGCAAGAAATAGGAAAACAGGAAACAATTGTCTGATTTCCTTGTGCTTGATTGGTACAAATTAAAACAACCTACACGTTGGCAGAAAAGTTATGTGAAATTAATAAAAGCTGTCTCCTGACTGTGCTAAAACATG
The DNA here is from genome assembly GCF_963921805.1 of Phalacrocorax carbo. Classification (NCBI taxonomy): domain Eukaryota; kingdom Metazoa; phylum Chordata; class Aves; order Suliformes; family Phalacrocoracidae; genus Phalacrocorax; species Phalacrocorax carbo. The sequence goes on from NC_087526.1 coordinate 5,159,777, forward strand.
TTCAGTTGTAGAAAGCCACAGAAGGTCTATAGGAGGGAGATATTCCAACCAAATGGCTCTTTCAGTAAACTCTCCACTTAGGCTGTTCTTATGCAGAGAACTAAGAAAGATACTTGGGTGGGCTGTAAGACCAAATCTCAGGGGATTCAGAGAAGCATATGCTGATTTATCTCTTTCATACTTATTGTTGCCTGAGCAAGATAAATGAAGAATGCTGAAGTTCCTCTTTTCACCTTTTCTTTCCCAGCGCATTTCTGACAATTGCCAGGACAGCTACTTCACTGAAATTTCCAGATAGATGCTTTACTGCATCAAAGGACATCATGGCTCAGCTTGCTCTGATGTACCCTTGAAATGCCACTTCACAGATTCTTGGCACAATACATTTTGTGAGTTCAGTCCATAGCATAAGCAAGCTATTAAGTAGATCATCCCCAGGACACATACGGAACCTTCCAAGTAGCCATTAGGGTATATTGTGTCAATCTGCCCTGTGGAGACATTTATAAAAGGCTGTTTTGCAGAGTGCAATGTAATGGCTCCTTCAGGGAGTGTAAAAATGAATAAGATTAGTCACAGATGGAGTCTTAAGAGTATGAAAAGGTGATATATATTAATACATTATGATGAATTACCATGGAGGAAGAGCAGAGAATATCTAAACATGGCTTGGTTTATGTTACATTTTCGTAAAAGAATTCTACAAGCATTAATAAAATCACCTATTTACTTACAGTGTCCTGAATCCTGCATTTGGGGCTTTGGATTTTTTTTGTTTGTTTGTTTTCTTTTTTTAAAATAAATTTTTAAAAGCTGTGATTTTGCTCATTTTTTACCCTGGATATCATCAATCAGAGATTAACTAAGACATCTGGGGGAAAAAAAATATCATTTGTTATGTCGACCACTATCACACTCGATTATTCAAAGCAACCGAGTCAGTAATTACAATGAGAGTAAACAAAGAAAATAATAATTTGTTTGCTGGAAAAGCTTCTGGCAGTGGTCTACTTGAGAATTGAGGGATTAACTACGGGTAAAAAAGAAATAAAGCTGTGGATATTGATCTAGTAATTTTGAATTAGGGTTTTTATATGCCATTTGCAGAGAAGAATGTTTACTTTAGCCTAAAACTCACTGTCACTGGGATGGAACTTTTTCCCAAGGAGATTTATGCATGAAATTGAAACATGGTGAAAAATTTCCTTTTATAGTTTATGTAAGCCATGTACAGAAACCTACATTTTCAGGTGTTAACTTATTCATAGATATTTTTAGGTGTTCACTGGATGTAGGGGAGTGTTTTCAAAGCTACAAGCAAGGTTTGTTTAAAAATCCATCCAAAAAGTATCACTATGTACTTTTTGGGGGTTGATGTTATAAGCAATATGCCAACATCTTTGTGTGAAAGCATTTTAGTTTGAAATATTGCACAGAATTTCCAAAAGCTGGGAAGATTGTACTTCTCTATAATATGTGATAGAGAATCTACCCGTGAAGATGCAATACAGGGAAAAAAAATTAAAAGCCCCTTCCTATACAGTAGATGAGATTAAAACGTGTTGCTAGATGCTACCTAAAAATACTACAGACATAAGACAGATGGCAAAGGTGAGGCATCTTCCCCTGCCTTTGCAGAACCATCCTGTATCATTAAAATTCACAGTACACATTTTCATGAAACTGACAGATCCTACACATATTGCTAAAATAAAAGTCTATAAAAGAAGAAATGGAGAATCTCATCAGACAGACTATGTTTGATTAAGTTTTCTTTTAGGGTATTCCATACCCAAGCCCAAATCTGGAAAGTACCTCTGTTGAGAGCAGGTCTTAAACAGGAGATTTCTTAAGGAGGGAGACTAGCTTGACATTCAGGGAATTAGCTTCTCTATACCTACTTTCCCCATCCATAAAAATGAAGAAAAATGACAAGAAAATGGGAGGTGAAGTGACTGCAGAATATTAACAGATGAGAGGAAGTATGTACAGCATTTCCTAAAGACATTTGTACAGTATGTTTTTTTAAAAAAACATCCAGTGACAGAGAATTTGTGACCTCCCTGAGGCCACTGCTTATCCATCTTTACCATTAAAAAAGTTTTTCCTAACGTCTTTTCCTCTAGAATTTAAGCCCATTATTTCTCACCATTTCCACCACGCCAGTTGAAACCGGTTTATTTATCTCCTTTTTTTCAGCATATAAAGGGTAAAAACTTCACTTTCTAGACTAAATAATGCCAAACCTTTCAGTCATTCCTGTCCATTCTTGGTCATTCTGGTTCCTCTCTGGCTTGCCGACAGTTTGAAGTGATGTGGGCAAGTTAGACTTATTAAAGGCTTTACTAAAGTAAACCCTGTCAAAGTGCTGTGAGTATCAATATATTAAAAACAGTTGGGCTTTCCCTCAAAATGCATATGGCAGCATACACACTTATTTTATTCCTTTCTGAAAACAGAGGCTGAGGATGCAGTAGACAAGGGCAACAACTGCATTCCTCTGCAGCGGAACGGAAACCCTCTACAGCAGAGGCACAAAGGCAGAGCGTGTCCCATGGAAACCAGCAGCTTCTGCTGATTTAGATCTCCAGCAACCTACATATTGCATTTCCACCTCCCCACCCTTTCACTTCCCTGGACATGACTGCTGTCCCAACACTTCAGACCCAAGGCCCTGCCTGCTTCTACTGGCTGCTGGCAGCCTGAGCTCCCCCTCTATCTTACTGCTGTGAAGCTCTTATCTGGCAGAGGTGTGCCAGCAATGGGTGTCTTTACACTCTTCTGCAGAAATCCAGTACCAGAGATGTAGACTGTTCCTCTGTCCGATGCAAAAGCTTACAAGAGTTGCACCGTGGTAGGCAAGTCCCTGGGTCCCCCTGTCCCTTCAGGAGAAGGTAGTTCATGTTCCTATTGTAGATTCCTTGCTTTGCTTGAGTGTGCAAATGTGCACAAAATAAACAAACTGTGAAAGGGAAGCTAGCCTGCTTCTGTTAATTGCTAGAGCACTTCCTGCCTCTAGAGTTTTTCTTAAAAAAAAGCAGCAAAACAGCAAAAGTCAGCCTTCATGTACATGCACCTGTAACTGACTTAATGCTAATGGTTTCTAATGACCAAGTTACATGCAGCTAGTTATCTATTAGGAACAAGGACTACAGGCAACAGAGTCTTCCTCTAGCTAAAAGTTAATTCATACTAAAAATGAAGCATTTATTTGTGACAAAGTTATGTGAACTTAGGAACCAGTTAGCCACTGTGCCATACAGAAACAGAAGAGCAAACAATACCCCATTATTTTACTCTCAGTAATAAAAACAGTCAAATAGCCTTTACATTTCCTATAGCTACAATTAAGTTGATGGCAGTCAGGGTGAAAGATATCTATCCCCGTACTGCTACAAATTAAACAAAAATCACTTACAGAAAATTGTGAACAGAGCCCTGCAGAGCCAAAGAGCAGCTTAGCACATTTCAGAAAGTAATTTTCTGTGAGAATATTGCATGGGATAACAAAATTGCAGATAAGAACCCCATTTTAGTGCGTATCTTTTGCCTCTGCTGTGTTGTTACCTCAGGATTATGGTAGTGTTTTGGGAAGATAGGAGACAAAAAAGAAACCCCAAAGAAGATATGTGTCCTCATTACTTAGACATTGTGACGAGGGGTGACATAAAAACACCTCTACACAATGAATGAGATACTCAGTGGAACCCTTCTGCCAGGTGTTGTCAGGTTCAATTACCTGGAGGCTCCAGCTGGAAAGATTAAACAACTCTGGCATAAGCCCCCACCCACTAAACCTGAGAGAACTAAATTACCTCCCCTAGGTGCTCTTGACAAGTAATATCTCTGAAAGCTTTGGCTTTACCGATTTAAAACAAAGCATGCTGTACTAAGAACAAAAGAAATTTCAGAGGAACTACAGGTAAAAATCATCACTTTCCCCTAGGTAAGACCCTGGAGCATCCCACCAGCAATTTTAACATACACGCCTTCCTCCCCAACCCTCACACTCTGGAGCAGATAATGAAATAATGCTTATAATGGTTGTTGCTCTCTTGTCACACCTTCTCATGCTGTTTGTCCTCCAGTACTGCCTGAAGTCATCAAATGTCTGGGTTAGGGACAACATGTCTCAGCTAGAAATTACCTGCACTGATGGAAGTCTGTGTTGCCTGAGTAAGGCCAGTGCTCCAGTACACCTAGGCCAGCCCTGTAAGTCTAGCCTAGAACACAGACAAGTCCACATCTCACCTCCAAGGCACAGGCTGACTATGAGAGAGGAGGAAGCTTTGATCTGTTTCTGCTTACAGCTGTAGAGTTTAGTGCTTGACACCGCTTATATTAAAGCTCACAGCACAGGCGTCAATTATTTCAGGTGTGTAGAATCAGTCTTGTAATCTCTCCACTCAAGAGACATCAGCTCTACGGATACGGTACACACATAAGGACATTTAGAACAGGAGTGGGAGAAAAGATTTTGTCTCAAAAGCACAACATAGAAAAGAATTAAGAAAATGATGCTTTCCCTATTCTCTCCCTACCTGACCTGTTACTTTTGGTGTCACTGCTGTACCACGTACCAACGTGGGTGATACAGACCAACATGATGAGCCTAAGCTGTACTGGAACACTGTTTGCCTCTGTGCAGAACATTTCTTTCTCATCCATTGATCTTTTTTTTCCATCTCAAGGAATCAAGGCAGGACTTTTGCATAGTAGGACTGGCAAGTCCTTTGAACATGGAGCATGCTGACTGCCGCAGGACAATATTATTTTGTTCTTAAAGAGGTACCCTTTTGCTGTGCATTTCCATAGTGGCACTGGGCAAATTAGCAGCAGCAAAGAAAGGCTCAGAAGAATGCTTCTCATCTGAAAAGCCTACAGGAATAAATCTCACATAAAGCATCAGCTTTTTTCCTGGTGTTTTGAGTCTTGATTCAGTTGCTGCAGTTAGTGAACTGTTTAAACTTTAGTGAAATACAGGGTATAAATAAAGCACATGTGTCCAAAATTACACAGAGAAGTGAGACTGTTTACTTAAAGCTCCTGCCCATCTGTAAGATGTTTTCTTCCTTTTTTGCTCTCTCACTGGTGTCCTAATCCTTACATCTCACAAGATGCGGCATAAACCACACTAAACTTTCCATGTTTAGGCCGGGAAAGTAGATATTTCCGGTTGCTAGTTTATAGCCTTATTTATAAATCTTGACTGTCTAAACAATGGCTCTGAAAGTATACATCTCAAAATATTGACAAATATTATAACTGCCCCCAAAGTTCAGGGAACTGAGCAACTAAATCCTCTGAAACAAAGTTAAAAGCATCTAATGCACCTTACTGTTCATGCTTTTACAACTATATTACAAAATGCTAAAAGAAGGGTAGGCCAATAAGAAGGGCAAATAAGTTTTAGTAACAGTGAAAGTTTGAAAGAGAAGCTGTCTCGCGACGGTACCAAATCATGTAATTTTATTGAAAGTAATTTGATTTTGTTTTTAAAGCAAAATGATGGATGCAATGGAAATCTAAGCTTCAGTTAAATGACATTTCTAGTTCCCTTTGTTGTTAAGGAAGGCTTAAAAATAGGATAATGAAAACAGAATAATTATGAAGCAAATGAACAGAATGCAGACAAAAGAGAACATATCTATTAATTTAAACTAAAGCTCAGGATTTAAGGAACATTTGCCTGGGATTATTAGCTCGTTTAGCCGTGTTGTAACTGCATCGAGCAATACCTTAGCCTTTGTGGAGGAAACTACAAAATCTGTGCATGGAGCAAAGCTCCAATGCGGAAGTACATAATCTTGCTGGGCTTGGCAGCAACGTATAACCATACAGCAGAGAGGCCTGGAAACTGAGCAAATCTTCACTATCCCAATAATAAACAAAATAAACAGTTAGCTAGGCTACCAGTCCCTACTGCCAAATGCCAAACCTAGAGACTTCATGCAAGTGACATAAAGCTCCTACACTGAGGGGCAGGAGATTTAGGCTGTGGCCAAATCATGCACAACAGTTAAGAGGTCAATAGGAGTAAGAAAACTTGGCCCTGAAAAAGAGCTCAGGATTTCATTTTAGGCAGTGAAAATAATTCAAATTCAATGAGCAGTAAGAAAATGCAACGCAAAAGGGTTATATTACAGATTGAACACTTTTTCAGAAAAAGCCTAAAAATAATATCCTGTACATTAGTAGACATCTGCTTTATTGTTTTTTAATTAGATAGATGCTAGATTCAACTGACTTGATCTCCTGTTTGCTTTGAGAGCTGATTAACTGATATGAAAAATAGTCACTTTTTGCATGTCTTCTGGCTTTCATCATGGGAGTAACTTATTATGTCAGGTTACATTGTAACACATCTATTGTGTGATTCTGTGCAACAGATTGTAGCTTAATAAGGTAAGTCAGGAAATTCAAGGTATAGGTAAGGTCTTTTGTGATTTGGCAGTGTCTTATCTGTCAAGCTACTGGGCATCTGAGCTGAAGTGAAAATGACAAGGAAACGAAAAGTGTAGGACAAAGATATGGTCTCCATAATGCTGATTTAGTAAATATCATCCTGCAGATTGCTCAGGCAAAGTCATTAGTGTCCCCAGGAGCTGCAGGTTAAGCCTGCCAGCACACAGAAGAAAATCTGTGTTGCTCCTGTTGCTGTTCATAACCAACAGACAGACATCATCAGGGACTGTGTCTGGAACCAAGGTATGCTGGATGCTGGATCATGGCACTTGCACCATTGTTATGAGCAGGGGAACAGAGGGAAAAGGAGATCTGACTGGCTGGTTCTTCCCCAGAGAAAGCAGAAACCTTCCCAGAACTGGTATTTTGTTCTGTGACTGAGACGGAGCTTCTAGGGAAACCAGTTATCCATAGTCCTCTGACTGCCTGAAATACGGGCAAGCTGTCCTAACACAGAAACAGTAGGCAGGGCAGAAGTATCATTTAGCTATTTATTTTCATTTATAGCTCAGAAGTAGAACAGTAATAAACACTGTGCTATCCTTAACAGAAGGAATGTCTGAACATTTACATTCTCTGCTTTCTACTGCTTCGTCTCCTCTCTATGTCACTACTGCCAACAGCCTACATGGAGGGGTGCTGGCAAGGGTATGTGAGGTTTTCCGTTTGGGTCAGCATCCTCCTAATGTATAGGTCTGGCTCAATTTTATCACCTGGCTCGGGGCAGAATAGATGCAAGGAAGGAAGGTGGAGAATAAACTGGCAGATGGATCAGGGTAACTCTAAAAAACCCCCTTAAACTACACTATAAGTTGCTGAGAGGGAAAAGATATCATAACCTACTTTTTTTGTTAATCCAGAACTCTAGAATTATATATTAGAAATTTGTCAGTTAAGCCTATAGACTGTCACTGAATTAATGCACCTTGTTGATTGAGCAAATTGTATAAAGTCAAAACTGTGAATGACACACTTGCTCTTCCAACACTGACCAGGAAACTGGAAATAATATACTTCACGCAAATGAGACTTGGATACTCATGTAGGAACCTATTATGGGAGACCAACAGAAATGTTTTATAACTGATCCAATGAGCATCTCTGGAATATCTGCTCAAAGAAAGCTGCACCACTAGGACCAGAGAGAAATCTTGCATGAAAAATATGTTTATAGTTACTAAACAAACTAGATAAGGTAATCAAGAACATGACACTACAGGACCTTCTAAGAAGAGCAAATTTGTATTTTGTTCTCTTCTGGACTATTAAAAACCAGATCTGACAGCTACTGATTAACTGAATTAATAGTACATATCTATGCTGTCTATTAAAATCCTCATCATTATATGTTAATTGATAGATATCAAAAGGAAGGGCACATATCACTGGACAATCTCTAATACTCTGTGAGCTTGACTGCACGTGTTTCCTAAAATTCCTTATGCTATATTGGTCTCACATCATCATTAAAGATAACACAATGTCTCTGTCTCTCACGGTTTAGAGACATTTTTCCTAACATGCATTATTTCTTTATTTTTATGTATTAAAAAATATATATTATTTGTGTGACATATCAGTATAGCTAAATGAATAAGTCAAGCCTAGCACATATACCAGTCTTAATGGAAAACTTGCTTATTATACATGAGAAAATACTTTCAGAATATGCTTTAATGGTACCTCCAATAGGATTTTACTTTCAATCTAAGAAACGCAGTTGTTCTTGGTAAAAAATTCAAATTAAGATTAGTGACCAGCATTGCCAATAAAACAAATGAATGGTTGGGGAATATTTAGATCTATCAGTGGAGTGCATGCTGCACTGAAACAGCATTATGTCCTTGCAGGTATAGAATTTTAAATCAAAGTAACATTATTATCAGTGTCTAGCTTCATGCACTTTGCTTCACAGACACTATTATGCATTGAGCAGCAATTAGTGAGTCACCAGGGATACCTTTCTAGACTCTTCAGGTCAGAAAAGCTAATTAACCTTCCTCCCGTATTCTGAACAGACTAACAATAATCAGTGCCAAATCTTATCCTTTTTTTTCTTTTAAAATAACCCAAACCAACCTGTTTTCAAATATTGGTGGCAAATTATGAAAAAATGTGAAGAAGCTGTCCTGATAAAAACAGAAAATCCACTAAAGAGGTCGAAGAGCTGAAACTGACCCAGGTTTGTTTGTTTATACCTGTGATTCTTTAATAGATTTTTTACAAAGCTCCACAAAGGCAATTTAATTAACTAACCATTTACGCTACAGGTAACAGCAGAGAAACAGTGGTGACTGACATGTGAAAACAATTGTATTTACTGTGACATGGTGTGCAAATGCAATGACATTTACAACAGCTGCCCTTGGAAAGAAGTAGCATCTGATGGTCCAGGCTGGTGATACAAAGTGACAAAGGTATTGCATTGTGTCAATATGCAGGATGTTGTGACAGGTCAGGTGGGATGACACCAAGGAGATGAACTAACTCCATGCAATACTGTCATGCTGCATCTGAGAGTTTAAAGGAGATAATACTGTATTTTGGGGGGATTTACCGATCGGTCAACTGTAGCAGCCAGTGTCTCCAAACAGGTCGCCAGAACATCACTTCTAAACTGACGGGAAATACTGGTTATGTAAATTGGAGCCAAGTGGAACATACATAGTTTCTGAGTAGTTTAATTCTATGTTTAATACCTCATGCAAGGAAATACAGAGCAAAAGTATATGCTTACACATAAGCAACTACTCCAGAGAAGCAAACTGGCAGCCTGAGCTGCCTTCCATATAACACCAGTATGATTTTCTTCATGGCCTCTTCCCTTGCAGTTCATTCTGAAAATGATGACACTTTTTTTTTCTTTTATAGTTGCTGTTCGGGCCACCTTGCAGATCTGTCATTTAACCTATGACCATAATGTACAAGGAACTTCCTGAAGCAAGAAGGGGAAAACCTCCCAGCATTTCAGAAGGAATGCTATGCCACCATGAAAGACAACGTGCATAACACACTCATTCTGACCATAATTTCAGCACAAACTGCCCCTGTATTTTATTTATCTTCAAAAAGCAGAGAGACAAGCCAAAGCGAATCTGGTGACTTTTGTCATCTTAGCAAGTCAACTTTCTAACAGTTGGCTACCATATCCGTATGAATCCATGAACACAGGAAAGGAGCTGCAGTTTTCTCTTCTTTCCCATGGTGCGAAAGGCCCATATACGAAACTGCTGTGTTTCACTGCCATTACGTTAACCAGATTACAGCCATGGGGTGGGTTTAGAAGGGTAGAGAACGTAGCACATCACTTGAGCAGGTCAGAGAATGTTGTCAAGGTTTTGACAAAAAAGGAAGGAAAAAGTAATGGGTATGGAGGGAATAGGTTAGAAGAGTTTTTTCTGCAGCATTTAGACACAAGAAAAAATCTTCAGATCCCAGGGAAATGTGCCAGGTGAACTTAAGGAAAAGAATCAATTTAATGTTTCCAGTGTTTTGCTATGCATCGAATAGCGTAAGTCTCAGGTCTTGAATTATATTAGAACAGCCTGGCATATCTGTAAAACTAATGTTTCAAACCCCTGTGTGATAAATTAAAATAATTCCACTCGTCATACTGCAAACAACTAGCTGTTCAGAAGCCTTTGAAAAAGTACTTTCAAGATAAAATATGTGCTTGTTGTTTCTGTGTCTTTTAAAAAAATGCTGTATCTTCTTCAGAGCTTCAGTGGTAGAAAAACATTTCATGTAAAATGCGCTTTTCTCTGACATTTAGACGTCTTGCAAAGTGGTTTATTATAGATCTTGTGGACGTTTGGATATTTAATTAAATGTCAGAATCATATTCTCTGTCCTCATATGAATGAATATGAAGAGCTTATTTATTCATAGTCTATTTGTTATTCTTTTTCTGTTTCTCACACAAAATTATCAGTTGGAAAGTAAGTCATCAGAGACACTTAAAATTTTTAGGGGTCAGAAATCTAATTAACCTCAGCAACTGTGCTTAAAATGGTGAATAATATTAGACAAGTTCTTACAGGAATCTATAGGACCATTCAGACTTAGAGGTAATTTTGCAGCTGTTTTTTCAACTGACCTTTAATGTAATTTTCAGAACATCCATGGAAGGCATGATGTAAGAAGCTGAGAATACAGAAACCAGGCTAGTATTAATTTTAGTTCTTAGCAAACACGTTTAGAACTTTACACTGCAGGCCTTAGTCTGAATTGGGCTTATTTCCAGGAATAATTCTGTTAAAGTTCCGTGCCAATGCTCTAGGCCCTGCTAAGAGCAAGGAGTGGAATACACCTGAGAGCTGTCAGTAAGCCGTAGTGAAATGAGATATTTGCTGTTTATTGTATTTAATGAATGAATGAAGAGAAAAGAAGCAATGAACTGTAGAAGACTAGAAACTAATAATCTGGAAAGATTTAATTTATTTAGGTTAGATAGGTATGAAGTTTCCTGTTTTGTCTTTAACTGTGAAAATTTTTACCGATTTGGGTAAATCCTAAATTCTCCTGCATTGCAGAATGTACAGTGGGAAAACACTCCTTTTATTTTCCATTTTCATCATAATTGAGCACTCTGTAATGATGACATGGGAGAATATCTATATTTTTTACTTATCAGCATAAACAGTGGCCTCTGGTTACTGCTGCCTGGTACCATCCTGTAGGGAAGAACACATATCTCAGACCTGATAAGCTGACAAGCATTAAATATTGAACAATATGGATGTGAGAGACCACATGATTGTAAATTTCCCAGTAGAATAGTGAAAGAATGTTTCTTATAATTTAAGGGGAAAATGTGCAAATGGAAAATTGAGCAAAGTAGATAAATGGTTTTCATTCAGGAGAAAAGGATAATACTGTTGATGAGTGCTCGGTTTTGTTTCTAAATATCTGACATTAGATCGAGTTAATGTATGCTCACGCATCAAAATTAATAACGTTGCAAGTGAACGTTACCCCTTGGCCTCAGAAGTGTGTTTAAACCCCAGTGTACTCAGGCGAAATGCTCAAGTATTTGCTGAACCATTATGTGGCTAGTTAAGAATATCTGGTCTAAATGTAGTACTGCAGTAACAACCAGACCAGATTGGACGTGACCCTAACTTCAAAGGCAATCAATTCTGGACCATTTATGTAAGGGACCTTTTCTGTTTTACAGATCTTTTGCCTCATCATATGGTGTGAAATAGGATTAACCCTAAGGAGAGGAAACATACGTTTCCAGACTGAAAAGCTATTCTGATGAACCTGTCTAATGAGTAAAGATTTACACAATTTACATAAAAAAGGATAACGATGCCAACTGGTATCTCCAGCACTATGAAACAGAGATGATCACTGTCTTCATTGATTGCTCTGGATTGAAAAGAAAGATGTTTGAAAAATATTGTAAATAGTATACAAAAATTGTGTCAGAGGTCCTGAAAGGAAAGACCATAGTATTTCTAATAATGTCAAAAGCCAAGAGGTTCTTCAGATTATCTGGTTAATGTTGCACTGTGTTTTCTATATTTGTGATAGAAACTTTCACTGAAAATGATTTCCACATTAATCCTTCTTTTTACTGTCTATAATGAAACAAAATTAATTCTAATTTATGCAGCTACACCCAGAGAAAGCATTCAAAATCTGCTGGGAATAGTTGACTAGTTTTTGTATTATTTTTCACCAGCACATTCAGTGAAGTTTATAGCACAGCAGAAGACTCAGTAGTATCGAACACTAAAATCTTGTATATGTTATACTACAATCTGCACTGGATTTTACAAGGAGATCATCCTTCAGTATTTGTTTACATGTGGGTCTTTTTAGTACTCTGTGGTACAGTAATTAAGACTGACAATTTTTAGTACTTGCCATTTTTATGACAAAAGTACTGAACAAACACCAATGGAGCTAGACATTCTGTTATGTATCATTTTAATTCTGCTTTCTACAGCAGCAGATAAAACCTTGAAAAGTAGAATTCTAACCAAACATCTAATTGACTAGATGCTGAAGTGTGTATGTGTGTGAGGAGATTCAGCTGCAAAAGATAGAAATGTACTGCCTGAACTCTGTTCAGATGGGAATTACCTATCTTGTATGCTTTCAGCCTCCTTTACCTTTTCAGGGGTAGTTAAACCTAGAAGTTTTAGGCATGTAGGACCTGTGATCTGAGTATAGCTGAGGATCAAAGGCTGGATCAAAAAATCTTTCTGCAAATTTTCCTTCAAGTCTTCCAACACCACAAGCTATATCTGTTACAATTTTGCATCTACTATCAATGTGGACATCAGATTGATACCAGTATTTTTCCTCTCCCTGCATACTTCACGTAATAGTGTTGATTATTAATCAATCAGCAAAAGCTATAATATTGGATGTTCCTTACTAAGGAATTCTGTTCACTGTTCCCTACTAATTTCAGATGGGAAAAAAATTCCATAGTTTCATGAAATAAGGAAAATAGAATTAGATAACGTTGATATGAGTGTTTAAAAAAGTCAAACCTAATGCACACATTTTTGTCGTTATATCTGTTCTGAAAGCAGTAACTGATCTTTGCCACTGTACCAGTGCCAGTACAGGTTGCTCTGGCAACAGGATGCACAAACAACAAGATTCCACTCAAGGCAAAAAGTTTAAGAGGGAAATTTTACCTCTGATATTTATAGCTAAAAATTGGAGCACACACTTAACTTTAAGCATCCAACTAGTTACCATTGATTTTAGCTCTCCCTTCTCACAACCCTGGTCATTTACCTTGACTAAAACAGAATAAAAACTACCCACAAGAAAAATCTATCCTACTGACTCCAGCAGAGTTACTCATCTGCTCAGATTAAATGCCTAGTTGGGGAGGAAGATTGCTGGTGGATTTTTTTTAATGGATTAGTGTTAGGGCCCATTATTATATAACTTTTTTAATTAAAAAAGCTGACACAAAAGCTTGGGGCAATGCTTGTGACATTTGGTTCTGAAACATAGTTGGGAGACATCATTGATGCAAAGGAAGAGTGGGAAACCCTACAGGACAATTTGGATGACATTTAGAACTGGAGTAATGGAAATAGCATGAAATGTAATAGTACAAAACATGCAATCATTCACTTGGGGATGAATAACAAGAATTTCTGGTACAACCTGGGAGCTCATTAGCTAGAAAATGACAGAGGTGGAGAAAGACCTGGCTAAGTTACCTGATCACAGAATGACTATGAACCACCAATATGACTGTGGCCATGAAATGGCAAATATTATATCAAGACATATCAGGAAAAATCCCTGTTGGAGTATGAAAATGGAATTTTTTATGAGTGAGATATTAATCATAGTGAGGAAGCTGCCAGAATCTCTTTTTTTTGTTCACACACTTTTAAAATTATTTTTCATTGAGAAAGTAATTTATTGATACCTGTCATAGACACAGATATTTATAAAGGCATTAGACAAGAATAAAGCTACAAAAAAGTTAGTGAAGAAGTATCACATGTGGGTCTCACACAGACTAATGGAGAAAACTAAAATGAATGCTAGTTAACATTTCCCATTGTCAAGCCCATTCTCACAGTTTATATGGTATGAAAAAGAATCACGACAGTCCTCTCTCATGGCCCAGCAGCTGTACCCAAGCCTAGTGGTTTGAAAATAAGATGAGGAATACAGGCCGACTCATGGAAAATTAGACATTTAAATACCTTCACTGTCTTCCGGAAGAAGCAATCCTGATACTAAGACATGCCTGAGCCTTCAGTTCTTTATTTTAATCTCTTTATCAGAGCAGTCATGCGTCCCCTGCATACACGTGATTCCACATTTCCATTTGGAAATGCATTTTGAGGACAGAATTTTCAAGGCAGATTTCATCATTGCAGGAAAAATGATACTGGAGTTGATCTAATCTGGCCAGAAAAAGCTGTATTACCGCATGTTTCCCAGTGACACACTGAACGTGAATATGAAGTGCTGAGTACATGAGCTGAGCAAATTATTACACTTTTGCAAGTGAAAATTGTCTCTGCTTTCTCCAAACATGGACTTTAAATTTTTTACTATTTCAGTTTCTTATTAATACAGAATGATGATGAAGCTAGACATCAAATTACAGGTTTGTTCCATGCAATCTTCATTCAATTTGAAACACTACAAGGTAATGATAGAACCCTGATGATGATTCATTTTGAGTTTTGATTCACAGCATTTATTTCTTTGACCACTACTGTCTAGGTGATGAACCAAATAAAAAGCAACCATAAGTAGATGAAAACTGCATACTTCAAGATACAGACTGGGGAAATAAGGCCACAATTGAAATAATGATGTGAAAGCTAAAAAGTTTAATGATACAGATCATGCATTAGACTGTAGGACTACTAGAAGAGTTTTCTACATATGAATACATGTAGTACTTAATGACAAAAATGCTAGTAGATGGCAGTCAGAAGTATGTAGCATGCTTCCTTTTTGTCATATCACTAAAACCTGTTATTGCTGTTCATGGCCAATGCTTTTCTTTATGCATTTCTTAGTATCAGTGTTGACAAAACCTTTACTTTTTAGGTTCATTACAGATACACAGAAAACAATCAAGCATTCAGAGTGCACTACTCAATGTATTTAATGGCATTACAGTTTATATTAGAAAAATTTAGAACTACGTATGCAAAATATCTATGCAGTCTTTTGCTTTGGTTTTCTTTTTACTCTTCTGTCATTTTGAAAAATCTACTGGTGAAATTCTGACCTAATGGCCTAATGAATTAATGTGATTTTCATTTCACGAGGCTTGGATGCCATCTTACTTAATGTGTCATGGTTATGTAAAGTATAACATAAACCAAATTACCAAAGTCTTTGGATCTGTTTCAGTGACCCAGCTTTTTACAAGAAAGCAGTTTTATCCTCTTTTTGCATGCCATTTTTCTTTTTCTTTTTTTTTTTTAATATATAACGTTGCCAATTTAGCAAATGTTGACTTTGATCACTAAATTACATTATGTGCCCATTCTTATGTATTAAGTAGGAAGATTCAAGATTGGAAACTGCTTACAATAATGTAGACTCACTGATCACATCTTGGAGTAGGCAATTCTATTGTTTCTAATGATGGAGACTAGAGTTACAAAGGGAGATACAGCCTTCCAGGTAACTTGAGTCTGTGCCATGGAAATCTTTACATGCCACTGCAATAACCTTGATACTGTATTCAGTGAAGATACACTGCAGAAAATGGAGCCCCAGGGTTATGTGCTCATGGGTACTACTGTACTGGAAGATGAGTAAGAGATGAAATCTACCCTAGGAAAAACAGACCATGTAGAATATCAAATGAAATATAGCCTTGTTGGAAAAAAAACCCCAACACTACACACAAAAAATCCCCAAACAAAACATAGCAGGATTTCAAGATAAATGTTGAAGAAAAGTCAAAATAAAGAGTTCATTAATACATACCATGAGAATGCCTACATGCTAAGTTGAAGAAGGATGTAAAGCTTACATATTCTCCTAAAGGCTGCTTGGAATGCTAGCTAAACACTTCCTCCCAGTGACACCTATAAAAATGTTTTACCCCTTAGAAAATGCAGCATGAAAATAATTTTGTTTTCTTTCCACACATAGGAATGGTATACAATAGCCAAAGGAAAGCCACAATATGCTCTGAATTTTATTGACAGGGATCTGGATTTTCAAAAGCTGGATTCAACATTCTGTGTGTAATGTGATACTCTGCATCCTGGGGCTTAACCTTGTCCCAGAATTGCAAAGGTTATTGCTACATTAAGATTGTAGAGTAGATTGCTGACAAAATATAGTAGATCTAGCTTTAATTGAGGACAGCAAGAGAATAGCAGTTCAAATATTTGTGAAGTAAATAAATATAAATCCAGGGCATTCTATGCTGAAGCCCACATCACCATCATCAGCGAATAAGGAAAAATATGGATGTTTCTTATTTCCATAGTAAAGCACGCACCAACCCCATGTAGGGATATACATGTACCGCCAAAGCTAAGAGGCTCTGACTCAGATTAGTGAATAAAAGCCATTCTCATGATAAGTAGTGACTGAAGCATCCCATCTGGTCACTGGTAGTTCCACATCAAACACAGTCATATAAACCATGTAGAACACAGCTGAAATAGGGGTTTAAGTTCTTAACAAAGTTATTCATGTCTCCTGTTAAACAGGAATTCACATTTGGAGGTCTCAGTAATGGCTTTCACTTTTATATTAATTTAATTATGAGATATCTTTGTTCAATCCACAGACTAAATTGTCCTGCCAGTCTAAGCGTAGAAAGGAATATAAAGGTCAGGTGGTCAGAAGTTAAGACATTTGTGGCTATGCTGATGCACTGTGTCAGATTGAGAAGCAGCAGGTATGGGAATTACAATAGTAATGCAAGCCACCTTCCTGAGGGGACAACTCCATCCCACCTAACCATATTTGCCTGACTGTTTCCAAATGAGCTCTGTTTTGCAAAGGGCTGTGTGTTTCAATTTCATGTGTCCTTATGTAGGTGACTATCTTAGCTCTTGGAACTTGGAAGATTGTGCTTTCAGGTGAACTGTATTAAAAAAAAAAAAAAAACCCTGGCAGTTTTATTTTTAGTCTAATTCTTTCATAAAAATCACAGCAATTTGACATAGTTTTGTTCAGTCATGGTTTGATTCCTGCAGGTTACAGTCAAGAAAAATATGTGGCTACTCCCCCCTCAGCTGACAGACGAGTAAAGGCACTAAAACAACTTCTATTTCACAACTGAATAAAACAATTGGTTTGACAGCAATTTGGTAATTTAATTACAGGAAATGCGCTGCTTGCAATGCATCCACATAGGGTATAAAGAGGAGAAAAAAACAGTAAATCATCGCACTCAGTAAACAACAAAAAGTCTTAATTGTCCAGTTAGTAGTGGTGGGACTATAAAAAGAAGCTGCAAACAATGTTTGATCCAGACAAAGTGGTTTCAGTGCAATGCAATTTTTTTGAAAACTATAAAAACGGTAGAGAAAATTGCTGAGATGTATTTCTTTATTTGAAATTTCATGTATGATGTGTAAGAAAATGGCAGCTAGCCATGATGTTGAAAGAAGTAATTGTGATTTTCCATGCAAAATTTTGAAAGAAGTAACTGCATTTTCCTGTGTTTCTTTCACCATCTTAAATCAACTACAATTTATCACACTGAGAAAAAGGACGAATGATAAACCACAAAGGAATGACAGCATACATAGGAATAATGGGTGATATAAACAGGTTTCTAGTACAATGTTTATACAAAACTTTAAAAGTATATACAAAGTTTTAAATATTTAAATTGCCA
Source organism: Phalacrocorax carbo (assembly GCF_963921805.1). NCBI lineage: Eukaryota > Metazoa > Chordata > Aves > Suliformes > Phalacrocoracidae > Phalacrocorax > Phalacrocorax carbo. Next base: position 5,177,571 of record NC_087526.1, read on the forward strand.
TTAAGTGTATTATAGTAACAACTACACATCATATTCCTCTCCCATGAGCTTCTTGTGGAAGCCACAGTACAAACAGAACAAATACCCCAAGATCTGACTCCAGACCCTTATTCTTGAAGCAGGATAGAAATAGCAACTGGTGGATACAAAAAATGATCAGGGAGAGCTCACAGAAAACAATGCCACAGTACAGGTCACCATGGAAAATATGGGGTCACAACACACCAGCTACTCAGCTGTTGTGAAATTTTTCATAAGGATCAAGGAAGTGGAGAGATTTATGAAAGGATTTGAGGAAAGTCAATTAAAAAAGTGGATAAAGTAGATAAGCTTTCATAAAATTGGGACTATAAAGGTAATTTTATGAGGTACATATTTAAATGTTCCTATTTATGTGAAGAAATGGTAAGAACCTAAGAGGTTTGATGTCTTACCCTCACATTGTTTGACATGTACTTTTTCTTAACTCAGAATATGAACCCTCATCAGAGAAAGAAGTTTTAATTCACCTTTGCTTCTTGTCAACATGTTCAACCAGTTTTGTAAATGGAGCTCCAATTTAACATTCGGTTAGGTATAGCTCCAAAATCTTCATAACTTTCTGGTTAAACCAGTAGGTGGTTACTCTAAAGAAATGCAGATATACAGACTGCCAGGATCAAAGAATGCAGTTGTAAACCTCCTCTTAAATTGGGCTGGCATGAAGATCTCCTTTCTGTTTCTTTTCAGTCTAACTTGAGTTCTCTGTATCTCTATATCTACTTCCTTTCATATATTTTTTTTTATTATTATGCCTGGTTTCTACTTTACAAATCACAGTAAATGAGCGGAAAATAATCAACATCTTCCATGTGGGTTTTGAGAATCAAAGCAGGGTGTGTGAGCCAAGGAACCTAGACATCCAAGACCAATATGCAATTTGGTATTATCAAAATACCACATCTTTTCCTAAGATGAATTAACTTCATCCATTATTTTTTTCCTTCTGGAGGTTTTTGTTTTGTTTTGTTTTGCTCTGTCTGACAGAAATATTCAGAAGGGCAAGCACTTCATCTGCTTTCTGTTTAATTCTTAACATGACTTTCAAGATCATTTGTATTATATTATGGTAGCATGTTGTTTCCTGGTCTTGAACTGGGACCTCCCTTTGCTACATAGTGTGCAGACACTGCAAAAAAACCCTGTCTTTATCCCAAATCATGCCAGCATAAATTAACTTTCCATGAAAGCACTTTTCCTATAATTTTATGAGCTTCAGCATTGCTTACTCTCTGAACAATCATTTCAGGGTATCTAGAATGGGGGAATTACATCAATATGTCAGCTAATGTTTTGGGAGAATGTTTGCATGGAGAGGCTATGCTGGGGTGGAGGATATAAAAGAATGAGTGTGCGAGACAGAGAGATCTCTTTAAATTTTAGAGATGAGAACTGTTTATCTTTGTATACAAATATTGGAATAAATGTGAGCGAATTTCTGATGTACTCCATTCTAGTCATTTTAACTCAGAGAAATTGACTGGAAAATCAACTTTTGTAGGTAAATTGGGTTAGCAGATAATAACAATGCAGATTTTAAATGTGTTTCATCATTCTGAACATGTTTGGATTACAGCAACTCTGGTTTCACTATAATTATAAATCTACATTTTTCCATGTTGCATATTGTATTCTGGATTCTGCATTCAGAATTTAATTGTCCTGTGAACTCTGCACGAGGGAGTTAGTGTGCAAATCTGTTCTTTCCTCTCTTCCTGCTTATTGCTGATAGTGCTAACATTTGGGATAAAGCTCTTCCTTCCATACTGTTTATGAGGTAGTTGCATAAATATTCAGATAGCATCAGACCTAGCAAGACAAAGCACCAACTATTCTCATTAACTCTGTCTCTTATTCAAACCTTAGAACATAAAATTAGGCACCTATGTTGATATCCACTGGGCTTTGTTGGCCCAGTTTCACCTCAACAGGCGCTGGAAGGACTCAGCACTTCTAAAATCCAAGTCAAGTTTCCTACACACAGATTAAGCATCTAAATATTGGTAATCAAGGACTCCCAACCCATTAGAAATTGAGGTGTATTAACAACCACCTGGATGCTGAGAGCTAAATAAATAGCTAGGTTTTTGTGTCTCATGTTGATAGACTCTATAGATCATACTCTCCTATTGGGATCAGGAGAAATTCAAGCAGTGATTTACATATGAGCAGAGTCAGACATTTACTTAAATTCTCCTCATAACTGTTTTCATGGGACCAATCAGTAATAAGTATATATTAAAGTATCTGTATAATTTTATTTTAAAAGCAAGATATTAACAATGCCAAACAGCACTTGAATCCCTTCACATTTTACTCAACTTTAATGAGTGGCTGTTATATTTTTTTATTAAAAAAAAATTACTCCCAAACACATACATGTTACTATGAAGTCACTGACTAAGTTTTAATAGGCAAGTTTTAAGCCCCTGAAAGCTGGGACTTATAATGGAAATGCAGACTAACTACCATGAATAGAACCATACAATATAAAAGAACTGTTACTGAAAGACACTTTTTTTTATGACTAGCTCCTTATTTCAGCAACTTTTTCTTTCAAGTGTCCCTTCTATAGTGGAATAATTTTGTATTCAGCAGTAATCTTCATGAATTCACTTGGTATTCATGTAGATGTCACATGTATTTCCACTGATTTTCTACTGCTGTTTAGGATTAGTTAATGGGCACTTAAAATAGAGTGTTGCCCCTGTGGGAGTAAAATAATTTCAGTCTTGGTGCACATGTTTCCAAGTCGAAGTATAAATGATGACATTATATTGAGTAGAGCTCAGTCAGTTGTTGGCTTTTCAAATAATATGCCAACAGCCTCTTTAAAGAAATAAGGGGAGAGCAAGTGGAAAGATAGCTTTCTGTCTCTGAGAAAAAAAACACAGATAAAATAGTTGCTTAGTCTATAAGTACAGGGGGACAGATGCTGCTGTAAATCAGTCTGGCTGCACTGAGGTCAATGAGGCTACGTTAATTACAACTATTTGTGGGAATATGTTTTTTTCAGTTACTTTCTGACTGTGATGGCTAGTCTACAGGTAATTACCTTTTATAGTGGGTTTGGTCATTTTATTTGTTTTCTACCTTTCTTATTAGCATGTATTACAGAGGTAACAAATATACCTTACAGCCAAGGAATATGCTCTCACTTGTGATTCATTGATTAGTTCTTATAATTTGAATTCAAGTATGATGAATTCTTTTCAGGCAACTCAAAATAACTAAGGAACATAAATTTATCTTCCAACACATTTTCTTAACAAATACTGTATATGACCATTAACTGATAGTTTGCCTCAAGGTTTTTGCTATTCTGTTGAACAGTACAGCAGAAAATTAATACAAGAAAAGAAACAATTCTAATATTCCTTTTGTAAAAGATTTTAAGGCTCGTTGCTTTAAGCACTGAAGATACAGTCTTTAAATAGGTCATCATTAAAGACCAGAGTAGTCCAACACTTCTGTGAAGTGCCATTTGAGACATCAGTACAAATTCTGAAATAACCTTTTAGTTTACAGTTCAAATTCCCCAATGAATAGTCAAGGACTCATAATATTTAGGCTTATAGAAGGGGAAAGATGCTATAACAATAGACACCCTAGGCACTGTAACCTTTCTGGATGTGGTTACACGTGTTCTTGCATGCTGCGGGCTCAGTAAAGGTGGGTGTCTTGCCAAGATCTGGGAAGGCAGCCACCATACATACAGGGTGTATGGAAGCAAAGATGCACAGCCTTGTTTCAGGGGCAGTGGCTTTTCAGGACAGTCAGGCACAGACAGGCAGATTTCTGATTTTGCTTTATAACACATACTGCAAGCCAGCATCTCCCTTCGGTTCTGGCACCTATGGACAGAGGCATGCGTTCTCTAGCTTGAGCATACCTACCTTAGGTCTCTAAGCGCGTGGGAACTATTGGAAATATTTAGGCTTGTTGGTGGCTGGCATACAGTTGATGGTGGCTTCTCATGCTGCCAATATTTGCTCATGAGGACCTGCTTCTGAACTCCCTTAGCCGCTCTTTAGCATACCAAGGACTACTGTAGTGCTCCAGCAAAAGGGAATCACCTTTCACTCAATTCCTATTCTGATTACAGGGAAAGCAATAACACTATTACTAAGCTACCCAAGTTGCCCGTGGCCTGACAAGGCATCACCATACCTCTACTATACCCTGACTACCTTCCCTTTGGCTAGACTCTGGTTTTAGTTTCCACGTTAAGAGTCACTGCTGATGTGAACAAGGAGGACAGAGGGGAATGCAAGCATTTATTAATACTTTGTGCTGAATTTCAAACAATCCTAAGAAATATGGATGCTCGATGCCCATTAAAATTAATAGGAATTGGCATCCACCAAGTCTCTGCGGTTTTGATGTCTCAGCTCTAACACGCTGTTTGTTTGTTTGGTGGCTTGTTTGAAGTGCGCGTACCCTGAGCTGCATATTGCTGCTAAGATCTAACATTGTTTTCACCGAGACATGATAATGGTTTCTGTATTTGCACTGATCTTTTCTCTTTTATCACCCTGCACACCTTGGGTCAATTCTACCCCAAGAGTTCACTTCAGACCACAAGTCGTTTGAGCTGACTCTGTTTTTCCTCTTAATAGAATAGCCTAGGGGACTGCATTGTCCCAGTGTTTTGTGACTAGGATCCTGTCATCAGTTCACACATTTGATAGATGAAGCTATGGAGAATTGTAATATTATTCATATTCACACCCCTGAGAGATACAAAGTGCAAATTGAGACAGGAAACTTTAAAAGCTCTCCCAAGAGGCAAAATCACTTCTTTTTGCTGCTGATTATAAAGACGACTGGCTGGCAGATGTTAATATTGGCAGTTACTCTCTGACAAATTTTCTCTAGGTACGGCTAATCAATTTTTGCTGCATGGAATGAGAAATGGAGCTTGAATATTCAGATGTCTAGACATGTAAATACATTACCTTTATAAATAGATTTAAATGATTAATATCTATGAAAAAGTAAACATGAAAAACTAGAAGTGTTGGGTGAAGATTCATGGACTATTTAGATGATGGATAGCAAAATTTATCTATACGTTAGGAGGATGAAATGACCTACACAGTTATCGTGTATTTATAGGCAAAGCTTGACTTTCTAGAAAAACTCTCTCAATGTAAAAACTCTCTGACCCTAAAGACAGTTTAAGGAACATTATTTGAAAGAGGCCTGTTCTAGACAGAAGTATTATCAATATAATAAGGATAATGCAATTTGACCCATTAACACTGTAGAAGTAGGTGCTTTCTCTGTGCAGCATCCTGCAAATACTTGAAATAATTTAATAGACCCAAATGGGATGCTCTGAAGGCTAAGGGTTTTGGGAGTGACAGAAGTGATCCCATAATTGCAACATGATTATTTTATTCATAAATGTTCTTACTCCATGGCAGTTGAGTAAAATTCTCTGGGGGAAAAAGATGAAATTTCCTCCCTAGAGATTAGCTGTATCATCACAGTGGCCATTCCCTGATGTGTTATTAACTGCTTTGATCTGCCCGTTGGAGAGGCTTTTAACACTATGATCCATCCCCAACCCAGCTACCCTGATAGTTTTATGCACCAAATCACATCAGATTCCCATAAGTGACTCTGACAATCCTTGGCGGACTGCCACAGGGCAATTTTATTATCTACAGGTAACACAGAAGATACTACCTGCTTTACCAGCATATCTGCTCACTTAGCTATGGTAATATAATTAACCTTATTATTTCTGAATCAGTCCACTGTGGCAAATGATGAAGCACCATATGGCTTTCTGAGAATGCAAGCAACATGTCTGTGTGGTGCAAGAAATTTTTCTGGATGGGTGGGTGAATTATGTATTATGATTCACAGTTAAATACCGACCTAAAAGAAAATTCTTTCTATGGAGACTATTTAGACTATTTCTATATTTTATAAAAGGCAATGGATCAAAGAAGAAGTCTGAAGCAGCAATGCGTACTTAATGACCTGTTCCAAGGAGTAAATTATGGCTGGAATTGTCAGGGTATTAAACTTAGTAGAGCAGAGCTTAAGCAACAGGGATGGAAATTTTCAAAATATAGTTCATTCTTTTACAGTGACACAATAGTAAAATAAAGTAACCTCTGACAATATGATTTATTGAAGAAACTAAACAAAAGATGTTGGAGCCTCTGCGTACCAAAGTTATTTAGCTGTTCTATTACTTTTAATGAATAGCCAAGACCAGTGAATATATTCAGTGAGATAAGGCTCAGTGCATTTCTGATAAGAGAAGAAAGGTAAAAAAAGAAAACCTGCATCAATTTTTCATTCAGAGATTTATTTACTAGAGGTTTATATATATAAAATCCCAAACACGCAACAAAATGAAACATCCTATTTTCTCTCTGGTCCTTTTATCCATTTAGAACCAAGGTCTGACTGGAAAAATGTATTTGTGTGATAATGTTTCAGGAGAAGTTCAGATAAAAATCAGATGAGAGTTTCAGAAATTCACAGGTATTTGTGATATGTTTTTCTGTTTTCAATGGGACAAGAGGCTGAGACAAATCATGGCCTTTACTTGTAGCAAGTGGCTAAAAAGGCATTTTACAGAAATTTTACCTGAGCAAAGACCTATGGGCTAACCAGTAAAGGACTATCATTTTCATTAGAGCTAAGCCTTCAGTGACTGAACAAGCCTGAGTAAGTGGTCTTGCTGTCCTCAAATTGTGCTGTATATGAAGACCATGATGGCATTCATGATCTCAGCTTATTTTGCCAATTTAAACACTTGTAGCTTTCCCACTGTTAAAGAGGGTGAGGACATGACCTGCCTCTTTCCCAAAGATGACAAGACTGTATAATTTTTTGTGTGGACCTGCTTCAAAGTGGAACATCCATTTCTTATGCTGTATTTTCTTCTTTGCCTTCATCTCAGGGAAATAC